>NW_026961694.1:0-317957 GCF_963924245.1 Chroicocephalus ridibundus
TAACATTCTCTTCAGAGCCGCAGTGAAACCAGGAACCACGTGGAGAAGGCACCCACACTGAAAGTGCCTGGAG
Source organism: Chroicocephalus ridibundus (assembly GCF_963924245.1). Classification (NCBI taxonomy): domain Eukaryota; kingdom Metazoa; phylum Chordata; class Aves; order Charadriiformes; family Laridae; genus Chroicocephalus; species Chroicocephalus ridibundus. The sequence goes on from NW_026961694.1 coordinate 74, forward strand.
GGAACATTGGGGCTTCTTCTCAGTGTCTCTGACATAGGGTTTCACTGTCCCGGGAAAGTCTCTGCTAACACCGTGCAGAGCGCTGTGCCCAATGTACAGAAACGTCTTGCGGTATCTCCTACAGGGAAAGTGCCAGGAGGGAATTGTCGAGCTTGTTCTCAGTGTCTCTGAGAATTGCTCTGATTATCTGTGTGACCTCTTTGCTAAGACTCTCCAGAGAGCCGTCCTCAAAACCAACACACATCTTGACATATCTCCCACATTGATCGCAGTGTCTCCAGAAACGGCATTCAAGGAGCCAGGACCTTTTCTCCCTACACTGTCCATTGAGTTGTCCTCAAAACCAATATACATCCTGCTATATCTCCCACATGGAAAGTGCCAGGAGGGAGAAGTGGGGATTATGTTTAGACTTTCTCGGAACTGCTTCAAATCAACTAGATATCTTTGTGCTGTAAATCTCCCAACAGCCAAACGCAAAAGCAGCAAACATCTCGCTGTATGTCCCACATCCAAAGTGCCAAGAGAGAGCTTGCTCTCCCTGTCTTTGAGTACTGTTTTCACTGTCCCGGTTACCTCTTTGCTAACATTCTCTTCAGAGCCGCAGTGAAACCAGGAACCACGTGGAGAAGGCACCCACACTGAAAGTGCCTGGAGGGAACATTGGGGCTTCTTCTCAGTGTCTCTGACATAGGGTTTCACTGTCGCGGGAAAGTCTCTGCTAACACCCTGCAGAGCGCTGTGCCCAATCTACAGAAACATCTTGCGGTATCTCCTACAGGGAAAGTGCCAGGAGGGAATTGTGGAGCTTGTTCTCAGTGTCTCTGAGAATTGCTCTGATTATCTGTGTGACCTCTTTGCTAAGACTCTCCAGAGAGCCGTCCTCAAAACAAACACACATCTTGACATATCTCCCACATTGATCGCAGTGTCTCCAGAAACGGCATTCAAGGAGCCAGGACCTTTTCTCCCTACACTGTCCATTGAGTTGTCCTCAAAACCAATATACATCCTGCTATATCTCCCACATGGAAAGTGCCAGGAGGGAGAAGTGGGGATTATGTTTAGACTTTCTCGGAACTGCTTCAAATCAACTAGATATCTTTGTGCTGTAAATCTCCCAACAGCCAAACGCAAAAGCAGCAAACATCTCGCTGTATGTCCCACATCCAAAGTGCCAAGAGAGAGCTTGCTCTCCCTGTCTTTGAGTACTGTTTTCACTGTCCCGGTTACCTCTTTGCTAACATTCTCTTCAGAGCCGCAGTGAAACCAGGAACCACGTAGAGAAGGCACCCACACTGAAAGTGCCTGGAGGGAACATTGGGGCTTCTTCTCAGTGTCTCTGACATAGGGTTTCACTGTCGCGGGAAAGTCTCTGCTAACACCGTGCAGAGCGCTGTGCCCAATGTACAGAAACGTCTTGCGGTATCTCCTACAGGGAAAGTGCCAGGAGGGAATTGTCGAGCTTGTTCTCAGTGTCTCTGAGAATTGCTCTGATTATCTGTGTGACCTCTTTGCTAAGACTCTCCATAGAGACGTCCTCAAAACAAACACACATCTTGACATATCTCCCACATTGATCGCAGTGTCTCCAGAAACGGCATTCAAGGAGCCAGGACCTTTTCTCCCTACACTGTCCATTGAGTTGTCCTCAAAACCAATATACATCCTGCTATATCTCCCACATGGAAAGTGCCAGGAGGGAGAAGTGGCGATTATGTTTAGACTTTCTCGGAACTGCTTCAAATCAACTAGGTATCTTTGTGCTGTAAATCTCCCAACAGCCAAACGCAAAAGCAGCAAACATCTCGCTGTATGTCCCACATCCAAAGTGCCAAGAGAGAGCTTGCTCTCCCTCTCTTTGAGTACTGTTTTCACTGTCCCGGTTACCTCTTTGCTAACATTCTCTTCAGCGCTGCAGGGAAACCAGGAACCACGTGGAGAAGGCACCCACACTGAAAGTGCCTGGAGGGAACATTGGGGCTTCTTCTCAGTGTCTCTGACATAGGGTTTCACTGTCCCGGGAAAGTCTCTGCTAACACCGTGCAGAGCGCTGTGCCCAATGTACAGAAACGTCTTGCGGTATCTCCTACAGGGAAAGTGCCAGGAGGGAATTGTCGAGCTTGTTCTCAGTGTCTCTGAGAATTGCTCTGATTATCTGTGTGACCTCTTTGCTAAGACTCTCCAGAGAGCCGTCCTCAAAACCAACACACATCTTGACATATCTCCCACATTGATCGCAGTGTCTCCAGAAACGGCATTCAAGGAGCCAGGACCTTTTCTCCCTACACTGTCCATTGAGTTGTCCTCAAAACCAATATACATCCTGCTATATCTCCCACATGGAAAGTGCCAGGAGGGAGAAGTGGGGATTATGTTTAGACTTTCTCGGAACTGCTTCAAATCAACTAGATATCTTTGTGCTGTAAATCTCACAACAGCCAAACGCAAAAGCAGCAAACATCTCGCTGTATGTCCCACATCCAAAGTGCCAAGAGAGAGCTTGCTCTCCCTGTCTTTGAGTACTGTTTTCACTGTCCCGGTTACCTCTTTGCTAACATTCTCTTCAGAGCCGCAGTGAAACCAGGAACCACGTGGAGAAGGCACCCACACTGAAAGTGCCTGGAGGGAACATTGGGGCTTCTTCTCAGTGTCTCTGACATAGGGTTTCACTGTCGCGGGAAAGTCTCTGCTAACACCCTGCAGAGCGCTGTGCCCAATCTACAGAAACATCTTGCGGTATCTCCTACAGGGAAAGTGCCAGGAGGGAATTGTGGAGCTTGTTCTCAGTGTCTCTGAGAATTGCTCTGATTATCTGTGTGACCTCTTTGCTAAGACTCTCCAGAGAGCCGTCCTCAAAACAAACACACATCTTGACATATCTCCCACATTGATCGCAGTGTCTCCAGAAACGGCATTCAAGGAGCCAGGACCTTTTCTCCCTACACTGTCCATTGAGTTGTCCTCAAAACCAATATACATCCTGCTATATCTCCCACATGGAAAGTGCCAGGAGGGAGAAGTGGGGATTATGTTTAGACTTTCTCGGAACTGCTTCAAATCAACTAGATATCTTTGTGCTGTAAATCTCCCAACAGCCAAACGCAAAAGCAGCAAACATCTCGCTGTATGTCCCACATCCAAAGTGCCAAGAGAGAGCTTGCTCTCCCTGTCTTTGAGTACTGTTTTCACTGTCCCGGTTACCTCTTTGCTAACATTCTCTTCAGAGCCGCAGTGAAACCAGGAACCACGTGGAGAAGGCACCCACACTGAAAGTGCCTGGAGGGAACATTGGGGCTTCTTCTCAGTGTCTCTGACATAGGGTTTCACTGTCGCGGGAAAGTCTCTGCTAACACCGTGCAGAGCGCTGTGCCCAATGTACAGAAACGTCTTGCGGTATCTCCTACAGGGAAAGTGCCAGGAGGGAATTGTCGAGCTTGTTCTCAGTGTCTCTGAGAATTGCTCTGATTATCTGTGTGACCTCTTTGCTAAGACTCTCCAGAGAGACGTCCTCAAAACAAACACACATCTTGACATATCTCCCACATTGATCGCAGTGTCTCCAGGAACGGCATTCATGGAGCCAGGAACTTTTCTCCCTACACTGTCCATTGAGTTGTCCTCCAAAGCAATATACATCCTGCTATATCTCCCACATGGAAAGTGCCAGGAGGGAGAAGTGGGGATTATGTTTAGACTTTCTCGGAACTGCTTCAAATCAACTAGATATCTTTGTGCTGTAAATCTCCCAACAGCCAAACGCAAAAGCAGCAAACATCTCGCTGTATGTCCCACATCCAAAGTGCCAAGAGAGAGCTTGCTCTCCCTGTCTTTGAGTACTGTTTTCACTGTCCCGGTTACCTCTTTGCTAACATTCTCTTCAGAGCCGCAGTGAAACCAGGAACCACGTGGAGAAGGCACCCACACTGAAAGTGCCTGGAGGGAACATTGGGGCTTCTTCTCAGTGTCTCTGACATAGGGTTTCACTGTCGCGGGAAAGTCTCTGCTAACACCGTGCAGAGCGCTGTGCCCAATGTACAGAAACGTCTTGCGGTATCTCCTACAGGGAAAGTGCCAGGAGGGAATTGTGGAGCTTGTTCTCAGTGTCTCTGAGAATTGCTCTGATTATCTGTGTGACCTCTTTGCTAAGACTCTCCAGAGAGCCGTCCTCAAAACAAACACACATCTTGACATATCTCCCACATTGATCGCAGTGTCTCCAGAAACGGCATTCAAGGAGCCAGGACCTTTTCTCCCTACACTGTCCATTGAGTTGTCCTCAAAACCAAGATACATCCTGCTATATCTCCCACATGGAAAGTGCCAGGAGGGAGAAGTGGGGATTATGTTTAGACTTTCTCGGAACTGCTTCAAATCAACTAGATATCTTTGTGCTGTAAATCTCCCAACAGCCAAACGCAAAAGCAGCAAACATCTCGCTGTATGTCCCACATCCAAAGTGCCAAGAGAGAGCTTGCTCTCCCTGTCTTTGAGTACTGTTTTCACTGTCCCGGTTACCTCTTTGCTAACATTCTCTTCAGAGCCGCAGTGAAACCAGGAACCACGTGGAGAAGGCACCCACACTGAAAGTGCCTGGAGGGAACATTGGGGCTTCTTCTCAGTGTCTCTGACATAGGGTTTCACTGTCGCGGGAAAGTCTCTGCTAACACCGTGCAGAGCGCTGTGCCCAATGTACAGAAACGTCTTGCGGTATCTCCTACAGGGAAAGTGCCAGGAGGGAATTGTGGAGCTTGTTCTCAGTGTCTCTGAGAATTGCTCTGATTATCCCTGTGACCCTCTTTGCTAAGACTCTCCAGAGAGCCGTCCTCAAAACAAACACACATCTTGACATATCTCCCACATTGATCGCAGTGTCTCCAGAAACGGCATTCAAGGAGCCAGGACCTTTTCTCCCTACACTGTCCATTGAGTTGTCCTCAAAACCAATATACATCCTGCTATATCTCCCACAGGGAAAGTGCCAGGAGGGAGAAGTGGGGATTATGTTTAGACTTTCTCGGAACTGCTTCAAATCAACTAGATATCTTTGTGCTGTAAATCTCCCAACAGCCAAACGCAAAAGCAGCAAACATCTCGCTGTATGTCCCACATCCAAAGTGCCAAGAGAGAGCTTGCTCTCCCTGTCTTTGAGTACTGTTTTCACTGTCCCGGTTACCTCTTTGCTAACATTCTCTTCAGAGCCGCAGTGAAACCAGGAACCACGTGGAGAAGGCACCCACACTGAAAGTGCCTGGAGGGAACATTGGGGCTTCTTCTCAGTGTCTCTGACATAGGGTTTCACTGTCGCGGGAAAGTCTCTGCTAACACCCTGCAGAGCGCTGTGCCCAATGTACAGAAACGTCTTGCGGTATCTCCTACAGGGAAAGTGCCAGGAGGGAATTGTGGAGCTTGTTCTCAGTGTCTCTGAGAATTGCTCTGATTATCTGTGTGACCTCTTTGCTAAGACTCTCCAGAGAGCCGTCCTCAAAACAAACACACATCTTGACATATCTCCCACATTGATCGCAGTGTCTCCAGGAACGGCATTCAAGGAGCCAGGACCTTTTCTCCCTACACTGTCCATTGAGTTGTCCTCAAAACCAATATACATCCTGCTATATCTCCCACATGGAAAGTGCCAGGAGGGAGAAGTGGGGATTATGTTTAGACTTTCTCGGAACTGCTTCAAATCAACTAGATATCTTTGTGCTGTAAATCTCCCAACAGCCAAACGCAAAAGCAGCAAACATCTCGCTGTATGTCCCACATCCAAAGTGCCAAGAGAGAGCTTGCTCTCCCTGTCTTTGAGTACTGTTTTCACTGTCCCGGTTACCTCTTTGCTAACATTCTCTTCAGAGCCGCAGTGAAACCAGGAACCACGTGGAGAAGGCACCCACACTGAAAGTGCCTGGAGGGAACATTGGGGCTTCTTCTCAGTGTCTCTGACATAGGGTTTCACTGTCGCGGGAAAGTCTCTGCTAACACCGTGCAGAGCGCTGTGCCCAATGTACAGAAACGTCTTGCGGTATCTCCTACAGGGAAAGTGCCAGGAGGGAATTGTGGAGCTTGTTCTCAGTGTCTCTGAGAATTGCTCTGATTATCCCTGTGACCTCTTTGCTAAGACTCTCCAGAGAGCCGTCCTCAAAACAAACACACATCTTGACATATCTCCCACATTGATCGCAGTGTCTCCAGAAACGGCATTCAAGGAGCCAGGACCTTTTCTCCCTACACTGTCCATTGAGTTGTCCTCAAAACCAATATACATCCTGCTATATCTCCCACATGGAAAGTGCCAGGAGGGAGAAGTGGGGATTATGTTTAGACTTTCTCGGAACTGCTTCAAATCAACTAGATATCTTTGTGCTGTAAATCTCCCAACAGCCAAACGCAAAAGCAGCAAACATCTCGCTGTATGTCCCACATCCAAAGTGCCAAGAGAGAGCTTGCTCTCCCTGTCTTTGAGTACTGTTTTCACTGTCCCGGTTACCTCTTTGCTAACATTCTCTTCAGAGCCGCAGTGAAACCAGGAACCACGTGGAGAAGGCACCCACACTGAAAGTGCCTGGAGGGAACATTGGGGCTTCTTCTCAGTGTCTCTGACATAGGGTTTCACTGTCCCGGGAAAGTCTCTGCTAACACCGTGCAGAGCGCTGTGCCCAATGTACAGAAACGTCTTGCGGTATCTCCTACAGGGAAAGTGCCAGGAGGGAATTGTCGAGCTTGTTCTCAGTGTCTTTGAGAATTGCTCTGATTATCCCTGTGACCTCTTTGCTAAGACTCTCCAGAGAGCCGTCCTCAAAACAAACACACATCTTGACATATCTCCCACATTAATCGCAGTGTCTCCAGAAACGGCATTCATGGAGCCAGGACCTTTTCTCCCTACACTGTCCATTGAGTTGTCCTCAAAACCAATATACATCCTGCTATATCTCCCACATGGAAAGTGCCAGGAGGGAGAAGTGGGGATTATGTTTAGACTTTCTCGGAACTGCTTCAAATCAACTAGATATCTTTGTGCTGTAAATCTCCCAACAGCCAAACGCAAAAGCAGCAAACATCTCGCTGTATGTCCCACATCCAAAGTGCCAAGAGAGAGCTTGCTCTCCCTGTCTTTGAGTACTGTTTTCACTGTCCCGGTTACCTCTTTGCTAACATTCTCTTCAGAGCCGCAGTGAAACCAGGAACCACGTGGAGAAGGCACCCACACTGAAAGTGCCTGGAGGGAACATTGGGGCTTCTTCTCAGTGTCTCTGACATAGGGTTTCACTGTCGCGGGAAAGTCTCTGCTAACACCGTGCAGAGCGCTGTGCCCAATATACAGAAACGTCTTGCGGTATCTCCTACAGGGAAAGTGCCAGGAGGGAATTGTGGAGCTTGTTCTCAGTGTCTCTGAGAATTGCTCTGATTATCTGTGTGACCTCGTTGCTAAGACTCTCCAGAGAGCCATCCTCAAAACAAACACACATCTTGACATATCTCCCACATTGATCGCAGTGTCTCCAGGAACGGCATTCAAGGAGCCAGGACCTTTTCTCCCTACACTGTCCATTGAGTTGTCCTCAAAACCAATATACATCCTGCTATATCTCCCACATGGAAAGTGCCAGGAGGGAGAAGTGGGGATTATGTTTAGACTTTCTCGGAACTGCTTCAAATCAACTAGATATCTTTGTGCTGTAAATCTCCCAACAGCCAAACGCAAAAGCAGCAAACATCTCGCTGTATGTCCCACATCCAAAGTGCCAAGAGAGAGCTTGCTCTCCCTGTCTTTGAGTACTGTTTTCGCTGTCCCGGTTACCTCTTTGCTAACATTCTCTTCAGCGCTGCAGGGAAACCAGGAACAACGTGGAGAAGGCACCCACACTGAAAGTGCCTGGAGGGAACATTGGGGCTTCTTCTCAGTGTCTCTGACATAGGGTTTCACTGTCCCGGGAAAGTCTCTGCTAACACCGTGCAGAGCGCTGTGCCCAATCTACAGAAACGTCTTGCGGTATCTCCTACAGGGAAAGTGCCAGGAGGGAATTGTGGAGCTTGTTCTCAGTGTCTCTGAGAGTTGCTCTGATTATCCCTGTGACCTCTTTGCTAAGACTCTCCAGAGAGCCGTCCTCAAAACAAACACACATCTTGACATATCTCCCACATTGATCGCAGTGTCTCCAGGAACGGCATTCAAGGAGCCAGGAACTTTTCTCCCTACACTGTCCATTGAGTTGTCCTCAAAACCAATATACATCCTGCTATATCTCCCACATGGAAAGTGCCAGGAGGGAGAAGTGGCGATTATGTTTAGACTTTCTCGGAACTGCTTCAAATCAACTAGGTATCTTTGTGCTGTAAATCTCCCAACAGCCAAACGCAAAAGCAGCAAACATCTCGCTGTATGTCCCACATCCAAAGTGCCAAGAGAGAGCTTGCTCTCCCTCTCTTTGAGTACTGTTTTCACTGTCCCGGTTACCTCTTTGCTAACATTCTCTTCAGCGCTGCAGGGAAACCAGGAACCACGTGGAGAAGGCACCCACACTGAAAGTGCCTGGAGGGAACATTGGGGCTTCTTCTCAGTGTCTCTGACATAGGGTTTCACTGTCCCGGGAAAGTCTCTGCTAACACCCTGCAGAGCGCTGTGCCCAATGTACAGAAACGTCTTGCGGTATCTCCTACAGGGAAAGTGCAAGGAGGGAATTGTCGAGCTTGTCCTCAGTGTCTCTGAGAATTGCTCTGATTATCCCTGTGACCTCTTTGCTAAGACTCTCCAGAGAGCCGTCCTCAAAACAAACACACATCTTGACATATCTCCCACATTGATCGCAGTGTCTCCAGGAACGGCATTCAAGGAGCCAGGACCTTTTCTCCCTACACTGTCCATTGAGTTGTCCTCAAAACCAAGATACATCCTGCTATATCTCCCACATGGAAAGTGCCAGGAGGGAGAAGTGGCGATTATGTTTAGACTTTCTCGGAACTGCTTCAAATCAACTAGGTATCTTTGTGCTGTAAATCTCCCAACAGCCAAACGCAAAAGCAGCAAACATCTCGCTGTATGTCCCACATCCAAAGTGCCAAGAGAGAGCTTGCTCTCCCTGTCTTTGAGTACTGTTTTCACTGTCCCGGTTACCTCTTTGCTAACATTCTCTTCAGAGCCGCAGTGAAACCAGGAACCACGTGGAGAAGGCACCCACACTGAAAGTGCCTGGAGGGAACATTGGGGCTTCTTCTCAGTGTCTCTGACATAGGGTTTCACTGTCCCGGGAAAGTCTCTGCTAACACCGTGCAGAGCGCTGTGCCCAATGTACAGAAACGTCTTGCGGTATCTCCTACAGGGAAAGTGCCAGGAGGGAATTGTCGAGCTTGTTCTCAGTGTCTCTGAGAATTGCTCTGATTATCTGTGTGACCTCTTTGCTAAGACTCTCCAGAGAGCCGTCCTCAAAACCAACACACATCTTGACATATCTCCCACATTGATCGCAGTGTCTCCAGAAACGGCATTCAAGGAGCCAGGACCTTTTCTCCCTACACTGTCCATTGAGTTGTCCTCAAAACCAATATACATCCTGCTATATCTCCCACATGGAAAGTGCCAGGAGGGAGAAGTGGGGATTATGTTTAGACTTTCTCGGAACTGCTTCAAATCAACTAGATATCTTTGTGCTGTAAATCTCCCAACAGCCAAACGCAAAAGCAGCAAACATCTCGCTGTATGTCCCACATCCAAAGTGCCAAGAGAGAGCTTGCTCTCCCTGTCTTTGAGTACTGTTTTCACTGTCCCGGTTACCTCTTTGCTAACATTCTCTTCAGAGCCGCAGTGAAACCAGGAACCACGTGGAGAAGGCACCCACACTGAAAGTGCCTGGAGGGAACATTGGGGCTTCTTCTCAGTGTCTCTGACATAGGGTTTCACTGTCGCGGGAAAGTCTCTGCTAACACCCTGCAGAGCGCTGTGCCCAATCTACAGAAACATCTTGCGGTATCTCCTACAGGGAAAGTGCCAGGAGGGAATTGTGGAGCTTGTTCTCAGTGTCTCTGAGAATTGCTCTGATTATCTGTGTGACCTCTTTGCTAAGACTCTCCAGAGAGCCGTCCTCAAAACAAACACACATCTTGACATATCTCCCACATTGATCGCAGTGTCTCCAGAAACGGCATTCAAGGAGCCAGGACCTTTTCTCCCTACACTGTCCATTGAGTTGTCCTCAAAACCAATATACATCCTGCTATATCTCCCACATGGAAAGTGCCAGGAGGGAGAAGTGGGGATTATGTTTAGACTTTCTCGGAACTGCTTCAAATCAACTAGATATCTTTGTGCTGTAAATCTCCCAACAGCCAAACGCAAAAGCAGCAAACATCTCGCTGTATGTCCCACATCCAAAGTGCCAAGAGAGAGCTTGCTCTCCCTGTCTTTGAGTACTGTTTTCACTGTCCCGGTTACCTCTTTGCTAACATTCTCTTCAGAGCCGCAGTGAAACCAGGAACCACGTAGAGAAGGCACCCACACTGAAAGTGCCTGGAGGGAACATTGGGGCTTCTTCTCAGTGTCTCTGACATAGGGTTTCACTGTCGCGGGAAAGTCTCTGCTAACACCGTGCAGAGCGCTGTGCCCAATGTACAGAAACGTCTTGCGGTATCTCCTACAGGGAAAGTGCCAGGAGGGAATTGTCGAGCTTGTTCTCAGTGTCTCTGAGAATTGCTCTGATTATCTGTGTGACCTCTTTGCTAAGACTCTCCATAGAGACGTCCTCAAAACAAACACACATCTTGACATATCTCCCACATTGATCGCAGTGTCTCCAGAAACGGCATTCAAGGAGCCAGGACCTTTTCTCCCTACACTGTCCATTGAGTTGTCCTCAAAACCAATATACATCCTGCTATATCTCCCACATGGAAAGTGCCAGGAGGGAGAAGTGGCGATTATGTTTAGACTTTCTCGGAACTGCTTCAAATCAACTAGGTATCTTTGTGCTGTAAATCTCCCAACAGCCAAACGCAAAAGCAGCAAACATCTCGCTGTATGTCCCACATCCAAAGTGCCAAGAGAGAGCTTGCTCTCCCTCTCTTTGAGTACTGTTTTCACTGTCCCGGTTACCTCTTTGCTAACATTCTCTTCAGCGCTGCAGGGAAACCAGGAACCACGTGGAGAAGGCACCCACACTGAAAGTGCCTGGAGGGAACATTGGGGCTTCTTCTCAGTGTCTCTGACATAGGGTTTCACTGTCCCGGGAAAGTCTCTGCTAACACCCTGCAGAGCGCTGTGCCCAATGTACAGAAACGTCTTGCGGTATCTCCTACAGGGAAAGTGCCAGGAGGGAATTGTCGAGCTTGTCCTCAGTGTCTCTGAGAATTGCTCTGATTATCCCTGTGACCTCTTTGCTAAGACTCTCCAGAGAGCCGTCCTCAAAACAAACACACATCTTGACATATCTCCCACATTGATCGCAGTGTCTCCAGGAACGGCATTCAAGGAGCCAGGACCTTTTCTCCCTACACTGTCCATTGAGTTGTCCTCAAAACCAAGATACATCCTGCTATATCTCCCACATGGAAAGTGCCAGGAGGGAGAAGTGGCGATTATGTTTAGACTTTCTCGGAACTGCTTCAAATCAACTAGGTATCTTTGTGCTGTAAATCTCCCAACAGCCAAACGCAAAAGCAGCAAACATCTCGCTGTATGTCCCACATCCAAAGTGCCAAGAGAGAGCTTGCTCTCCCTGTCTTTGAGTACTGTTTTCACTGTCCCGGTTACCTCTTTGCTAACATTCTCTTCAGAGCCGCAGTGAAACCAGGAACCACGTGGAGAAGGCACCCACACTGAAAGTGCCTGGAGGGAACATTGGGGCTTCTTCTCAGTGTCTCTGACATAGGGTTTCACTGTCCCAGGAAAGTCTCTGCTAACACCGTGCAGAGCGCTGTGCCCAATGTACAGAAACGTCTTGCGGTATCTCCTACAGGGAAAGTGCCAGGAGGGAATTGTCGAGCTTGTTCTCAGTGTCTCTGAGAATTGCTCTGATTATCTGTGTGACCTCTTTGCTAAGACTCTCCAGAGAGCCGTCCTCAAAACCAACACACATCTTGACATATCTCCCACATTGATCGCAGTGTCTCCAGAAACGGCATTCAAGGAGCCAGGACCTTTTCTCCCTACACTGTCCATTGAGTTGTCCTCAAAACCAATATACATCCTGCTATATCTCCCACATGGAAAGTGCCAGGAGGGAGAAGTGGGGATTATGTTTAGACTTTCTCGGAACTGCTTCAAATCAACTAGATATCTTTGTGCTGTAAATCTCCCAACAGCCAAACGCAAAAGCAGCAAACATCTCGCTGTATGTCCCACATCCAAAGTGCCAAGAGAGAGCTTGCTCTCCCTGTCTTTGAGTACTGTTTTCACTGTCCCGGTTACCTCTTTGCTAACATTCTCTTCAGAGCCGCAGTGAAACCAGGAACCACGTGGAGAAGGCACCCACACTGAAAGTGCCTGGAGGGAACATTGGGGCTTCTTCTCAGTGTCTCTGACATAGGGTTTCACTGTCGCGGGAAAGTCTCTGCTAACACCCTGCAGAGCGCTGTGCCCAATCTACAGAAACATCTTGCGGTATCTCCTACAGGGAAAGTGCCAGGAGGGAATTGTGGAGCTTGTTCTCAGTGTCTCTGAGAATTGCTCTGATTATCTGTGTGACCTCTTTGCTAAGACTCTCCAGAGAGCCGTCCTCAAAACAAACACACATCTTGACATATCTCCCACATTGATCGCAGTGTCTCCAGAAACGGCATTCAAGGAGCCAGGACCTTTTCTCCCTACACTGTCCATTGAGTTGTCCTCAAAACCAATATACATCCTGCTATATCTCCCACATGGAAAGTGCCAGGAGGGAGAAGTGGGGATTATGTTTAGACTTTCTCGGAACTGCTTCAAATCAACTAGATATCTTTGTGCTGTAAATCTCCCAACAGCCAAACGCAAAAGCAGCAAACATCTCGCTGTATGTCCCACATCCAAAGTGCCAAGAGAGAGCTTGCTCTCCCTGTCTTTGAGTACTGTTTTCACTGTCCCGGTTACCTCTTTGCTAACATTCTCTTCAGAGCCGCAGTGAAACCAGGAACCACGTGGAGAAGGCACCCACACTGAAAGTGCCTGGAGGGAACATTGGGGCTTCTTCTCAGTGTCTCTGACATAGGGTTTCACTGTCGCGGGAAAGTCTCTGCTAACACCGTGCAGAGCGCTGTGCCCAATGTACAGAAACGTCTTGCGGTATCTCCTACAGGGAAAGTGCCAGGAGGGAATTGTCGAGCTTGTTCTCAGTGTCTCTGAGAATTGCTCTGATTATCTGTGTGACCTCTTTGCTAAGACTCTCCAGAGAGACGTCCTCAAAACAAACACACATCTTGACATATCTCCCACATTGATCGCAGTGTCTCCAGGAACGGCATTCATGGAGCCAGGAACTTTTCTCCCTACACTGTCCATTGAGTTGTCCTCCAAAGCAATATACATCCTGCTATATCTCCCACATGGAAAGTGCCAGGAGGGAGAAGTGGGGATTATGTTTAGACTTTCTCGGAACTGCTTCAAATCAACTAGATATCTTTGTGCTGTAAATCTCCCAACAGCCAAACGCAAAAGCAGCAAACATCTCGCTGTATGTCCCACATCCAAAGTGCCAAGAGAGAGCTTGCTCTCCCTGTCTTTGAGTACTGTTTTCACTGTCCCGGTTACCTCTTTGCTAACATTCTCTTCAGAGCCGCAGTGAAACCAGGAACCACGTGGAGAAGGCACCCACACTGAAAGTGCCTGGAGGGAACATTGGGGCTTCTTCTCAGTGTCTCTGACATAGGGTTTCACTGTCGCGGGAAAGTCTCTGCTAACACCGTGCAGAGCGCTGTGCCCAATGTACAGAAACGTCTTGCGGTATCTCCTACAGGGAAAGTGCCAGGAGGGAATTGTGGAGCTTGTTCTCAGTGTCTCTGAGAATTGCTCTGATTATCTGTGTGACCTCTTTGCTAAGACTCTCCAGAGAGCCGTCCTCAAAACAAACACACATCTTGACATATCTCCCACATTGATCGCAGTGTCTCCAGAAACGGCATTCAAGGAGCCAGGACCTTTTCTCCCTACACTGTCCATTGAGTTGTCCTCAAAAGCAATATACATCCTGCTATATCTCCCACATGGAAAGTGCCAGGAGGGAGAAGTGGGGATTATGTTTAGACTTTCTCGGAACTGCTTCAAATCAACTAGATATCTTTGTGCTGTAAATCTCCCAACAGCCAAACGCAAAAGCAGCAAACATCTCGCTGTATGTCCCACATCCAAAGTGCCAAGAGAGAGCTTGCTCTCCCTGTCTTTGAGTACTGTTTTCACTGTCCCGGTTACCTCTTTGCTAACATTCTCTTCAGAGCCGCAGTGAAACCAGGAACCACGTGGAGAAGGCACCCACACTGAAAGTGCCTGGAGGGAACATTGGGGCTTCTTCTCAGTGTCTCTGACATAGGGTTTCACTGTCGCGGGAAAGTCTCTGCTAACACCGTGCAGAGCGCTGTGCCCAATGTACAGAAACGTCTTGCGGTATCTCCTACAGGGAAAGTGCCAGGAGGGAATTGTCGAGCTTGTTCTCAGTGTCTCTGAGAATTGCTCTGATTATCTGTGTGACCTCTTTGCTAAGACTCTCCAGAGAGCCGTCCTCAAAACAAACACACATCTTGACATATCTCCCACATTGATCGCAGTGTCTCCAGAAACGGCATTCATGGAGCCAGGAACTTTTCTCCCTACACTGTCCATTGAGTTGTCCTCCAAAGCAATATACATCCTGCTATATCTCCCACATGGAAAGTGCCAGGAGGGAGAAGTGGGGATTATGTTTAGACTTTCTCGGAACTGCTTCAAATCAACTAGATATCTTTGTGCTGTAAATCTCCCAACAGCCAAACGCAAAAGCAGCAAACATCTCGCTGTATGTCCCACATCCAAAGTGCCAAGAGAGAGCTTGCTCTCCCTGTCTTTGAGTACTGTTTTCCCTGTCCCGGTTACCTCTTTGCTAACATTCTCTTCAGCGCTGCAGGGAAACCAGGAACCACGTGGAGAAGGCACCCACACTGAAAGTGCCTGGAGGGAACATTGGGGCTTCTTCTCAGTGTCTCTGACATAGGGTTTCACTGTCCCGGGAAAGTCTCTGCTAACACCCTGCAGAGCGCTGTGCCCAATGTACAGAAACGTCTTGCGGTATCTCCTACAGGGAAAGTGCCAGGAGGGAATTGTGGAGCTTGTCCTCAGTGTCTCTGAGAATTGCTCTGATTATCCCTGTGACCTCTTTGCTAAGACTCTCCAGAGAGCCGTCCTCAAAACAAACACACATCTTGACATATCTCCCACATTGATCGCAGTGTCTCCAGGAACGGCATTCAAGGAGCCAGGAACTTTTCTCCCTACACTGTCCATTGAGTTGTCCTCAAAACCAAGATACATCCTGCTATATCTCCCACATGGAAAGTGCCAGGAGGGAGAAGTGGCGATTATGTTTAGACTTTCTCGGAACTGCTTCAAATCAACTAGGTATCTTTGTGCTGTAAATCTCCCAACAGCCAAACGCAAAAGCAGCAAACATCTCGCTGTATGTCCCACATCCAAAGTGCCAAGAGAGAGCTTGCTCTCCCTGTCTTTGAGTACTGTTTTCACTGTCCCGGTTACCTCTTTGCTAACATTCTCTTCAGAGCCGCAGTGAAACCAGGAACCACGTGGAGAAGGCACCCACACTGAAAGTGCCTGGAGGGAACATTGGGGCTTCTTCTCAGTGTCTCTGACATAGGGTTTCACTGTCCCAGGAAAGTCTCTGCTAACACCGTGCAGAGCGCTGTGCCCAATGTACAGAAACGTCTTGCGGTATCTCCTACAGGGAAAGTGCCAGGAGGGAATTGTCGAGCTTGTTCTCAGTGTCTCTGAGAATTGCTCTGATTATCTGTGTGACCTCTTTGCTAAGACTCTCCAGAGAGCCGTCCTCAAAACCAACACACATCTTGACATATCTCCCACATTGATCGCAGTGTCTCCAGAAACGGCATTCAAGGAGCCAGGACCTTTTCTCCCTACACTGTCCATTGAGTTGTCCTCAAAACCAATATACATCCTGCTATATCTCCCACATGGAAAGTGCCAGGAGGGAGAAGTGGGGATTATGTTTAGACTTTCTCGGAACTGCTTCAAATCAACTAGATATCTTTGTGCTGTAAATCTCCCAACAGCCAAACGCAAAAGCAGCAAACATCTCGCTGTATGTCCCACATCCAAAGTGCCAAGAGAGAGCTTGCTCTCCCTGTCTTTGAGTACTGTTTTCACTGTCCCGGTTACCTCTTTGCTAACATTCTCTTCAGAGCCGCAGTGAAACCAGGAACCACGTGGAGAAGGCACCCACACTGAAAGTGCCTGGAGGGAACATTGGGGCTTCTTCTCAGTGTCTCTGACATAGGGTTTCACTGTCCCGGGAAAGTCTCTGCTAACACCCTGCAGAGCGCTGTGCCCAATGTACAGAAACGTCTTGCGGTATCTCCTACAGGGAAAGTGCCAGGAGGGAATTGTGGAGCTTGTTCTCAGTGTCTCTGAGAATTGCTCTGATTATCTGTGTGACCTCTTTGCTAAGACTCTCCAGAGAGCCGTCCTCAAAACCAACACACATCTTGACATATCTCCCACATTGATCGCAGTGTCTCCAGAAACGGCATTCAAGGAGCCAGGACCTTTTCTCCCTACACTGTCCATTGAGTTGTCCTCAAAACCAATATACATCCTGCTATATCTCCCACATGGAAAGTGCCAGGAGGGAGAAGTGGCGATTATGTTTAGACTTTCTCGGAACTGCTTCAAATCAACTAGATATCTTTGTGCTGTAAATCTCCCAACAGCCAAACGCAAAAGCAGCAAACATCTCGCTGTATGTCCCACATCCAAAGTGCCAAGAGAGAGCTTGCTCTCCCTGTCTTTGAGTACTGTTTTCACTGTCCCGGTTACCTCTTTGCTAACATTCTCTTCAGAGCCGCAGTGAAACCAGGAACCACGTGGAGAAGGCACCCACACTGAAAGTGCCTGGAGGGAACATTGGGGCTTCTTCTCAGTGTCTCTGACATAGGGTTTCACTGTCGCGGGAAAGTCTCTGCTAACACCGTGCAGAGCGCTGTGCCCAATGTACAGAAACGTCTTGCGGTATCTCCTACAGGGAAAGTGCCAGGAGGGAATTGTCGAGCTTGTTCTCAGTGTCTCTGAGAATTGCTCTGATTATCTGTGTGACCTCTTTGCTAAGACTCTCCAGAGAGACGTCCTCAAAACAAACACACATCTTGACATATCTCCCACATTGATCGCAGTGTCTCCAGAAACGGCATTCAAGGAGCCAGGACCTTTTCTCCCTACACTGTCCATTGAGTTGTCCTCAAAACCAATATACATCCTGCTATATCTCCCACATGGAAAGTGCCAGGAGGGAGAAGTGGGGATTATGTTTAGACTTTCTCGGAACTGCTTCAAATCAACTAGATATCTTTGTGCTGTAAATCTCCCAACAGCCAAACGCAAAAGCAGCAAACATCTCGCTGTATGTCCCACATCCAAAGTGCCAAGAGAGAGCTTGCTCTCCCTGTCTTTGAGTACTGTTTTCACTGTCCCGGTTACCTCTTTGCTAACATTCTCTTCAGAGCCGCAGTGAAACCAGGAACCACGTGGAGAAGGCACCCACACTGAAAGTGCCTGGAGGGAACATTGGGGCTTCTTCTCAGTGTCTCTGACATAGGGTTTCACTGTCGCGGGAAAGTCTCTGCTAACACCGTGCAGAGCGCTGTGCCCAATGTACAGAAACGTCTTGCGGTATCTCCTACAGGGAAAGTGCCAGGAGGGAATTGTCGAGCTTGTTCTCAGTGTCTCTGAGAATTGCTCTGATTATCTGTGTGACCTCTTTGCTAAGACTCTCCAGAGAGACGTCCTCAAAACAAACACACATCTTGACATATCTCCCACATTGATCGCAGTGTCTCCAGAAACGGCATTCAAGGAGCCAGGACCTTTTCTCCCTACACTGTCCATTGAGTTGTCCTCAAAACCAATATACATCCTGCTATATCTCCCACATGGAAAGTGCCAGGAGGGAGAAGTGGGGATTATGTTTAGACTTTCTCGGAACTGCTTCAAATCAACTAGATATCTTTGTGCTGTAAATCTCCCAACAGCCAAACGCAAAAGCAGCAAACATCTCGCTGTATGTCCCACATCCAAAGTGCCAAGAGAGAGCTTGCTCTCCCTGTCTTTGAGTACTGTTTTCACTGTCCCGGTTACCTCTTTGCTAACATTCTCTTCAGAGCCGCAGTGAAACCAGGAACCACGTGGAGAAGGCACCCACACTGAAAGTGCCTGGAGGGAACATTGGGGCTTCTTCTCAGTGTCTCTGACATAGGGTTTCACTGTCGCGGGAAAGTCTCTGCTAACACCGTGCAGAGCGCTGTGCCCAATGTACAGAAACGTCTTGCGGTATCTCCTACAGGGAAAGTGCCAGGAGGGAATTGTCGAGCTTGTTCTCAGTGTCTCTGAGAATTGCTCTGATTATCTGTGTGACCTCTTTGCTAAGACTCTCCAGAGAGACGTCCTCAAAACAAACACACATCTTGACATATCTCCCACATTGATCGCAGTGTCTCCAGAAACGGCATTCAAGGAGCCAGGACCTTTTCTCCCTACACTGTCCATTGAGTTGTCCTCAAAACCAATATACATCCTGCTATATCTCCCACATGGAAAGTGCCAGGAGGGAGAAGTGGGGATTATGTTTAGACTTTCTCGGAACTGCTTCAAATCAACTAGATATCTTTGTGCTGTAAATCTCCCAACAGCCAAACGCAAAAGCAGCAAACATCTCGCTGTATGTCCCACATCCAAAGTGCCAAGAGAGAGCTTGCTCTCCCTGTCTTTGAGTACTGTTTTCACTGTCCCGGTTACCTCTTTGCTAACATTCTCTTCAGAGCCGCAGTGAAACCAGGAACCACGTGGAGAAGGCACCCACACTGAAAGTGCCTGGAGGGAACACTGGGGCTTCTTCTCAGTGTCTCTGACATAGGGTTTCACTGTCCCGGGAAAGTCTCTGCTAACACCGTGCAGAGCGCTGTGCCCAATGTACAGAAACGTCTTGCGGTATCTCCTACAGGGAAAGTGCCAGGAGGGAATTGTCGAGCTTGTTCTCAGTGTCTCTGAGAATTGCTCTGATTATCTGTGTGACCTCTTTGCTAAGACTCTCCAGAGAGCCGTCCTCAAAACAAACACACATCTTGACATATCTCCCACATTGATCGCAGTGTCTCCAGAAACGGCATTCAAGGAGCCAGGACCTTTTCTCCCTACACTGTCCATTGAGTTGTCCTCAAAACCAATATACATCCTGCTATATCTCCCACATGGAAAGTGCCAGGAGGGAGAAGTGGGGATTATGTTTAGACTTTCTCGGAACTGCTTCAAATCAACTAGATATCTTTGTGCTGTAAATCTCCCAACAGCCAAACGCAAAAGCAGCAAACATCTCGCTGTATGTCCCACATCCAAAGTGCCAAGAGAGAGCTTGCTCTCCCTGTCTTTGAGTACTGTTTTCACTGTCCCGGTTACCTCTTTGCTAACATTCTCTTCAGAGCCGCAGTGAAACCAGGAACCACGTGGAGAAGGCACCCACACTGAAAGTGCCTGGAGGGAACATTGGGGCTTCTTCTCAGTGTCTCTGACATAGGGTTTCACTGTCGCGGGAAAGTCTCTGCTAACACCGTGCAGAGCGCTGTGCCCAATGTACAGAAACGTCTTGCGGTATCTCCTACAGGGAAAGTGCCAGGAGGGAATTGTCGAGCTTGTTCTCAGTGTCTCTGAGAATTGCTCTGATTATCTGTGTGACCTCTTTGCTAAGACTCTCCAGAGAGACGTCCTCAAAACAAACACACATCTTGACATATCTCCCTCATTGATCGCAGTGTCTCCAGAAACGGCATTCATGGAGCCAGGAACTTTTCTCCCTACACTGTCCATTGAGTTGTCCTCAAAAGCAATATACATCCTGCTATATCTCCCACATGGAAAGTGCCAGGAGGGAGAAGTGGGGATTATGTTTAGACTTTCTCGGAACTGCTTCAAATCAACTAGATATCTTTGTGCTGTAAATCTCCCAACAGCCAAACGCAAAAGCAGCAAACATCTCGCTGTATGTCCCACATCCAAAGTGCCAAGAGAGAGCTTGCTCTCCCTGTCTTTGAGTACTGTTTTCACTGTCCCGGTTACCTCTTTGCTAACATTCTCTTCAGAGCCGCAGTGAAACCAGGAACCACGTGGAGAAGGCACCCACACTGAAAGTGCCTGGAGGGAACATTGGGGCTTCTTCTCAGTGTCTCTGACATAGGGTTTCACTGTCCCGGGAAAGTCTCTGCTAACACCGTGCAGAGCGCTGTGCCCAATGTACAGAAACGTCTTGCGGTATCTCCTACAGGGAAAGTGCCAGGAGGGAATTGTGGAGCTTGTTCTCAGTGTCTCTGAGAATTGCTCTGATTATCTGTGTGACCTCTTTGCTAAGACTCTCCAGAGAGCCGTCCTCAAAACAAACACACATCTTGACATATCTCCCACATTGATCGCAGTGTCTCCAGAAACGGCATTCAAGGAGCCAGGACCTTTTCTCCCTACACTGTCCATTGAGTTGTCCTCAAAACCAAGATACATCCTGCTATATCTCCCACATGGAAAGTGCCAGGAGGGAGAAGTGGGGATTATGTTTAGACTTTCTCGGAACTGCTTCAAATCAACTAGATATCTTTGTGCTGTAAATCTCCCAACAGCCAAACGCAAAAGCAGCAAACATCTCGCTGTATGTCCCACATCCAAAGTGCCAAGAGAGAGCTTGCTCTCCCTGTCTTTGAGTACTGTTTTCACTGTCCCGGTTACCTCTTTGCTAACATTCTCTTCAGAGCCGCAGTGAAACCAGGAACCACGTGGAGAAGGCACCCACACTGAAAGTGCCTGGAGGGAACATTGGGGCTTCTTCTCAGTGTCTCTGACATAGGGTTTCACTGTCCCGGGAAAGTCTCTGCTAACACCGTGCAGAGCGCTGTGCCCAATGTACAGAAACGTCTTGCGGTATC
This sequence comes from Chroicocephalus ridibundus, assembly GCF_963924245.1. Classification (NCBI taxonomy): domain Eukaryota; kingdom Metazoa; phylum Chordata; class Aves; order Charadriiformes; family Laridae; genus Chroicocephalus; species Chroicocephalus ridibundus. The sequence continues at coordinate 21,215 of NW_026961694.1, forward strand.
TCCTACAGGGAAAGTGCCAGGAGGGAATTGTGGAGCTTGTTCTCAGTGTCTCTGAGAATTGCTCTGATTATCTGTGTGACCTCTTTGCTAAGACTCTCCAGAGAGACGTCCTCAAAACAAACACACATCTTGACATATCTCCCACATTGATCGCAGTGTCTCCAGAAACGGCATTCATGGAGCCAGGACCTTTTCTCCCTACACTGTCCATTGAGTTGTCCTCAAAACCAATATACATCCTGCTATATCTCCCACATGGAAAGTGCCAGGAGGGAGAAGTGGGGATTATGTTTAGACTTTCTCGGAACTGCTTCAAATCAACTAGATATCTTTGTGCTGTAAATCTCCCAACAGCCAAACGCAAAAGCAGCAAACATCTCGCTGTATGTCCCACATCCAAAGTGCCAAGAGAGAGCTTGCTCTCCCTGTCTTTGAGTACTGTTTTCACTGTCCCGGTTACCTCTTTGCTAACATTCTCTTCAGAGCCGCAGTGAAACCAGGAACCACGTGGAGAAGGCACCCACACTGAAAGTGCCTGGAGGGAACATTGGGGCTTCTTCTCAGTGTCTCTGACATAGGGTTTCACTGTCGCGGGAAAGTCTCTGCTAACACCGTGCAGAGCGCTGTGCCCAATGTACAGAAACGTCTTGCGGTATCTCCTACAGGGAAAGTGCCAGGAGGGAATTGTGGAGCTTGTTCTCAGTGTCTCTGAGAATTGCTCTGATTATCTGTGTGACCTCTTTGCTAAGACTCTCCAGAGAGCCGTCCTCAAAACAAACACACATCTTGACATATCTCCCACATTGATCGCAGTGTCTCCAGAAACGGCATTCAAGGAGCCAGGACCTTTTCTCCCTACACTGTCCATTGAGTTGTCCTCAAAACCAATATACATACTGCTATATCTCCCACAGGGAAAGTGCCAGGAGGGAGAAGTGGGGATTATGTTTAGACTTTCTCGGAACTGCTTCAAATCAACTAGATATCTTTGTGCTGTAAATCTCCCAACAGCCAAACGCAAAAGCAGCAAACATCTCGCTGTATGTCCCACATCCAAAGTGCCAAGAGAGAGCTTGCTCTCCCTGTCTTTGAGTACTGTTTTCGCTGTCCCGGTTACCTCTTTGCTAACATTCTCTTCAGAGCCGCAGTGAAACCAGGAACCACGTGGAGAAGGCACCCACACTGAAAGTGCCTGGAGGGAACATTGGGGCTTCTTCTCAGTGTCTCTGACATAGGGTTTCACTGTCCCGGGAAAGTCTCTGCTAACACCCTGCAGAGCGCTGTGCCCAATGTACAGAAACGTCTTGCGGTATCTCCTACAGGGAAAGTGCCAGGAGGGAATTGTGGAGCTTGTTCTCAGTGTCTCTGAGAATTGCTCTGATTATCCCTGTGACCTCTTTGCTAAGACTCTCCAGAGAGCCGTCCTCAAAACAAACACACATCTTGACATATCTCCCACATTGATCGCAGTGTCTCCAGAAACGGCATTCAAGGAGCCAGGACCTTTTCTCCCTACACTGTCCATTGAGTTGTCCTCAAAACCAATATACATCCTGCTATATCTCCCACAGGGAAAGTGCCAGGAGGGAGAAGTGGCGATTATGTTTAGACTTTCTCGGAACTGCTTCAAATCAACTAGATATCTTTGTGCTGTAAATCTTCCAACAGCCAAACGCAAAAGCAGCAAACATCTCGCTGTATGTCCCACATCCAAAGTGCCAAGAGAGAGCTTGCTCTCCCTGTCTTTGAGTACTGTTTTCACTGTCCCGGTTACCTCTTTGCTAACATTCTCTTCAGAGCCGCAGTGAAACCAGGAACCACGTGGAGAAGGCACCCACACTGAAAGTGCCTGGAGGGAACATTGGGGCTTCTTCTCAGTGTCTCTGACATAGGGTTTCACTGTCCCGGGAAAGTCTCTGCTAACACCGTGCAGAGCGCTGTGCCCAATGTACAGAAACGTCTTGCGGTATCTCCTACAGGGAAAGTGCCAGGAGGGAATTGTCGAGCTTGTTCTCAGTGTCTTTGAGAATTGCTCTGATTATCCCTGTGACCTCTTTGCTAAGACTCTCCAGAGAGACGTCCTCAAAACAAACACACATCTTGACATATCTCCCACATTGATCGCAGTGTCTCCAGGAACGGCATTCATGGAGCCAGGACCTTTTCTCCCTACACTGTCCATTGAGTTGTCCTCAAAACCAATATACATCCTGCTATATCTCCCACATGGAAAGTGCCAGGAGGGAGAAGTGGGGATTATGTTTAGACTTTCTCGGAACTGCTTCAAATCAACTAGATATCTTTGTGCTGTAAATCTCCCAACAGCCAAACGCAAAAGCAGCAAACATCTCGCTGTATGTCCCACATCCAAAGTGCCAAGAGAGAGCTTGCTCTCCCTGTCTTTGAGTACTGTTTTCACTGTCCCGGTTACCTCTTTGCTAACATTCTCTTCAGAGCCGCAGTGAAACCAGGAACCACGTGGAGAAGGCACCCACACTGAAAGTGCCTGGAGGGAACATTGGGGCTTCTTCTCAGTGTCTCTGACATAGGGTTTCACTGTCCCGGGAAAGTCTCTGCTAACACCCTGCAGAGCGCTGTGCCCAATCTACAGAAACGTCTTGCGGTATCTCCTACAGGGAAAGTGCCAGGAGGGAATTGTGGAGCTTGTTCTCAGTGTCTCTGAGAATTGCTCTGATTATCTGTGTGACCTCGTTGCTAAGACTCTCCAGAGAGCCATCCTCAAAACAAACACACATCTTGACATATCTCCCACATTGATCGCAGTGTCTCCAGGAACGGCATTCAAGGAGCCAGGACCTTTTCTCCCTACACTGTCCATTGAGTTGTCCTCAAAACCAATATACATCCTGCTATATCTCCCACATGGAAAGTGCCAGGAGGGAGAAGTGGGGATTATGTTTAGACTTTCTCGGAACTGCTTCAAATCAACTAGATATCTTTGTGCTGTAAATCTCCCAACAGCCAAACGCAAAAGCAGCAAACATCTCGCTGTATGTCCCACATCCAAAGTGCCAAGAGAGAGCTTGCTCTCCCTGTCTTTGAGTACTGTTTTCGCTGTCCCGGTTACCTCTTTGCTAACATTCTCTTCAGCGCTGCAGGGAAACCAGGAACCACGTGGAGAAGGCACCCACACTGAAAGTGCCTGGAGGGAACATTGGGGCTTCTTCTCAGTGTCTCTGACATAGGGTTTCACTGTCCCGGGAAAGTCTCTGCTAACACCCTGCAGAGCGCTGTGCCCAATCTACAGAAACGTCTTGCGGTATCTCCTACAGGGAAAGTGCCAGGAGGGAATTGTCGAGCTTGTTCTCAGTGTCTCTGAGAGTTGCTCTGATTATCCCTGTGACCTCTTTGCTAAGACTCTCCAGAGAGCCGTCCTCAAAACAAACACACATCTTGACATATCTCCCACATTGATCGCAGTGTCTCCAGGAACGGCATTCAAGGAGCCAGGAACTTTTCTCCCTACACTGTCCATTGAGTTGTCCTCAAAACCAATATACATCCTGCTATATCTCCCACATGGAAAGTGCCAGGAGGGAGAAGTGGCGATTATGTTTAGACTTTCTCGGAACTGCTTCAAATCAACTAGGTATCTTTGTGCTGTAAATCTCCCAACAGCCAAACGCAAAAGCAGCAAACATCTCGCTGTATGTCCCACATCCAAAGTGCCAAGAGAGAGCTTGCTCTCCCTCTCTTTGAGTACTGTTTTCACTGTCCCGGTTACCTCTTTGCTAACATTCTCTTCAGCGCTGCAGGGAAACCAGGAACCACGTGGAGAAGGCACCCACACTGAAAGTGCCTGGAGGGAACATTGGGGCTTCTTCTCAGTGTCTCTGACATAGGGTTTCACTGTCCCGGGAAAGTCTCTGCTAACACCCTGCAGAGCGCTGTGCCCAATGTACAGAAACGTCTTGCGGTATCTCCTACAGGGAAAGTGCCAGGAGGGAATTGTCGAGCTTGTTCTCAGTGTCTCTGAGAGTTGCTCTGATTTTCCCTGTGACCTCTTTGCTAAGACTCTCCAGAGAGCCGTCCTCAAAACAAACACACATCTTGACATATCTCCCACATTGATCGCAGTGTCTCCAGGAACGGCATTCAAGGAGCCAGGAACTTTTCTCCCTACACTGTCCATTGAGTTGTCCTCAAAACCAAGATACATCCTGCTATATCTCCCACATGGAAAGTGCCAGGAGGGAGAAGTGGGGATTATGTTTAGACTTTCTCGGAACTGCTTCAAATCAACTAGGTATCTTTGTGCTGTAAATCTCCCAACAGCCAAACGCAAAAGCAGCAAACATCTCGCTGTATGTCCCACATCCAAAGTGCCAAGAGAGAGCTTGCTCTCCCTCTCTTTGAGTACTGTTTTCACTGTCCCGGTTACCTCTTTGCTAACATTCTCTTCAGCGCTGCAGGGAAACCAGGAACCACGTGGAGAAGGCACCCACACTGAAAGTGCCTGGAGGGAACATTGGGGCTTCTTCTCAGTGTCTCTGACATAGGGTTTCACTGTCCCGGGAAAGTCTCTGCTAACACCGTGCAGAGCGCTGTGCCCAATGTACAGAAACGTCTTGCGGTATCTCCTACAGGGAAAGTGCCAGGAGGGAATTGTCGAGCTTGTCCTCAGTGTCTCTGAGAATTGCTCTGATTATCTGTGTGACCTCTTTGCTAAGACTCTCCAGAGAGCCGTCCTCAAAACAAACACACATCTTGACATATCTCCCACATTGATCGCAGTGTCTCCAGGAACGGCATTCAAGGAGCCAGGATCTTTTCTCCCTACACTGTCCATTGAGTTGTCCTCAAAAGCAATATACATCCTGCTATATCTCCCACATGGAAAGTGCCAGGAGGGAGAAGTGGCGATTATGTTTAGACTTTCTCGGAACTGCTTCAAATCAACTAGGTATCTTTGTGCTGTAAATCTCCCAACAGCCAAACGCAAAAGCAGCAAACATCTCGCTGTATGTCCCACATCCAAAGTGCCAAGAGAGAGCTTGCTCTCCCTGTCTTTGAGTACTGTTTTCACTGTCCCGGTTACCTCTTTGCTAACATTCTCTTCAGAGCCGCAGTGAAACCAGGAACCACGTGGAGAAGGCACCCACACTGAAAGTGCCTGGAGGGAACATTGGGGCTTCTTCTCAGTGTCTCTGACATAGGGTTTCACTGTCCCAGGAAAGTCTCTGCTAACACCGTGCAGAGCGCTGTGCCCAATGTACAGAAACGTCTTGCGGTATCTCCTACAGGGAAAGTGCCAGGAGGGAATTGTCGAGCTTGTTCTCAGTGTCTCTGAGAATTGCTCTGATTATCTGTGTGACCTCTTTGCTAAGACTCTCCAGAGAGCCGTCCTCAAAACAAACACACATCTTGACATATCTCCCACATTGATCGCAGTGTCTCCAGAAACGGCATTCAAGGAGCCAGGACCTTTTCTCCCTACACTGTCCATTGAGTTGTCCTCAAAACCAATATACATCCTGCTATATCTCCCACAGGGAAAGTGCCAGGAGGGAGAAGTGGGGATTATGTTTAGACTTTCTCGGAACTGCTTCAAATCAACTAGATATCTTTGTGCTGTAAATCTCCCAACAGCCAAACGCAAAAGCAGCAAACATCTCGCTGTATGTCCCACATCCAAAGTGCCAAGAGAGAGCTTGCTCTCCCTGTCTTTGAGTACTGTTTTCACTGTCCCGGTTACCTCTTTGCTAACATTCTCTTCAGAGCCGCAGTGAAACCAGGAACCACGTGGAGAAGGCACCCACACTGAAAGTGCCTGGAGGGAACATTGGGGCTTCTTCTCAGTGTCTCTGACATAGGGTTTCACTGTCGCGGGAAAGTCTCTGCTAACACCGTGCAGAGCGCTGTGCCCAATGTACAGAAACGTCTTGCGGTATCTCCTACAGGGAAAGTGCCAGGAGGGAATTGTCGAGCTTGTTCTCAGTGTCTCTGAGAATTGCTCTGATTATCTGTGTGACCTCTTTGCTAAGACTCTCCAGAGAGCCGTCCTCAAAACAAACACACATCTTGACATATCTCCCACATTGATCGCAGTGTCTCCAGGAACGGCATTCAAGGAGCCAGGAACTTTTCTCCCTACACTGTCCATTGAGTTGTCCTCCAAAGCAATATACATCCTGCTATATCTCCCACATGGAAAGTGCCAGGAGGGAGAAGTGGGGATTATGTTTAGACTTTCTCGGAACTGCTTCAAATCAACTAGATATCTTTGTGCTGTAAATCTCCCAACAGCCAAACGCAAAAGCAGCAAACATCTCGCTGTATGTCCCACATCCAAAGTGCCAAGAGAGAGCTTGCTCTCCCTGTCTTTGAGTACTGTTTTCACTGTCCCGGTTACCTCTTTGCTAACATTCTCTTCAGAGCCGCAGTGAAACCAGGAACCACGTGGAGAAGGCACCCACACTGAAAGTGCCTGGAGGGAACATTGGGGCTTCTTCTCAGTGTCTCTGACATAGGGTTTCACTGTCGCGGGAAAGTCTCTGCTAACACCCTGCAGAGCGCTGTGCCCAATGTACAGAAACGTCTTGCGGTATCTCCTACAGGGAAAGTGCCAGGAGGGAATTGTGGAGCTTGTTCTCAGTGTCTCTGAGAATTGCTCTGATTATCTGTGTGACCTCTTTGCTAAGACTCTCCAGAGAGCCGTCCTCAAAACCAACACACATCTTGACATATCTCCCACATTGATCGCAGTGTCTCCAGAAACGGCATTCAAGGAGCCAGGACCTTTTCTCCCTACACTGTCCATTGAGTTGTCCTCAAAACCAAGATACATCCTGCTATATCTCCCACATGGAAAGTGCCAGGAGGGAGAAGTGGGGATTATGTTTAGACTTTCTCGGAACTGCTTCAAATCAACTAGATATCTTTGTGCTGTAAATCTCCCAACAGCCAAACGCAAAAGCAGCAAACATCTCGCTGTATGTCCCACATCCAAAGTGCCAAGAGAGAGCTTGCTCTCCCTGTCTTTGAGTACTGTTTTCACTGTCCCGGTTACCTCTTTGCTAACATTCTCTTCAGAGCCGCAGTGAAACCAGGAACCACGTGGAGAAGGCACCCACACTGAAAGTGACTGGAGGGAACATTGGGGCTTCTTCTCAGTGTCTCTGACATAGGGTTTCACTGTCCCGGGAAAGTCTCTGCTAACACCGTGCAGAGCGCTGTGCCCAATGTACAGAAACGTCTTGCGGTATCTCCTACAGGGAAAGTGCCAGGAGGGAATTGTGGAGCTTGTTCTCAGTGTCTCTGAGAATTGCTCTGATTATCTGTGTGACCTCTTTGCTAAGACTCTCCAGAGAGACGTCCTCAAAACAAACACACATCTTGACATATCTCCCACATTGATCGCAGTGTCTCCAGAAACGGCATTCATGGAGCCAGGAACTTTTCTCCCTACACTGTCCATTGAGTTGTCCTCAAAAGCAATATACATCCTGCTATATCTCCCACATGGAAAGTGCCAGGAGGGAGAAGTGGGGATTATGTTTAGACTTTCTCGGAACTGCTTCAAATCAACTAGATATCTTTGTGCTGTAAATCTCCCAACAGCCAAACGCAAAAGCAGCAAACATCTCGCTGTATGTCCCACATCCAAAGTGCCAAGAGAGAGCTTGCTCTCCCTGTCTTTGAGTACTGTTTTCACTGTCCCGGTTACCTCTTTGCTAACATTCTCTTCAGAGCCGCAGTGAAACCAGGAACCACGTGGAGAAGGCACCCACACTGAAAGTGCCTGGAGGGAACATTGGGGCTTCTTCTCAGTGTCTCTGACATAGGGTTTCACTGTCCCGGGAAAGTCTCTGCTAACACCGTGCAGAGCGCTGTGCCCAATGTACAGAAACGTCTTGCGGTATCTCCTACAGGGAAAGTGCCAGGAGGGAATTGTGGAGCTTGTTCTCAGTGTCTCTGAGAATTGCTCTGATTATCTGTGTGACCTCTTTGCTAAGACTCTCCAGAGAGCCGTCCTCAAAACAAACACACATCTTGACATATCTCCCACATTGATCGCAGTGTCTCCAGAAACGGCATTCAAGGAGCCAGGACCTTTTCTCCCTACACTGTCCATTGAGTTGTCCTCAAAACCAATATACATCCTGCTATATCTCCCACATGGAAAGTGCCAGGAGGGAGAAGTGGGGATTATGTTTAGACTTTCTCGGAACTGCTTCAAATCAACTAGATATCTTTGTGCTGTAAATCTCCCAACAGCCAAACGCAAAAGCAGCAAACATCTCGCTGTATGTCCCACATCCAAAGTGCCAAGAGAGAGCTTGCTCTCCCTGTCTTTGAGTACTGTTTTCACTGTCCCGGTTACCTCTTTGCTAACATTCTCTTCAGAGCCGCAGTGAAACCAGGAACCACGTGGAGAAGGCACCCACACTGAAAGTGCCTGGAGGGAACATTGGGGCTTCTTCTCAGTGTCTCTGACATAGGGTTTCACTGTCCCGGGAAAGTCTCTGCTAACACCCTGCAGAGCGCTGTGCCCAATCTACAGAAACGTCTTGCGGTATCTCCTACAGGGAAAGTGCCAGGAGGGAATTGTGGAGCTTGTTCTCAGTGTCTCTGAGAATTGCTCTGATTATCTGTGTGACCTCTTTGCTAAGACTCTCCAGAGAGACGTCCTCAAAACAAACACACATCTTGACATATCTCCCACATTGATCGCAGTGTCTCCAGGAACGGCATTCAAGGAGCCAGGACCTTTTCTCCCTACACTGTCCATTGAGTTGTCCTCAAAACCAATATACATCCTGCTATATCTCCCACATGGAAAGTGCCAGGAGGGAGAAGTGGGGATTATGTTTAGACTTTCTCGGAACTGCTTCAAATCAACTAGATATCTTTGTGCTGTAAATCTCCCAACAGCCAAACGCAAAAGCAGCAAACATCTCGCTGTATGTCCCACATCCAAAGTGCCAAGAGAGAGCTTGCTCTCCCTGTCTTTGAGTACTGTTTTCACTGTCCCGGTTACCTCTTTGCTAACATTCTCTTCAGAGCCGCAGTGAAACCAGGAACCACGTGGAGAAGGCACCCACACTGAAAGTGCCTGGAGGGAACATTGGGGCTTCTTCTCAGTGTCTCTGACATAGGGTTTCACTGTCGCGGGAAAGTCTCTGCTAACACCGTGCAGAGCGCTGTGCCCAATGTAGAGAAACGTCTTGCGGTATCTCCTACAGGGAAAGTGCCAGGAGGGAATTGTGGAGCTTGTTCTCAGTGTCTCTGAGAATTGCTCTGATTATCTGTGTGACCTCTTTGCTAAGACTCTCCAGAGAGCCGTCCTCAAAACAAACACACATCTTGACATATCTCCCACATTGATCGCAGTGTCTCCAGAAACGGCATTCATGGAGCCAGGACCTTTTCTCCCTACACTGTCCATTGAGTTGTCCTCAAAACCAATATACATCCTGCTATATCTCCCACAGGGAAAGTGCCAGGAGGGAGAAGTGGCGATTATGTTTAGACTTTCTCGGAACTGCTTCAAATCAACTAGATATCTTTGTGCTGTAAATCTCCCAACAGCCAAACGCAAAAGCAGCAAACATCTCGCTGTATGTCCCACATCCAAAGTGCCAAGAGAGAGCTTGCTCTCCCTGTCTTTGAGTACTGTTTTCACTGTCCCGGTTACCTCTTTGCTAACATTCTCTTCAGAGCCGCAGTGAAACCAGGAACCACGTGGAGAAGGCACCCACACTGAAAGTGACTGGAGGGAACATTGGGGCTTCTTCTCAGTGTCTCTGACATAGGGTTTCACTGTCCCGGGAAAGTCTCTGCTAACACCGTGCAGAGCGCTGTGCCCAATGTACAGAAACGTCTTGCGGTATCTCCTACAGGGAAAGTGCCAGGAGGGAATTGTCGAGCTTGTTCTCAGTGTCTCTGAGAATTGCTCTGATTATCTGTGTGACCTCTTTGCTAAGACTCTCCAGAGAGACGTCCTCAAAACAAACACACATCTTGACATATCTCCCACATTGATCGCAGTGTCTCCAGAAACGGCATTCATGGAGCCAGGAACTTTTCTCCCTACACTGTCCATTGAGTTGTCCTCAAAAGCAATATACATCCTGCTATATCTCCCACATGGAAAGTGCCAGGAGGGAGAAGTGGGGATTATGTTTAGACTTTCTCGGAACTGCTTCAAATCAACTAGATATCTTTGTGCTGTAAATCTCCCAACAGCCAAACGCAAAAGCAGCAAACATCTCGCTGTATGTCCCACATCCAAAGTGCCAAGAGAGAGCTTGCTCTCCCTGTCTTTGAGTACTGTTTTCACTGTCCCGGTTACCTCTTTGCTAACATTCTCTTCAGAGCCGCAGTGAAACCAGGAACCACGTGGAGAAGGCACCCACACTGAAAGTGCCTGGAGGGAACATTGGGGCTTCTTCTCAGTGTCTCTGACATAGGGTTTCACTGTCCCGGGAAAGTCTCTGCTAACACCGTGCAGAGCGCTGTGCCCAATGTACAGAAACGTCTTGCGGTATCTCCTACAGGGAAAGTGCCAGGAGGGAATTGTGGAGCTTGTTCTCAGTGTCTCTGAGAATTGCTCTGATTATCTGTGTGACCTCTTTGCTAAGACTCTCCAGAGAGCCGTCCTCAAAACAAACACACATCTTGACATATCTCCCACATTGATCGCAGTGTCTCCAGAAACGGCATTCAAGGAGCCAGGACCTTTTCTCCCTACACTGTCCATTGAGTTGTCCTCAAAACCAATATACATCCTGCTATATCTCCCACATGGAAAGTGCCAGGAGGGAGAAGTGGGGATTATGTTTAGACTTTCTCGGAACTGCTTCAAATCAACTAGATATCTTTGTGCTGTAAATCTCCCAACAGCCAAACGCAAAAGCAGCAAACATCTCGCTGTATGTCCCACATCCAAAGTGCCAAGAGAGAGCTTGCTCTCCCTGTCTTTGAGTACTGTTTTCACTGTCCCGGTTACCTCTTTGCTAACATTCTCTTCAGAGCCGCAGTGAAACCAGGAACCACGTGGAGAAGGCACCCACACTGAAAGTGCCTGGAGGGAACATTGGGGCTTCTTCTCAGTGTCTCTGACATAGGGTTTCACTGTCCCGGGAAAGTCTCTGCTAACACCCTGCAGAGCGCTGTGCCCAATCTACAGAAACGTCTTGCGGTATCTCCTACAGGGAAAGTGCCAGGAGGGAATTGTGGAGCTTGTTCTCAGTGTCTCTGAGAATTGCTCTGATTATCTGTGTGACCTCTTTGCTAAGACTCTCCAGAGAGCCGTCCTCAAAACAAACACACATCTTGACATATCTCCCACATTGATCGCAGTGTCTCCAGAAACGGCATTCAAGGAGCCAGGACCTTTTCTCCCTACACTGTCCATTGAGTTGTCCTCAAAACCAATATACATCCTGCTATATCTCCCACATGGAAAGTGCCAGGAGGGAGAAGTGGGGATTATGTTTAGACTTTCTCGGAACTGCTTCAAATCAACTAGATATCTTTGTGCTGTAAATCTCCCAACAGCCAAACGCAAAAGCAGCAAACATCTCGCTGTATGTCCCACATCCAAAGTGCCAAGAGAGAGCTTGCTCTCCCTGTCTTTGAGTACTGTTTTCACTGTCCCGGTTACCTCTTTGCTAACATTCTCTTCAGAGCCGCAGTGAAACCAGGAACCACGTGGAGAAGGCACCCACACTGAAAGTGCCTGGAGGGAACATTGGGGCTTCTTCTCAGTGTCTCTGACATAGGGTTTCACTGTCGCGGGAAAGTCTCTGCTAACACCGTGCAGAGCGCTGTGCCCAATGTAGAGAAACGTCTTGCGGTATCTCCTACAGGGAAAGTGCCAGGAGGGAATTGTGGAGCTTGTTCTCAGTGTCTCTGAGAATTGCTCTGATTATCTGTGTGACCTCTTTGCTAAGACTCTCCAGAGAGCCGTCCTCAAAACAAACACACATCTTGACATATCTCCCACATTGATCGCAGTGTCTCCAGAAACGGCATTCATGGAGCCAGGACCTTTTCTCCCTACACTGTCCATTGAGTTGTCCTCAAAACCAATATACATCCTGCTATATCTCCCACAGGGAAAGTGCCAGGAGGGAGAAGTGGCGATTATGTTTAGACTTTCTCGGAACTGCTTCAAATCAACTAGATATCTTTGTGCTGTAAATCTCCCAACAGCCAAACGCAAAAGCAGCAAACATCTCGCTGTATGTCCCACATCCAAAGTGCCAAGAGAGAGCTTGCTCTCCCTGTCTTTGAGTACTGTTTTCACTGTCCCGGTTACCTCTTTGCTAACATTCTCTTCAGAGCCGCAGTGAAACCAGGAACCACGTGGAGAAGGCACCCACACTGAAAGTGCCTGGAGGGAACATTGGGGCTTCTTCTCAGTGTCTCTGACATAGGGTTTCACTGTCCCGGGAAAGTCTCTGCTAACACCCTGCAGAGCGCTGTGCCCAATGTACAGAAACGTCTTGCGGTATCTCCTACAGGGAAAGTGCCAGGAGGGAATTGTGGAGCTTGTTCTCAGTGTCTCTGAGAATTGCTCTGATTATCTGTGTGACCTCTTTGCTAAGACTCTCCAGAGAGCCGTCCTCAAAACAAACACACATCTTGACATATCTCCCACATTGATCGCAGTGTCTCCAGAAACGGCATTCAAGGAGCCAGGACCTTTTCTCCCTACACTGTCCATTGAGTTGTCCTCAAAACCAATATACATCCTGCTATATCTCCCACATGGAAAGTGCCAGGAGGGAGAAGTGGGGATTATGTTTAGACTTTCTCGGAACTGCTTCAAATCAACTAGATATCTTTGTGCTGTAAATCTCCCAACAGCCAAACGCAAAAGCAGCAAACATCTCGCTGTATGTCCCACATCCAAAGTGCCAAGAGAGAGCTTGCTCTCCCTGTCTTTGAGTACTGTTTTCACTGTCCCGGTTACCTCTTTGCTAACATTCTCTTCAGAGCCGCAGTGAAACCAGGAACCACGTGGAGAAGGCACCCACACTGAAAGTGCCTGGAGGGAACATTGGGGCTTCTTCTCAGTGTCTCTGACATAGGGTTTCACTGTCGCGGGAAAGTCTCTGCTAACACCGTGCAGAGCGCTGTGCCCAATGTACAGAAACGTCTTGCGGTATCTCCTACAGGGAAAGTGCCAGGAGGGAATTGTCGAGCTTGTTCTCAGTGTCTCTGAGAATTGCTCTGATTATCTGTGTGACCTCTTTGCTAAGACTCTCCAGAGAGACGTCCTCAAAACAAACACACATCTTGACATATCTCCCACATTGATCGCAGTGTCTCCAGAAACGGCATTCATGGAGCCAGGAACTTTTCTCCCTACACTGTCCATTGAGTTGTCCTCAAAAGCAATATACATCCTGCTATATCTCCCACATGGAAAGTGCCAGGAGGGAGAAGTGGGGATTATGTTTAGACTTTCTCGGAACTGCTTCAAATCAACTAGATATCTTTGTGCTGTAAATCTCCCAACAGCCAAACGCAAAAGCAGCAAACATCTCGCTGTATGTCCCACATCCAAAGTGCCAAGAGAGAGCTTGCTCTCCCTGTCTTTGAGTACTGTTTTCACTGTCCCGGTTACCTCTTTGCTAACATTCTCTTCAGAGCCGCAGTGAAACCAGGAACCACGTGGAGAAGGCACCCACACTGAAAGTGCCTGGAGGGAACATTGGGGCTTCTTCTCAGTGTCTCTGACATAGGGTTTCACTGTCCCGGGAAAGTCTCTGCTAACACCGTGCAGAGCGCTGTGCCCAATGTACAGAAACGTCTTGCGGTATCTCCTACAGGGAAAGTGCCAGGAGGGAATTGTGGAGCTTGTTCTCAGTGTCTCTGAGAATTGCTCTGATTATCTGTGTGACCTCTTTGCTAAGACTCTCCAGAGAGCCGTCCTCAAAACAAACACACATCTTGACATATCTCCCACATTGATCGCAGTGTCTCCAGAAACGGCATTCAAGGAGCCAGGACCTTTTCTCCCTACACTGTCCATTGAGTTGTCCTCAAAACCAATATACATCCTGCTATATCTCCCACAGGGAAAGTGCCAGGAGGGAGAAGTGGGGATTATGTTTAGACTTTCTCGGAACTGCTTCAAATCAACTAGATATCTTTGTGCTGTAAATCTCCCAACAGCCAAACGCAAAAGCAGCAAACATCTCGCTGTATGTCCCACATCCAAAGTGCCAAGAGAGAGCTTGCTCTCCCTGTCTTTGAGTACTGTTTTCACTGTCCCGGTTACCTCTTTGCTAACATTCTCTTCAGAGCCGCAGTGAAACCAGGAACCACGTGGAGAAGGCACCCACACTGAAAGTGCCTGGAGGGAACATTGGGGCTTCTTCTCAGTGTCTCTGACATAGGGTTTCACTGTCCCGGGAAAGTCTCTGCTAACACCCTGCAGAGCGCTGTGCCCAATCTACAGAAACGTCTTGCGGTATCTCCTACAGGGAAAGTGCCAGGAGGGAATTGTGGAGCTTGTTCTCAGTGTCTCTGAGAATTGCTCTGATTATCCCTGTGACCTCTTTGCTAAGACTCTCCAGAGAGACGTCCTCAAAACAAACACACATCTTGACATATCTCCCACATTGATCGCAGTGTCTCCAGAAACGGCATTCAAGGAGCCAGGACCTTTTCTCCCTACACTGTCCATTGAGTTGTCCTCAAAACCAATATACATCCTGCTATATCTCCCACATGGAAAGTGCCAGGAGGGAGAAGTGGGGATTATGTTTAGACTTTCTCGGAACTGCTTCAAATCAACTAGATATCTTTGTGCTGTAAATCTCCCAACAGCCAAACGCAAAAGCAGCAAACATCTCGCTGTATGTCCCACATCCAAAGTGCCAAGAGAGAGCTTGCTCTCCCTGTCTTTGAGTACTGTTTTCACTGTCCCGGTTACCTCTTTGCTAACATTCTCTTCAGAGCCGCAGTGAAACCAGGAACCACGTGGAGAAGGCACCCACACTGAAAGTGCCTGGAGGGAACATTGGGGCTTCTTCTCAGTGTCTCTGACATAGGGTTTCACTGTCCCGGGAAAGTCTCTGCTAACACCGTGCAGAGCGCTGTGCCCAATGTACAGAAACGTCTTGCGGTATCTCCTACAGGGAAAGTGCCAGGAGGGAATTGTGGAGCTTGTTCTCAGTGTCTCTGAGAATTGCTCTGATTATCTGTGTGACCTCTTTGCTAAGACTCTCCAGAGAGCCGTCCTCAAAACAAACACACATCTTGACATATCTCCCACATTGATCGCAGTGTCTCCAGAAACGGCATTCATGGAGCCAGGACCTTTTCTCCCTACACTGTCCATTGAGTTGTCCTCAAAACCAATATACATCCTGCTATATCTCCCACATGGAAAGTGCCAGGAGGGAGAAGTGGGGATTATGTTTAGACTTTCTCGGAACTGCTTCAAATCAACTAGATATCTTTGTGCTGTAAATCTCCCAACAGCCAAACGCAAAAGCAGCAAACATCTCGCTGTATGTCCCACATCCAAAGTGCCAAGAGAGAGCTTGCTCTCCCTGTCTTTGAGTACTGTTTTCACTGTCCCGGTTACCTCTTTGCTAACATTCTCTTCAGAGCCGCAGTGAAACCAGGAACCACGTGGAGAAGGCACCCACACTGAAAGTGCCTGGAGGGAACATTGGGGCTTCTTCTCAGTGTCTCTGACATAGGGTTTCACTGTCCCGGGAAAGTCTCTGCTAACACCCTGCAGAGCGCTGTGCCCAATCTACAGAAACGTCTTGCGGTATCTCCTACAGGGAAAGTGCCAGGAGGGAATTGTGGAGCTTGTTCTCAGTGTCTCTGAGAATTGCTCTGATTATCTGTGTGACCTCTTTGCTAAGACTCTCCAGAGAGACGTCCTCAAAACAAACACACATCTTGACATATCTCCCACATTGATCGCAGTGTCTCCAGAAACGGCATTCATGGAGCCAGGAACTTTTCTCCCTACACTGTCCATTGAGTTGTCCTCAAAAGCAATATACATCCTGCTATATCTCCCACATGGAAAGTGCCAGGAGGGAGAAGTGGCGATTATGTTTAGACTTTCTCGGAACTGCTTCAAATCAACTAGATATCTTTGTGCTGTAAATCTCCCAACAGCCAAACGCAAAAGCAGCATACATCTCGCTGTATGTCCCACATCCAAAGTGCCAAGAGAGAGCTTGCTCTCCCTGTCTTTGAGTACTGTTTTCACTGTCCCGGTTACCTCTTTGCTAACATTCTCTTCAGAGCCGCAGTGAAACCAGGAACCACGTGGAGAAGGCACCCACACTGAAAGTGCCTGGAGGGAACATTGGGGCTTCTTCTCAGTGTCTCTGACATAGGGTTTCACTGTCGCGGGAAAGTCTCTGCTAACACCGTGCAGAGCGCTGTGCCCAATGTACAGAAACGTCTTGCGGTATCTCCTACAGGGAAAGTGCCAGGAGGGAATTGTGGAGCTTGTTCTCAGTGTCTCTGAGAATTGCTCTGATTATCTGTGTGACCTCTTTGCTAAGACTCTCCAGAGAGCCGTCCTCAAAACAAACACACATCTTGACATATCTCCCACATTGATCGCAGTGTCTCCAGAAACGGCATTCATGGAGCCAGGACCTTTTCTCCCTACACTGTCCATTGAGTTGTCCTCAAAACCAATATACATCCTGCTATATCTCCCACATGGAAAGTGCCAGGAGGGAGAAGTGGCGATTATGTTTAGACTTTCTCGGAACTGCTTCAAATCAACTAGATATCTTTGTGCTGTAAATCTCCCAACAGCCAAACGCAAAAGCAGCAAACATCTCGCTGTATGTCCCACATCCAAAGTGCCAAGAGAGAGCTTGCTCTCCCTGTCTTTGAGTACTGTTTTCACTGTCCCGGTTACCTCTTTGCTAACATTCTCTTCAGAGCCGCAGTGAAACCAGGAACCACGTGGAGAAGGCACCCACACTGAAAGTGCCTGGAGGGAACATTGGGGCTTCTTCTCAGTGTCTCTGACATAGGGTTTCACTGTCCCGGGAAAGTCTCTGCTAACACCCTGCAGAGCGCTGTGCCCAATGTACAGAAACGTCTTGCGATATCTCCTACAGGGAAAGTGCCAGGAGGGAATTGTGGAGCTTGTTCTCAGTGTCTCTGAGAATTGCTCTGATTATCTGTGTGACCTCTTTGCTAAGACTCTCCAGAGAGCCGTCCTCAAAACAAACACACATCTTGACATATCTCCCACATTGATCGCAGTGTCTCCAGAAACGGCATTCAAGGAGCCAGGACCTTTTCTCCCTACACTGTCCATTGAGTTGTCCTCAAAACCAATATACATCCTGCTATATCTCCCACATGGAAAGTGCCAGGAGGGAGAAGTGGGGATTATGTTTAGACTTTCTCGGAACTGCTTCAAATCAACTAGATATCTTTGTGCTGTAAATCTCCCAACAGCCAAACGCAAAAGCAGCAAACATCTCGCTGTATGTCCCACATCCAAAGTGCCAAGAGAGAGCTTGCTCTCCCTGTCTTTGAGTACTGTTTTCACTGTCCCGGTTACCTCTTTGCTAACATTCTCTTCAGAGCCGCAGTGAAACCAGGAACCACGTGGAGAAGGCACCCACACTGAAAGTGCCTGGAGGGAACATTGGGGCTTCTTCTCAGTGTCTCTGACATAGGGTTTCACTGTCGCGGGAAAGTCTCTGCTAACACCCTGCAGAGCGCTGTGCCCAATGTACAGAAACGTCTTGCGGTATCTCCTACAGGGAAAGTGCCAGGAGGGAATTGTGGAGCTTGTTCTCAGTGTCTCTGAGAATTGCTCTGATTATCTGTGTGACCTCTTTGCTAAGACTCTCCAGAGAGCCGTCCTCAAAACAAACACACATCTTGACATATCTCCCACATTGATCGCAGTGTCTCCAGAAACGGCATTCAAGGAGCCAGGATCTTTTCTCCCTACACTGTCCATTGAGTTGTCCTCAAAACCAATATACATCCTGCTATATCTCCCACATGGAAAGTGCCAGGAGGGAGAAGTGGGGATTATGTTTAGACTTTCTCGGAACTGCTTCAAATCAACTAGATATCTTTGTGCTGTAAATCTCCCAACAGCCAAACGCAAAAGCAGCAAACATCTCGCTGTATGTCCCACATCCAAAGTGCCAAGAGAGAGCTTGCTCTCCCTGTCTTTGAGTACTGTTTTCACTGTCCCGGTTACCTCTTTGCTAACATTCTCTTCAGAGCCGCAGTGAAACCAGGAACCACGTGGAGAAGGCACCCACACTGAAAGTGCCTGGAGGGAACATTGGGGCTTCTTCTCAGTGTCTCTGACATAGGGTTTCACTGTCGCGGGAAAGTCTCTGCTAACACCGTGCAGAGCGCTGTGCCCAATGTACAGAAACGTCTTGCGGTATCTCCTACAGGGAAAGTGCCAGGAGGGAATTGTGGAGCTTGTTCTCAGTGTCTCTGAGAATTGCTCTGATTATCTGTGTGACCTCTTTGCTAAGACTCTCCAGAGAGACGTCCTCAAAACAAACACACATCTTGACATATCTCCCACATTGATCGCAGTGTCTCCAGAAACGGCATTCAAGGAGCCAGGACCTTTTCTCCCTACACTGTCCATTGAGTTGTCCTCAAAACCAATATACATCCTGCTATATCTCCCACATGGAAAGTGCCAGGAGGGAGAAGTGGCGATTATGTTTAGACTTTCTCGGAACTGCTTCAAATCAACTAGATATCTTTGTGCTGTAAATCTCCCAACAGCCAAACGCAAAAGCAGCATACATCTCGCTGTATGTCCCACATCCAAAGTGCCAAGAGAGAGCTTGCTCTCCCTGTCTTTGAGTACTGTTTTCACTGTCCCGGTTACCTCTTTGCTAACATTCTCTTCAGAGCCGCAGTGAAACCAGGAACCACGTGGAGAAGGCACCCACACTGAAAGTGCCTGGAGGGAACATTGGGGCTTCTTCTCAGTGTCTCTGACATAGGGTTTCACTGTCGCGGGAAAGTCTCTGCTAACACCGTGCAGAGCGCTGTGCCCAATGTACAGAAACGTCTTGCGGTATCTCCTACAGGGAAAGTGCCAGGAGGGAATTGTGGAGCTTGTTCTCAGTGTCTCTGAGAATTGCTCTGATTATCTGTGTGACCTCTTTGCTAAGACTCTCCAGAGAGCCGTCCTCAAAACAAACACACATCTTGACATATCTCCCACATTGATCGCAGTGTCTCCAGAAACGGCATTCATGGAGCCAGGACCTTTTCTCCCTACACTGTCCATTGAGTTGTCCTCAAAACCAATATACATCCTGCTATATCTCCCACATGGAAAGTGCCAGGAGGGAGAAGTGGCGATTATGTTTAGACTTTCTCGGAACTGCTTCAAATCAACTAGATATCTTTGTGCTGTAAATCTCCCAACAGCCAAACGCAAAAGCAGCAAACATCTCGCTGTATGTCCCACATCCAAAGTGCCAAGAGAGAGCTTGCTCTCCCTGTCTTTGAGTACTGTTTTCACTGTCCCGGTTACCTCTTTGCTAACATTCTCTTCAGAGCCGCAGTGAAACCAGGAACCACGTGGAGAAGGCACCCACACTGAAAGTGCCTGGAGGGAACATTGGGGCTTCTTCTCAGTGTCTCTGACATAGGGTTTCACTGTCCCGGGAAAGTCTCTGCTAACACCCTGCAGAGCGCTGTGCCCAATGTACAGAAACGTCTTGCGATATCTCCTACAGGGAAAGTGCCAGGAGGGAATTGTGGAGCTTGTTCTCAGTGTCTCTGAGAATTGCTCTGATTATCTGTGTGACCTCTTTGCTAAGACTCTCCAGAGAGCCGTCCTCAAAACAAACACACATCTTGACATATCTCCCACATTGATCGCAGTGTCTCCAGAAACGGCATTCAAGGAGCCAGGACCTTTTCTCCCTACACTGTCCATTGAGTTGTCCTCAAAACCAATATACATCCTGCTATATCTCCCACATGGAAAGTGCCAGGAGGGAGAAGTGGGGATTATGTTTAGACTTTCTCGGAACTGCTTCAAATCAACTAGATATCTTTGTGCTGTAAATCTCCCAACAGCCAAACGCAAAAGCAGCAAACATCTCGCTGTATGTCCCACATCCAAAGTGCCAAGAGAGAGCTTGCTCTCCCTGTCTTTGAGTACTGTTTTCACTGTCCCGGTTACCTCTTTGCTAACATTCTCTTCAGAGCCGCAGTGAAACCAGGAACCACGTGGAGAAGGCACCCACACTGAAAGTGCCTGGAGGGAACATTGGGGCTTCTTCTCAGTGTCTCTGACATAGGGTTTCACTGTCGCGGGAAAGTCTCTGCTAACACCCTGCAGAGCGCTGTGCCCAATGTACAGAAACGTCTTGCGGTATCTCCTACAGGGAAAGTGCCAGGAGGGAATTGTGGAGCTTGTTCTCAGTGTCTCTGAGAATTGCTCTGATTATCTGTGTGACCTCTTTGCTAAGACTCTCCAGAGAGCCGTCCTCAAAACAAACACACATCTTGACATATCTCCCACATTGATCGCAGTGTCTCCAGAAACGGCATTCAAGGAGCCAGGATCTTTTCTCCCTACACTGTCCATTGAGTTGTCCTCAAAACCAATATACATCCTGCTATATCTCCCACATGGAAAGTGCCAGGAGGGAGAAGTGGGGATTATGTTTAGACTTTCTCGGAACTGCTTCAAATCAACTAGATATCTTTGTGCTGTAAATCTCCCAACAGCCAAACGCAAAAGCAGCAAACATCTCGCTGTATGTCCCACATCCAAAGTGCCAAGAGAGAGCTTGCTCTCCCTGTCTTTGAGTACTGTTTTCACTGTCCCGGTTACCTCTTTGCTAACATTCTCTTCAGAGCCGCAGTGAAACCAGGAACCACGTGGAGAAGGCACCCACACTGAAAGTGCCTGGAGGGAACATTGGGGCTTCTTCTCAGTGTCTCTGACATAGGGTTTCACTGTCGCGGGAAAGTCTCTGCTAACACCGTGCAGAGCGCTGTGCCCAATGTACAGAAACGTCTTGCGGTATCTCCTACAGGGAAAGTGCCAGGAGGGAATTGTGGAGCTTGTTCTCAGTGTCTCTGAGAATTGCTCTGATTATCTGTGTGACCTCTTTGCTAAGACTCTCCAGAGAGACGTCCTCAAAACAAACACACATCTTGACATATCTCCCACATTGATCGCAGTGTCTCCAGAAACGGCATTCAAGGAGCCAGGACCTTTTCTCCCTACACTGTCCATTGAGTTGTCCTCAAAACCAATATACATCCTGCTATATCTCCCACATGGAAAGTGCCAGGAGGGAGAAGTGGCGATTATGTTTAGACTTTCTCGGAACTGCTTCAAATCAACTAGATATCTTTGTGCTGTAAATCTCCCAACAGCCAAACGCAAAAGCAGCAAACATCTCGCTGTATGTCCCACATCCAAAGTGCCAAGAGAGAGCTTGCTCTCCCTGTCTTTGAGTACTGTTTTCACTGTCCCGGTTACCTCTTTGCTAACATTCTCTTCAGAGCCGCAGTGAAACCAGGAACCACGTGGAGAAGGCACCCACACTGAAAGTGCCTGGAGGGAACATTGGGGCTTCTTCTCAGTGTCTCTGACATAGGGTTTCACTGTCCCGGGAAAGTCTCTGCTAACACCGTGCAGAGCGCTGTGCCCAATGTACAGAAACGTCTTGCGGTATCTCCTACAGGGAAAGTGCCAGGAGGGAATTGTGGAGCTTGTTCTCAGTGTCTCTGAGAATTGCTCTGATTATCTGTGTGACCTCTTTGCTAAGACTCTCCAGAGAGCCGTCCTCAAAACAAACACACATCTTGACATATCTCCCACATTGATCGCAGTGTCTCCAGAAACGGCATTCAAGGAGCCAGGACCTTTTCTCCCTACACTGTCCATTGAGTTGTCCTCAAAACCAATATACATCCTGCTATATCTCCCACATGGAAAGTGCCAGGAGGGAGAAGTGGGGATTATGTTTAGACTTTCTCGGAACTGCTTCAAATCAACTAGATATCTTTGTGCTGTAAATCTCCCAACAGCCAAACGCAAAAGCAGCAAACATCTCGCTGTATGTCCCACATCCAAAGTGCCAAGAGAGAGCTTGCTCTCCCTGTCTTTGAGTACTGTTTTCACTGTCCCGGTTACCTCTTTGCTAACATTCTCTTCAGAGCCGCAGTGAAACCAGGAACCACGTGGAGAAGGCACCCACACTGAAAGTGCCTGGAGGGAACATTGGGGCTTCTTCTCAGTGTCTCTGACATAGGGTTTCACTGTCGCGGGAAAGTCTCTGCTAACACCGTGCAGAGCGCTGTGCCCAATGTACAGAAACGTCTTGCGGTATCTCCTACAGGGAAAGTGCCAGGAGGGAATTGTGGAGCTTGTTCTCAGTGTCTCTGAGAATTGCTCTGATTATCTGTGTGACCTCTTTGCTAAGACTCTCCAGAGAGCCGTCCTCAAAACAAACACACATCTTGACATATCTCCCACATTGATCGCAGTGTCTCCAGAAACGGCATTCAAGGAGCCAGGACCTTTTCTCCCTACACTGTCCATTGAGTTGTCCTCAAAACCAATATACATCCTGCTATATCTCCCACATGGAAAGTGCCAGGAGGGAGAAGTGGCGATTATGTTTAGACTTTCTCGGAACTGCTTCAAATCAACTAGATATCTTTGTGCTGTAAATCTCCCAACAGCCAAACGCAAAAGCAGCAAACATCTCGCTGTATGTCCCACATCCAAAGTGCCAAGAGAGAGCTTGCTCTCCCTGTCTTTGAGTACTGTTTTCACTGTCCCGGTTACCTCTTTGCTAACATTCTCTTCAGAGCCGCAGTGAAACCAGGAACCACGTGGAGAAGGCACCCACACTGAAAGTGCCTGGAGGGAACATTGGGGCTTCTTCTCAGTGTCTCTGACATAGGGTTTCACTGTCGCGGGAAAGTCTCTGCTAACACCGTGCAGAGCGCTGTGCCCAATGTACAGAAACGTCTTGCGGTATCTCCTACAGGGAAAGTGCCAGGAGGGAATTGTGGAGCTTGTTCTCAGTGTCTCTGAGAATTGCTCTGATTATCTGTGTGACCTCTTTGCTAAGACTCTCCAGAGAGCCGTCCTCAAAACAAACACACATCTTGACATATCTCCCACATTGATCGCAGTGTCTCCAGAAACGGCATTCATGGAGCCAGGACCTTTTCTCCCTACACTGTCCATTGAGTTGTCCTCAAAACCAATATACATCCTGCTATATCTCCCACATGGAAAGTGCCAGGAGGGAGAAGTGGCGATTATGTTTAGACTTTCTCGGAACTGCTTCAAATCAACTAGATATCTTTGTGCTGTAAATCTCCCAACAGCCAAACGCAAAAGCAGCAAACATCTCGCTGTATGTCCCACATCCAAAGTGCCAAGAGAGAGCTTGCTCTCCCTGTCTTTGAGTACTGTTTTCACTGTCCCGGTTACCTCTTTGCTAACATTCTCTTCAGAGCCGCAGTGAAACCAGGAACCACGTGGAGAAGGCACCCACACTGAAAGTGCCTGGAGGGAACATTGGGGCTTCTTCTCAGTGTCTCTGACATAGGGTTTCACTGTCGCGGGAAAGTCTCTGCTAACACCGTGCAGAGCGCTGTGCCCAATGTAGAGAAACGTCTTGCGGTATCTCCTACAGGGAAAGTGCCAGGAGGGAATTGTGGAGCTTGTTCTCAGTGTCTCTGAGAATTGCTCTGATTATCTGTGTGACCTCTTTGCTAAGACTCTCCAGAGAGCCGTCCTCAAAACAAACACACATCTTGACATATCTCCCACATTGATCGCAGTGTCTCCAGAAACGGCATTCAAGGAGCCAGGAACTTTTCTCCCTACACTGTCCATTGAGTTGTCCTCAAAACCAAGATACATCCTGCTATATCTCCCACATGGAAAGTGCCAGGAGGGAGAAGTGGGGATTATGTTTAGACTTTCTCGGAACTGCTTCAAATCAACTAGATATCTTTGTGCTGTAAATCTCCCAACAGCCAAACGCAAAAGCAGCAAACATCTCGCTGTATGTCCCACATCCAAAGTGCCAAGAGAGAGCTTGCTCTCCCTGTCTTTGAGTACTGTTTTCACTGTCCCGGTTACCTCTTTGCTAACATTCTCTTCAGAGCCGCAGTGAAACCAGGAACCACGTGGAGAAGGCACCCACACTGAAAGTGCCTGGAGGGAACATTGGGGCTTCTTCTCAGTGTCTCTGACATAGGGTTTCACTGTCGCGGGAAAGTCTCTGCTAACACCCTGCAGAGCGCTGTGCCCAATGTACAGAAACGTCTTGCGGTATCTCCTACAGGGAAAGTGCCAGGAGGGAATTGTCGAGCTTGTTCTCAGTGTCTCTGAGAATTGCTCTGATTATCCCTGTGACCTCTTTGCTAAGACTCTCCAGAGAGCCGTCCTCAAAACAAACACACATCTTGACATATCTCCCACATTGATCGCAGTGTCTCCAGAAACGGCATTCAAGGAGCCAGGACCTTTTCTCCCTACACTGTCCATTGAGTTGTCCTCAAAACCAAGATACATCCTGCTATATCTCCCACATGGAAAGTGCCAGGAGGGAGAAGTGGGGATTATGTTTAGACTTTCTCGGAACTGCTTCAAATCAACTAGATATCTTTGTGCTGTAAATCTCCCAACAGCCAAACGCAAAAGCAGCAAACATCTCGCTGTATGTCCCACATCCAAAGTGCCAAGAGAGAGCTTGCTCTCCCTGTCTTTGAGTACTGTTTTCACTGTCCCGGTTACCTCTTTGCTAACATTCTCTTCAGAGCCGCAGTGAAACCAGGAACCACGTGGAGAAGGCACCCACACTGAAAGTGCCTGGAGGGAACATTGGGGCTTCTTCTCAGTGTCTCTGACATAGGGTTTCACTGTCCCGGGAAAGTCTCTGCTAACACCCTGCAGAGCGCTGTGCCCAATCTACAGAAACGTCTTGCGGTATCTCCTACAGGGAAAGTGCCAGGAGGGAATTGTGGAGCTTGTTCTCAGTGTCTCTGAGAATTGCTCTGATTATCTGTGTGACCTCTTTGCTAAGACTCTCCAGAGAGCCGTCCTCAAAACAAACACACATCTTGACATATCTCCCACATTGATCGCAGTGTCTCCAGAAACGGCATTCAAGGAGCCAGGACCTTTTCTCCCTACAATGTCCATTGAGTTGTCCTCAAAAGCAATATACATCCTGCTATATCTCCCACATGGAAAGTGCCAGGAGGGAGAAGTGGGGATTATGTTTAGACTTTCTCGGAACTGCTTCAAATCAACTAGATATCTTTGTGCTGTAAATCTCCCAACAGCCAAACGCAAAAGCAGCAAACATCTCGCTGTATGTCCCACATCCAAAGTGCCAAGAGAGAGCTTGCTCTCCCTGTCTTTGAGTACTGTTTTCACTGTCCCGGTTACCTCTTTGCTAACATTCTCTTCAGAGCCGCAGTGAAACCAGGAACCATGTGGAGAAGGCACCCACACTGAAAGTGCCTGGAGGGAACATTGGGGCTTCTTCTCAGTGTCTCTGACATAGGGTTTCACTGTCCTGGGAAAGTCTCTGCTAACACCGTGCAGAGCGCTGTGCCCAATGTACAGAAACGTCTTGCGGTATCTCCTACAGGGAAAGTGCCAGGAGGGAATTGTGGAGCTTGTTCTCAGTGTCTCTGAGAATTGCTCTGATTATCTGTGTGACCTCTTTGTTAAGACTCTCCAGAGAGCCATCCTCAAAACAAACACACATCTTGACATATCTTCCACATTGATCGCAGTGTCTCCAGAAACGGCATTCAAGGAGCCAGGACCTTTTCTCCCTACACTGTCCATTGATTTGTCCTCAAAACCAAGATACATCCTGCTATATCTCCCACATGGAAAGTGCCAGGAGGGAGAAGTGGGGATTATGTTTAGACTTTCTCGGAACTGCTTCAAATCAACTAGATATCTTTGTGCTGTAAATCTCCCAACAGCCAAACGCAAAAGCAGCAAACATCTCGCTGTATGTCCCACATCCAAAGTGCCAAGAGAGAGCTTGCTCTCCCTGTCTTTGAGTACTGTTTTCACTGTCCCGGTTACCTCTTTGCTAACATTCTCTTCAGAGCCGCAGTGAAACCAGGAACCACGTGGAGAAGGCACCCACACTGAAAGTGCCTGGAGGGAACATTGGGGCTTCTTCTCAGTGTCTCTGACATAGGGTTTCACTGTCCCGGGAAAGTCTCTGCTAACACCGTGCAGAGCGCTGTGCCCAATGTACAGAAACGTCTTGCGGTATCTCCTACAGGGAAAGTGCCAGGAGGGAATTGTGGAGCTTGTTCTCAGTGTCTCTGAGAATTGCTCTGATTATCTGTGTGACCTCTTTGCTAAGACTCTCCAGAGAGCCGTCCTCAAAACAAACACACATCTTGACATATCTCCCACATTGATCGCAGTGTCTCCAGAAACGGCATTCAAGGAGCCAGGAACTTTTCTCCCTACACTGTCCATTGAGTTGTCCTCAAAACCAATATACATCCTGCTATATCTCCCACATGGAAAGTGCCAGGAGGGAGAAGTGGCGATTATGTTTAGACTTTCTCGGAACTGCTTCAAATCAACTAGATATCTTTGTGCTGTAAATCTCCCAACAGCCAAACGCAAAAGCAGCAAACATCTCGCTGTATGTCCCACATCCAAAGTGCCAAGAGAGAGCTTGCTCTCCCTGTCTTTGAGTACTGTTTTCACTGTCCCGGTTACCTCTTTGCTAACATTCTCTTCAGAGCCGCAGTGAAACCAGGAACCACGTGGAGAAGGCACCCACACTGAAAGTGCCTGGAGGGAACATTGGGGCTTCTTCTCAGTGTCTCTGACATAGGGTTTCACTGTCGCGGGAAAGTCTCTGCTAACACCGTGCAGAGCGCTGTGCCCAATGTACAGAAACGTCTTGCGGTATCTCCTACAGGGAAAGTGCCAGGAGGGAATTGTCGAGCTTGTTCTCAGTGTCTCTGAGAATTGCTCTGATTATCTGTGTGACCTCTTTGTTAAGACTCTCCAGAGAGCCATCCTCAAAACAAACACACATCTTGACATATCTCCCACATTGATCGCAGTGTCTCCAGAAACGGCATTCAAGGAGCCAGGACCTTTTCTCCCTACACTGTCCATTGAGTTGTCCTCAAAACCAATATACATCCTGCTATATCTCCCACATGGAAAGTGCCAGGAGGGAGAAGTGGGGATTATGTTTAGACTTTCTCGGAACTGCTTCAAATCAACTAGATATCTTTGTGCTGTAAATCTCCCAACAGCCAAACGCAAAAGCAGCAAACATCTCGCTGTATGTCCCACATCCAAAGTGCCAAGAGAGAGCTTGCTCTCCCTGTCTTTGAGTACTGTTTTCACTGTCCCGGTTACCTCTTTGCTAACATTCTCTTCAGAGCCGCAGTGAAACCAGGAACCACGTGGAGAAGGCACCCACACTGAAAGTGCCTGGAGGGAACATTGGGGCTTCTTCTCAGTGTCTCTGACATAGGGTTTCACTGTCCCGGGAAAGTCTCTGCTAACACCCTGCAGAGCGCTGTGCCCAATCTACAGAAACGTCTTGCGGTATCTCCTACAGGGAAAGTGCCAGGAGGGAATTGTGGAGCTTGTTCTCAGTGTCTCTGAGAATTGCTCTGATTATCTGTGTGACCTCTTTGCTAAGACTCTCCAGAGAGCCGTCCTCAAAACAAACACACATCTTGACATATCTCCCACATTGATCGCAGTGTCTCCAGAAACGGCATTCAAGGAGCCAGGACCTTTTCTCCCTACACTGTCCATTGAGTTGTCCTCAAAACCAATATACATCCTGCTATATCTCCCACAGGGAAAGTGCCAGGAGGGAGAAGTGGGGATTATGTTTAGACTTTCTCGGAACTGCTTCAAATCAACTAGATATCTTTGTGCTGTAAATCTCCCAACAGCCAAACGCAAAAGCAGCAAACATCTCGCTGTATGTCCCACATCCAAAGTGCCAAGAGAGAGCTTGCTCTCCCTGTCTTTGAGTACTGTTTTCACTGTCCCGGTTACCTCTTTGCTAACATTCTCTTCAGAGCCGCAGTGAAACCAGGAACCACGTGGAGAAGGCACCCACACTGAAAGTGCCTGGAGGGAACATTGGGGCTTCTTCTCAGTGTCTCTGACATAGGGTTTCACTGTCGCGGGAAAGTCTCTGCTAACACCGTGCAGAGCGCTGTGCCCAATGTACAGAAACGTCTTGCGGTATCTCCTACAGGGAAAGTGCCAGGAGGGAATTGTGGAGCTTGTTCTCAGTGTCTCTGAGAATTGCTCTGATTATCTGTGTGACCTCTTTGCTAAGACTCTCCAGAGAGCCGTCCTGAAAACAAACACACATCTTGACATATCTCCCACATTGATCGCAGTGTCTCCAGAAACGGCATTCAAGGAGCCAGGACCTTTTCTCCCTACACTGTCCATTGAGTTGTCCTCAAAACCAATATACATCCTGCTATATCTCCCACATGGAAAGTGCCAGGAGGGAGAAGTGGGGATTATGTTTAGACTTTCTCGGAACTGCTTCAAATCAACTAGATATCTTTGTGCTGTAAATCTCCCAACAGCCAAACGCAAAAGCAGCAAACATCTCGCTGTATGTCCCACATCCAAAGTGCCAAGAGAGAGCTTGCTCTCCCTGTCTTTGAGTACTGTTTTCACTGTCCCGGTTACCTCTTTGCTAACATTCTCTTCAGAGCCGCAGTGAAACCAGGAACCACGTGGAGAAGGCACCCACACTGAAAGTGCCTGGAGGGAACATTGGGGCTTCTTCTCAGTGTCTCTGACATAGGGTTTCACTGTCGCGGGAAAGTCTCTGCTAACACCGTGCAGAGCGCTGTGCCCAATGTACAGAAACGTCTTGCGGTATCTCCTACAGGGAAAGTGCCAGGAGGGAATTGTGGAGCTTGTTCTCAGTGTCTCTGAGAATTGCTCTGATTATCTGTGTGACCTCGTTGCTAAGACTCTCCAGAGAGCCGTCCTCAAAACAAACACACATCTTGACATATCTCCCACATTGATCGCAGTGTCTCCAGAAACGGCATTCAAGGAGCCAGGACCTTTTCTCCCTACACTGTCCATTGAGTTGTCCTCAAAACCAATATACATCCTGCTATATCTCCCACATGGAAAGTGCCAGGAGGGAGAAGTGGCGATTATGTTTAGACTTTCTCGGAACTGCTTCAAATCAACTAGATATCTTTGTGCTGTAAATCTCCCAACAGCCAAACGCAAAAGCAGCAAACATCTCGCTGTATGTCCCACATCCAAAGTGCCAAGAGAGAGCTTGCTCTCCCTGTCTTTGAGTACTGTTTTCACTGTCCCGGTTACCTCTTTGCTAACATTCTCTTCAGCGCTGCAGGGAAACCAGGAACCACGTGGAGAAGGCACCCACACTGAAAGTGCCTGGAAGGAACATTGGGGCTTCTTCTCAGTGTCTCTGACATAGGGTTTCACTGTCCCGGGAAAGTCTCTGCTAACACCCTGCAGAGCGCTGTGCCCAATATACAGAAACGTCTTGCGGTATCTCCTACAGGGAAAGTGCCAGGAGGGAATTGTCCATCTTGTTCTCAGTGTCTCTGAGAATTGCTCTGATTATCCCTGTGACCTCTTTGCTAAGACTCTCCAGAGAGCCGTCCTCAAAACAAACACACATCTTGACATATCTCCCACATTGATCGCAGTGTCTCCAGGAACGGCATTCAAGGAGCCAGGAACTTTTCTCCCTACACTGTCCATTGAGTTGTCCTCAAAACCGATATACATCCTGCTATATCTCCCACATGGAAAG
Source organism: Chroicocephalus ridibundus (assembly GCF_963924245.1). Classification (NCBI taxonomy): domain Eukaryota; kingdom Metazoa; phylum Chordata; class Aves; order Charadriiformes; family Laridae; genus Chroicocephalus; species Chroicocephalus ridibundus. The sequence goes on from NW_026961694.1 coordinate 51,043, forward strand.
TGCCAGGAGGGAGAAGTGGGGATTATGTTTAGACTTTCTCGGAACTGCTTCAAATCAACTAGATATCTTTGTGCTGTAAATCTCCCAACAGCCAAACGCAAAAGCAGCAAACATCTCGCTGTATGTCCCACATCCAAAGTGCCAAGAGAGAGCTTGCTCTCCCTGTCTTTGAGTACTGTTTTCACTGTCCCGGTTATCTCTTTGCTAACATTCTCTTCAGAGCCGCAGTGAAACCAGGAACCACGTGGAGAAGGCACCCACACTGAAAGTGCCTGGAGGGAACATTGGGGCTTCTTCTCAGTGTCTCTGACATAGGGTTTCACTGTCCCGGGAAAGTCTCTGCTAACACCGTGCAGAGCGCTGTGCCCAATGTACAGAAACGTCTTGCGGTATCTCCTACAGGGAAAGTGCCAGGAGGGAATTGTGGAGCTTGTTCTCAGTGTCTCTGAGAATTGCTCTGATTATCTGTGTGACCTCGTTGCTAAGACTCTCCAGAGAGCCGTCCTCAAAACAAACACACATCTTGACATATCTCCCACATTGATCGCAGTGTCTCCAGAAACGGCATTCAAGGAGCCAGGACCTTTTCTCCCTACACTGTCCATTGAGTTGTCCTCAAAACCAAGATACATCCTGCTATATCTCCCACATGGAAAGTGCCAGGAGGGAGAAGTGGGGATTATGTTTAGACTTTCTCGGAACTGCTTCAAATCAACTAGGTATCTTTGTGCTGTAAATCTCCCAACAGCCAAACGCAAAAGCAGCAAACATCTCGCTGTATGTCCCACATCCAAAGTGCCAAGAGAGAGCTTGCTCTCCCTGTCTTTGAGTACTGTTTTCGCTGTCCCGGTTACCTCTTTGCTAACATTCTCTTCAGCGCTGCAGGGAAACCAGGAACCACGTGGAGAAGGCACCCACACTGAAAGTGCCTGGAGGGAACATTGGGGCTTCTTCTCAGTGTCTCTGACATAGGGTTTCACTGTCCCGGGAAAGTCTCTGCTAACACCCTGCAGAGCGCTGTGCCCAATCTACAGAAACGTCTTGCGGTATCTCCTACAGGGAAAGTGCCAGGAGGGAATTGTCGAGCTTGTTCTCAGTGTCTCTGAGAGTTGCTCTGATTATCCCTGTGACCTCTTTGCTAAGACTCTCCAGAGAGCCGTCCTCAAAACAAACACACATCTTGACATATCTCCCACATTGATCGCAGTGTCTCCAGGAACGGCATTCAAGGAGCCAGGAACTTTTCTCCCTACACTGTCCATTGAGTTGTCCTCAAAACCAAGATACATCCTGCTATATCTCCCACATGGAAAGTGCCAGGAGGGAGAAGTGGCGATTATGTTTAGACTTTCTCGGAACTGCTTCAAATCAACTAGGTATCTTTGTGCTGTAAATCTCCCAACAGCCAAACGCAAAAGCAGCAAACATCTCGCTGTATGTCCCACATCCAAAGTGCCAAGAGAGAGCTTGCTCTCCCTCTCTTTGAGTACTGTTTTCACTGTCCCGGTTACCTCTTTGCTAACATTCTCTTCAGCGCTGCAGGGAAACCAGGAACCACGTGGAGAAGGCACCCACACTGAAAGTGCCTGGAGGGAACATTGGGGCTTCTTCTCAGTGTCTCTGACATAGGGTTTCACTGTCGCGGGAAAGTCTCTGCTAACACCGTGCAGAGCGCTGTGCCCAATGTACAGAAACGTCTTGCGGTATCTCCTACAGGGAAAGTGCCAGGAGGGAATTGTGGAGCTTGTTCTCAGTGTCTCTGAGAATTGCTCTGATTATCTGTGTGACCTCTTTGCTAAGACTCTCCAGAGAGCCGTCCTCAAAACAAACACACATCTTGACATATCTCCCACATTGATCGCAGTGTCTCCAGAAACGGCATTCAAGGAGCCAGGACCTTTTCTCCCTACACTGTCCATTGAGTTGTCCAAAAACCAATATACATCCTGCTATATCTCCCACATGGAAAGTGCCAGGAGGGAGAAGTGGCGATTATGTTTAGACTTTCTCGGAACTGCTTCAAATCAACTAGATATCTTTGTGCTGTAAATCTCCCAACAGCCAAACGCAAAAGCAGCAAACATCTCGCTGTATGTCCCACATCCAAAGTGCCAAGAGAGAGCTTGCTCTCCCTGTCTTTGAGTACTGTTTTCACTGTCCCGGTTACCTCTTTGCTAACATTCTCTTCAGCGCTGCAGGGAAACCAGGAACCACGTGGAGAAGGCACCCACACTGAAAGTGCCTGGAAGGAACATTGGGGCTTCTTCTCAGTGTCTCTGACATAGGGTTTCACTGTCCCGGGAAAGTCTCTGCTAACACCCTGCAGAGCGCTGTGCCCAATATACAGAAACGTCTTGCGGTATCTCCTACAGGGAAAGTGCCAGGAGGGAATTGTCCATCTTGTTCTCAGTGTCTCTGAGAATTGCTCTGATTATCCCTGTGACCTCTTTGCTAAGACTCTCCAGAGAGCCGTCCTCAAAACAAACACACATCTTGACATATCTCCCACATTGATCGCAGTGTCTCCAGGAACGGCATTCAAGGAGCCAGGAACTTTTCTCCCTACACTGTCCATTGAGTTGTCCTCAAAACCGATATACATCCTGCTATATCTCCCACATGGAAAGTGCCAGGAGGGAGAAGTGGGGATTATGTTTAGACTTTCTCGGAACTGCTTCAAATCAACTAGATATCTTTGTGCTGTAAATCTCCCAACAGCCAAACGCAAAAGCAGCAAACATCTCGCTGTATGTCCCACATCCAAAGTGCCAAGAGAGAGCTTGCTCTCCCTGTCTTTGAGTACTGTTTTCACTGTCCCGGTTATCTCTTTGCTAACATTCTCTTCAGAGCCGCAGTGAAACCAGGAACCACGTGGAGAAGGCACCCACACTGAAAGTGCCTGGAGGGAACATTGGGGCTTCTTCTCAGTGTCTCTGACATAGGGTTTCACTGTCCCGGGAAAGTCTCTGCTAACACCGTGCAGAGCGCTGTGCCCAATGTACAGAAACGTCTTGCGGTATCTCCTACAGGGAAAGTGCCAGGAGGGAATTGTGGAGCTTGTTCTCAGTGTCTCTGAGAATTGCTCTGATTATCTGTGTGACCTCGTTGCTAAGACTCTCCAGAGAGCCGTCCTCAAAACAAACACACATCTTGACATATCTCCCACATTGATCGCAGTGTCTCCAGAAACGGCATTCAAGGAGCCAGGACCTTTTCTCCCTACACTGTCCATTGAGTTGTCCTCAAAACCAAGATACATCCTGCTATATCTCCCACATGGAAAGTGCCAGGAGGGAGAAGTGGGGATTATGTTTAGACTTTCTCGGAACTGCTTCAAATCAACTAGGTATCTTTGTGCTGTAAATCTCCCAACAGCCAAACGCAAAAGCAGCAAACATCTCGCTGTATGTCCCACATCCAAAGTGCCAAGAGAGAGCTTGCTCTCCCTGTCTTTGAGTACTGTTTTCGCTGTCCCGGTTACCTCTTTGCTAACATTCTCTTCAGCGCTGCAGGGAAACCAGGAACCACGTGGAGAAGGCACCCACACTGAAAGTGCCTGGAGGGAACATTGGGGCTTCTTCTCAGTGTCTCTGACATAGGGTTTCACTGTCCCGGGAAAGTCTCTGCTAACACCCTGCAGAGCGCTGTGCCCAATCTACAGAAACGTCTTGCGGTATCTCCTACAGGGAAAGTGCCAGGAGGGAATTGTCGAGCTTGTTCTCAGTGTCTCTGAGAGTTGCTCTGATTATCCCTGTGACCTCTTTGCTAAGACTCTCCAGAGAGCCGTCCTCAAAACAAACACACATCTTGACATATCTCCCACATTGATCGCAGTGTCTCCAGGAACGGCATTCAAGGAGCCAGGAACTTTTCTCCCTACACTGTCCATTGAGTTGTCCTCAAAACCAAGATACATCCTGCTATATCTCCCACATGGAAAGTGCCAGGAGGGAGAAGTGGCGATTATGTTTAGACTTTCTCGGAACTGCTTCAAATCAACTAGGTATCTTTGTGCTGTAAATCTCCCAACAGCCAAACGCAAAAGCAGCAAACATCTCGCTGTATGTCCCACATCCAAAGTGCCAAGAGAGAGCTTGCTCTCCCTCTCTTTGAGTACTGTTTTCACTGTCCCGGTTACCTCTTTGCTAACATTCTCTTCAGCGCTGCAGGGAAACCAGGAACCACGTGGAGAAGGCACCCACACTGAAAGTGCCTGGAGGGAACATTGGGGCTTCTTCTCAGTGTCTCTGACATAGGGTTTCACTGTCGCGGGAAAGTCTCTGCTAACACCGTGCAGAGCGCTGTGCCCAATGTACAGAAACGTCTTGCGGTATCTCCTACAGGGAAAGTGCCAGGAGGGAATTGTGGAGCTTGTTCTCAGTGTCTCTGAGAATTGCTCTGATTATCTGTGTGACCTCTTTGCTAAGACTCTCCAGAGAGCCGTCCTCAAAACAAACACACATCTTGACATATCTCCCACATTGATCGCAGTGTCTCCAGAAACGGCATTCAAGGAGCCAGGACCTTTTCTCCCTACACTGTCCATTGAGTTGTCCAAAAACCAATATACATCCTGCTATATCTCCCACATGGAAAGTGCCAGGAGGGAGAAGTGGCGATTATGTTTAGACTTTCTCGGAACTGCTTCAAATCAACTAGATATCTTTGTGCTGTAAATCTCCCAACAGCCAAACGCAAAAGCAGCAAACATCTCGCTGTATGTCCCACATCCAAAGTGCCAAGAGAGAGCTTGCTCTCCCTGTCTTTGAGTACTGTTTTCACTGTCCCGGTTACCTCTTTGCTAACATTCTCTTCAGAGCCGCAGTGAAACCAGGAACCACGTGGAGAAGGCACCCACACTGAAAGTGCCTGGAGGGAACATTGGGGCTTCTTCTCAGTGTCTCTGACATAGGGTTTCACTGTCGCGGGAAAGTCTCTGCTAACACCGTGCAGAGCGCTGTGCCCAATGTACAGAAACGTCTTGCGGTATCTCCTACAGGGAAAGTGCCAGGAGGGAATTGTGGAGCTTGTTCTCAGTGTCTCTGAGAATTGCTCTGATTATCCCTGTGACCTCTTTGCTAAGATTCTCCAGAGAGACGTCCTCAAAACAAACACACATCTTGACATATCTCCCACATTGATCGCAGTGTCTCCAGAAACGGCATTCATGGAGCCAGGACCTTTTCTCCCTACACTGTCCATTGAGTTGTCCTCAAAACCAATATACATCCTGCTATATCTCCCACATGGAAAGTGCCAGGAGGGAGAAGTGGGGATTATGTTTAGACTTTCTCGGAACTGCTTCAAATCAACTAGATATCTTTGTGCTGTAAATCTCCCAACAGCCAAACGCAAAAGCAGCAAACATCTCGCTGTATGTCCCACATCCAAAGTGCCAAGAGAGAGCTTGCTCTCCCTGTCTTTGAGTACTGTTTTCACTGTCCCGGTTATCTCTTTGCTAACATTCTCTTCAGAGCCGCAGTGAAACCAGGAACCACGTGGAGAAGGCACCCACACTGAAAGTGCCTGGAGGGAACATTGGGGCTTCTTCTCAGTGTCTCTGACATAGGGTTTCACTGTCGCGGGAAAGTCTCTGCTAACACCCTGCAGAGCGCTGTGCCCAATGTACAGAAACGTCTTGCGGTATCTCCTACAGGGAAAGTGCCAGGAGGGAATTGTGGAGCTTGTTCTCAGTGTCTCTGAGAATTGCTCTGATTATCCCTGTGACCTCTTTGCTAAGACTCTCCAGAGAGCCGTCCTCAAAACAAACACACATCTTGACATATCTCCCACATTGATCGCAGTGTCTCCAGAAACGGCATTCAAGGAGCCAGGACCTTTTCTCCCTACACTGTCCATTGAGTTGTCCTCAAAACCAAGATACATCCTGCTATATCTCCCACATGGAAAGTGCCAGGAGGGAGAAGTGGGGATTATGTTTAGACTTTCTCGGAACTGCTTCAAATCAACTAGATATCTTTGTGCTGTAAATCTCCCAACAGCCAAACGCAAAAGCAGCAAACATCTCGCTGTATGTCCCACATCCAAAGTGCCAAGAGAGAGCTTGCTCTCCCTGTCTTTGAGTACTGTTTTCACTGTCCCGGTTACCTCTTTGCTAACATTCTCTTCAGCGCTGCAGGGAAACCAGGAACCACGTGGAGAAGGCACCCACACTGAAAGTGCCTGGAAGGAACATTGGGGCTTCTTCTCAGTGTCTCTGACATAGGGTTTCACTGTCCCGGGAAAGTCTCTGCTAACACCCTGCAGAGCGCTGTGCCCAATCTACAGAAACGTCTTGCGGTATCTCCTACAGGGAAAGTGCCAGGAGGGAATTGTCCATCTTGTTCTCAGTGTCTCTGAGAATTGCTCTGATTATCCCTGTGACCTCTTTGCTAAGACTCTCCAGAGAGCCGTCCTCAAAACAAACACACATCTTGACATATCTCCCACATTGATCGCAGTGTCTCCAGAAACGGCATTCAAGGAGCCAGGACCTTTTCTCCCTACAATGTCCATTGAGTTGTCCTCAAAACCAAGATACATCCTGCTATATCTCCCACATGGAAAGTGCCAGGAGGGAGAAGTGGCGATTATGTTTAGACTTTCTCGGAACTGCTTCAAATCAACTAGATATCTTTGTGCTGTAAATCTCCCAACAGCCAAACGCAAAAGCAGCAAACATCTCGCTGTATGTCCCACATCCAAAGTGCCAAGAGAGAGCTTGCTCTCCCTGTCTTTGAGTACTGTTTTCGCTGTCCCGGTTACCTCTTTGCTAACATTCTCTTCAGCGCTGCAGGGAAACCAGGAACCACGTGGAGAAGGCACCCACACTGAAAGTGCCTGGAGGGAACATTGGGGCTTCTTCTCAGTGTCTCTGACATAGGGTTTCACTGTCCCGGGAAAGTCTCTGCTAACACCCTGCAGAGCGCTGTGCCCAATCTACAGAAACGTCTTGCGGTATCTCCTACAGGGAAAGTGCCAGGAGGGAATTGTCGAGCTTGTCCTCAGTGTCTCTGAGAATTGCTCTGATTATCTGTGTGACCTCTTTGCTAAGACTCTCCAGAGAGCCGTCCTCAAAACAAACACACATCTTGACATATCTCCCACATTGATCGCAGTGTCTCCAGGAACGGCATTCAAGGAGCCAGGAACTTTTCTCCCTACACTGTCCATTGAGTTGTCCTCAAAACCAAGATACATCCTGCTATATCTCCCACATGGAAAGTGCCAGGAGGGAGAAGTGGCGATTATGTTTAGACTTTCTCGGAACTGCTTCAAATCAACTAGATATCTTTGTGCTGTAAATCTCCCAACAGCCAAACGCAAAAGCAGCAAACATCTCGCTGTATGTCCCACATCCAAAGTGCCAAGAGAGAGCTTGCTCTCCCTGTCTTTGAGTACTGTTTTCACTGTCCCGGTTACCTCTTTGCTAACATTCTCTTCAGAGCCGCAGTGAAACCAGGAACCACGTGGAGAAGGCACCCACACTGAAAGTGCCTGGAGGGAACATTGGGGCTTCTTCTCAGTGTCTCTGACATAGGGTTTCACTGTCCCGGGAAAGTCTCTGCTAACACCGTGCAGAGCGCTGTGCCCAATGTACAGAAACGTCTTGCGGTATCTCCTACAGGGAAAGTGCCAGGAGGGAATTGTGGAGCTTGTTCTCAGTGTCTCTGAGAGTTGCTCTGATTATCCCTGTGACCTCTTTGCTAAGACTCTCCAGAGAGCCGTCCTCAAAACAAACACACATCTTGACATATCTCCCACATTGATCGCAGTGTCTCCAGGAACGGCATTCAAGGAGCCAGGAACTTTTCTCCCTACACTGTCCATTGAGTTGTCCTCAAAACCAAGATACATCCTGCTATATCTCCCACATGGAAAGTGCCAGGAGGGAGAAGTGGCGATTATGTTTAGACTTTCTCGGAACTGCTTCAAATCAACTAGATATCTTTGTGCTGTAAATCTCCCAACAGCCAAACGCAAAAGCAGCAAACATCTCGCTGTATGTCCCACATCCAAAGTGCCAAGAGAGAGCTTGCTCTCCCTCTCTTTGAGTACTGTTTTCACTGTCCCGGTTACCTCTTTGCTAACATTCTCTTCAGCGCTGCAGGGAAACCAGGAACCACGTGGAGAAGGCACCCACACTGAAAGTGCCTGGAGGGAACATTGGGGCTTCTTCTCAGTGTCTCTGACATAGGGTTTCACTGTCGCGGGAAAGTCTCTGCTAACACCCTGCAGAGCGCTGTGCCCAATCTACAGAAACGTCTTGCGGTATCTCCTACAGGGAAAGTGCCAGGAGGGAATTGTCGAGCTTGTTCTCAGCGTCTCTGAGAGTTGCTCTGATTATCCCTGTGACCTCTTTGCTAAGACTCTCCAGAGAGCCGTCCTCAAAACAAACACACATCTTGACATATCTCCCACATTGATCGCAGTGTCTCCAGGAACGGCATTCAAGGAGCCAGGAACTTTTCTCCCTACACTGTCCATTGAGTTGTCCTCAAAACCAAGATACATCCTGCTATATCTCCCACATGGAAAGTGCCAGGAGGGAGAAGTGGCGATTATGTTTAGACTTTCTCGGAACTGCTTCAAATCAACTAGGTATCTTTGTGCTGTAAATCTCCCAACAGCCAAACGCAAAAGCAGCAAACATCTCGCTGTATGTCCCACATCCAAAGTGCCAAGAGAGAGCTTGCTCTCCCTCTCTTTGAGTACTGTTTTCACTGTCCCGGTTACCTCTTTGCTAACATTCTCTTCAGCGCTGCAGGGAAACCAGGAACCACGTGGAGAAGGCACCCACACTGAAAGTGCCTGGAGGGAACATTGGGGCTTCTTCTCAGTGTCTCTGACATAGGGTTTCACTGTCCCGGGAAGTCTCTGCTAACACCGTGCAGAGCGCTGTGCCCAATCTACAGAAACGTCTTGCGGTATCTCCTACAGGGAAAGTGCCAGGAGGGAATTGTCGAGCTTGTCCTCAGTGTCTCTGAGAATTGCTCTGATTATCCCTGTGACCTCTTTGCTAAGACTCTCCAGAGAGCCGTCCTCAAAACAAACACACATCTTGACATATCTCCCACATTGATCGCAGTGTCTCCAGGAACGGCATTCAAGGAGCCAGGAACTTTTCTCCCTACACTGTCCATTGAGTTGTCCTCAAAACCAAGATACATCCTGCTATATCTCCCACATGGAAAGTGCCAGGAGGGAGAAGTGGCGATTATGTTTAGACTTTCTCGGAACTGCTTCACATCAACTAGGTATCTTTGTGCTGTAAATCTCCCAACAGCCAAACGCAAAAGCAGCAAACATCTCGCTGTATGTCCCACATCCAAAGTGCCAAGAGAGAGCTTGCTCTCCCTGTCTTTGAGTACTGTTTTCACTGTCCCGGTTACCTCTTTGCTAACATTCTCTTCAGAGCCGCAGTGAAACCAGGAACCACGTGGAGAAGGCACCCACACTGAAAGTGCCTGGAGGGAACATTGGGGCTTCTTCTCAGTGTCTCTGACATAGGGTTTCACTGTCCCGGGAAAGTCTCTGCTAACACCCTGCAGAGCGCTGTGCCCAATCTACAGAAACGTCTTGCGGTATCTCCTACAGGGAAAGTGCCAGGAGGGAATTGTGGAGCTTGTTCTCAGTGTCTCTGAGAGTTGCTCTGATTATCCCTGTGACCTCTTTGCTAAGACTCTCCAGAGAGCCGTCCTCAAAACAAACACACATCTTGACATATCTCCCACATTGATCGCAGTGTCTCCAGGAACGGCATTCAAGGAGCCAGGAACTTTTCTCCCTACACTGTCCATTGAGTTGTCCTCAAAACCAATATACATCCTGCTATATCTCCCACATGGAAAGTGCCAGGAGGGAGAAGTGGCGATTATGTTTAGACTTTCTCGGAACTGCTTCACATCAACTAGGTATCTTTGTGCTGTACATCTCCCAACAGCCAAACGCAAAAGCAGCAAACATCTCGCTGTATGTCCCACATCCAAAGTGCCAAGAGAGAGCTTGCTCTCCCTGTCTTTGAGTACTGTTTTCACTGTCCCGGTTACCTCTTTGCTAACATTCTCTTCAGCGCTGCAGGGAAACCAGGAACCACGTGGAGAAGGCACCCACACTGAAAGTGCCTGGAGGGAACATTGGGGCTTCTTCTCAGTGTCTCTGACATAGGGTTTCACTGTCCCGGGAAAGTCTCTGCTAACACCCTGCAGAGCGCTGTGCCCAATCTACAGAAACGTCTTGCGGTATCTCCTACAGGGAAAGTGCCAGGAGGGAATTGTCGAGCTTGTCCTCAGTGTCTCTGAGAATTGCTCTGATTATCCCTGTGACCTCTTTGCTAAGACTCTCCAGAGAGCCGTCCTCAAAACAAACACACATCTTGACATATCTCCCACATTGATCGCAGTGTCTCCAGGAACGGCATTCAAGGAGCCAGGAACTTTTCTCCCTACACTGTCCATTGAGTTGTCCTCAAAACCAAGATACATCCTGCTATATCTCCCACATGGAAAGTGCCAGGAGGGAGAAGTGGCGATTATGTTTAGACTTTCTCGGAACTGCTTCAAATCAACTAGATATCTTTGTGCTGTAAATCTCCCAACAGCCAAACGCAAAAGCAGCAAACATCTCGCTGTATGTCCCACATCCAAAGTGCCAAGAGAGAGCTTGCTCTCCCTCTCTTTGAGTACTGTTTTCACTGTCCCGGTTACCTCTTTGCTAACATTCTCTTCAGCGCTGCAGGGAAACCAGGAACCACGTGGAGAAGGCACCCACACTGAAAGTGCCTGGAGGGAACATTGGGGCTTCTTCTCAGTGTCTCTGACATAGGGTTTCACTGTCCCGGGAAAGTCTCTGCTAACACCCTGCAGAGCGCTGTGCCCAATCTACAGAAACGTCTTGCGGTATCTCCTACAGGGAAAGTGCCAGGAGGGAATTGTCGAGCTTGTTCTCAGCGTCTCTGAGAGTTGCTCTGATTATCCCTGTGACCTCTTTGCTAAGACTCTCCAGAGAGCCGTCCTCAAAACAAACACACATCTTGACATATCTCCCACATTGATCGCAGTGTCTCCAGGAACGGCATTCAAGGAGCCAGGAACTTTTCTCCCTACACTGTCCATTGAGTTGTCCTCAAAACCAAGATACATCCTGCTATATCTCCCACATGGAAAGTGCCAGGAGGGAGAAGTGGCGATTATGTTTAGACTTTCTCGGAACTGCTTCAAATCAACTAGGTATCTTTGTGCTGTAAATCTCCCAACAGCCAAACGCAAAAGCAGCAAACATCTCGCTGTATGTCCCACATCCAAAGTGCCAAGAGAGAGCTTGCTCTCCCTCTCTTTGAGTACTGTTTTCACTGTCCCGGTTACCTCTTTGCTAACATTCTCTTCAGCGCTGCAGGGAAACCAGGAACCACGTGGAGAAGGCACCCACACTGAAAGTGCCTGGAGGGAACACTGGGGCTTCTTCTCAGTGTCTCTGACATAGGGTTTCACTGTCCCGGGAAGTCTCTGCTAACACCGTGCAGAGCGCTGTGCCCAATCTACAGAAACGTCTTGCGGTATCTCCTACAGGGAAAGTGCCAGGAGGGAATTGTCGAGCTTGTCCTCAGTGTCTCTGAGAATTGCTCTGATTATCCCTGTGACCTCTTTGCTAAGACTCTCCAGAGAGCCGTCCTCAAAACAAACACACATCTTGACATATCTCCCACATTGATCGCAGTGTCTCCAGGAACGGCATTCAAGGAGCCAGGAACTTTTCTCCCTACACTGTCCATTGAGTTGTCCTCAAAACCAAGATACATCCTGCTATATCTCCCACATGGAAAGTGCCAGGAGGGAGAAGTGGCGATTATGTTTAGACTTTCTCGGAACTGCTTCACATCAACTAGGTATCTTTGTGCTGTAAATCTCCCAACAGCCAAACGCAAAAGCAGCAAACATCTCGCTGTATGTCCCACATCCAAAGTGCCAAGAGAGAGCTTGCTCTCCCTGTCTTTGAGTACTGTTTTCACTGTCCCGGTTACCTCTTTGCTAACATTCTCTTCAGAGCCGCAGTGAAACCAGGAACCACGTGGAGAAGGCACCCACACTGAAAGTGCCTGGAGGGAACATTGGGGCTTCTTCTCAGTGTCTCTGACATAGGGTTTCACTGTCCCGGGAAAGTCTCTGCTAACACCGTGCAGAGCGCTGTGCCCAATGTACAGAAACGTCTTGCGGTATCTCCTACAGGGAAAGTGCCAGGAGGGAATTGTGGAGCTTGTTCTCAGTGTCTCTGAGAGTTGCTCTGATTATCCCTGTGACCTCTTTGCTAAGACTCTCCAGAGAGCCGTCCTCAAAACAAACACACATCTTGACATATCTCCCACATTGATCGCAGTGTCTCCAGGAACGGCATTCAAGGAGCCAGGAACTTTTCTCCCTACACTGTCCATTGAGTTGTCCTCAAAACCAAGATACATCCTGCTATATCTCCCACATGGAAAGTGCCAGGAGGGAGAAGTGGGGATTATGTTTAGACTTTCTCGGAACTGCTTCAAATCAACTAGGTATCTTTGTGCTGTAAATCTCCCAACAGCCAAAGGCAAAAGCAGCAAACATCTCGCTGTATGTCCCACATCCAAAGTGCCAAGAGAGAGCTTGCTCTCCCTGTCTTTGAGTACTGTTTTCACTGTCCCGGTTACCTCTTTGCTAACATTCTCTTCAGCGCTGCAGGGAAACCAGGAACCACGTGGAGAAGGCACCCACACTGAAAGTGCCTGGAGGGAACATTGGGGCTTCTTCTCAGTGTCTCTGACATAGGGTTTCACTGTCCCGGGAAAGTCTCTGCTAACACCCTGCAGAGCGCTGTGCCCAATCTACAGAAACGTCTTGCGGTATCTCCTACAGGGAAAGTGCCAGGAGGGAATTGTCGAGCTTGTCCTCAGTGTCTCTGAGAATTGCTCTGATTATCCCTGTGACCTCTTTGCTAAGACTCTCCAGAGAGCCGTCCTCAAAACAAACACACATCTTGACATATCTCCCACATTGATCGCAGTGTCTCCAGGAACGGCATTCAAGGAGCCAGGAACTTTTCTCCCTACACTGTCCATTGAGTTGTCCTCAAAACCAAGATACATCCTGCTATATCTCCCACATGGAAAGTGCCAGGAGGGAGAAGTGGCGATTATGTTTAGACTTTCTCGGAACTGCTTCAAATCAACTAGATATCTTTGTGCTGTAAATCTCCCAACAGCCAAACGCAAAAGCAGCAAACATCTCGCTGTATGTCCCACATCCAAAGTGCCAAGAGAGAGCTTGCTCTCCCTCTCTTTGAGTACTGTTTTCACTGTCCCGGTTACCTCTTTGCTAACATTCTCTTCAGAGCCGCAGTGAAACCAGGAACCACGTGGAGAAGGCACCCACACTGAAAGTGCCTGGAGGGAACATTGGGGCTTCTTCTCAGTGTCTCTGACATAGGGTTTCACTGTCCCGGGAAAGTCTCTGCTAAAACCCTGCAGAGCGCTGTGCCCAATCTACAGAAACGTCTTGCGGTATCTCCTACAGGGAAAGTGCCAGGAGGGAATTGTCGAGCTTGTTCTCAGTGTCTCTGAGAGTTGCTCTGATTATCCCTGTGACCTCTTTGCTAAGACTCTCCAGAGAGCCGTCCTCAAAACAAACACACATCTTGACATATCTCCCACATTGATCGCAGTGTCTCCAGGAACGGCATTCAAGGAGCCAGGAACTTTTCTCCCTACACTGTCCATTGAGTTGTCCTCAAAACCAAGATACATCCTGCTATATCTCCCACATGGAAAGTGCCAGGAGGGAGAAGTGGCGATTATGTTTAGACTTTCTCGGAACTGCTTCACATCAACTAGGTATCTTTGTGCTGTAAATCTCCCAACAGCCAAACGCAAAAGCAGCAAACATCTCGCTGTATGTCCCACATCCAAAGTGCCAAGAGAGAGCTTGCTCTCCCTGTCTTTGAGTACTGTTTTCACTGTCCCGGTTACCTCTTTGCTAACATTCTCTTCAGCGCTGCAGGGAAACCAGGAACCACGTGGAGAAGGCACCCACACTGAAAGTGCCTGGAGGGAACATTGGGGCTTCTTCTCAGTGTCTCTGACATAGGGTTTCACTGTCCCGGGAAAGTCTCTGCTAACACCCTGCAGAGCGCTGTGCCCAATCTACAGAAACGTCTTGCGGTATCTCCTACAGGGAAAGTGCCAGGAGGGAATTGTCGAGCTTGTCCTCAGTGTCTCTGAGAATTGCTCTGATTATCCCTGTGACCTCTTTGCTAAGACTCTCCAGAGAGCCGTCCTCAAAACAAACACACATCTTGACATATCTCCCACATTGATCGCAGTGTCTCCAGGAACGGCATTCAAGGAGCCAGGAACTTTTCTCCCTACACTGTCCATTGAGTTGTCCTCAAAACCAAGATACATCCTGCTATATCTCCCACATGGAAAGTGCCAGGAGGGAGAAGTGGCGATTATGTTTAGACTTTCTCGGAACTGCTTCACATCAACTAGGTATCTTTGTGCTGTAAATCTCCCAACAGCCAAACGCAAAAGCAGCAAACATCTCGCTGTATGTCCCACATCCAAAGTGCCAAGAGAGAGCTTGCTCTCCCTCTCTTTGAGTACTGTTTTCACTGTCCCGGTTACCTCTTTGCTAACATTCTCTTCAGAGCCGCAGTGAAACCAGGAACCACGTGGAGAAGGCACCCACACTGAAAGTGCCTGGAGGGAACATTGGGGCTTCTTCTCAGTGTCTCTGACATAGGGTTTCACTGTCCCGGGAAAGTCTCTGCTAACACCCTGCAGAGCGCTGTGCCCAATCTACAGAAACGTCTTGCGGTATCTCCTACAGGGAAAGTGCCAGGAGGGAATTGTCGAGCTTGTTCTCAGTGTCTCTGAGAGTTGCTCTGATTATCCCTGTGACCTCTTTGCTAAGACTCTCCAGAGAGCCGTCCTCAAAACAAACACACATCTTGACATATCTCCCACATTGATCGCAGTGTCTCCAGGAACGGCATTCAAGGAGCCAGGAACTTTTCTCCCTACACTGTCCATTGAGTTGTCCTCAAAACCAAGATACATCCTGCTATATCTCCCACATGGAAAGTGCCAGGAGGGAGAAGTGGGGATTATGTTTAGACTTTCTCGGAACTGCTTCAAATCAACTAGGTATCTTTGTGCTGTAAATCTCCCAACAGCCAAAGGCAAAAGCAGCAAACATCTCGCTGTATGTCCCACATCCAAAGTGCCAAGAGAGAGCTTGCTCTCCCTGTCTTTGAGTACTGTTTTCACTGTCCCGGTTACCTCTTTGCTAACATTCTCTTCAGCGCTGCAGGGAAACCAGGAACCACGTGGAGAAGGCACCCACACTGAAAGTGCCTGGAGGGAACATTGGGGCTTCTTCTCAGTGTCTCTGACATAGGGTTTCACTGTCGCGGGAAAGTCTCTGCTAACACCGTGCAGAGCGCTGTGCCCAATGTACAGAAACGTCTTGCGGTATCTCCTACAGGGAAAGTGCCAGGAGGGAATTGTCGAGCTTGTTCTCAGTGTCTCTGAGAATTGCTCTGATTATCTGTGTGACCTCTTTGTTAAGACTCTCCAGAGAGCCATCCTCAAAACAAACACACATCTTGACATATCTCCCACATTGATCGCAGTGTCTCCAGAAACGGCATTCAAGGAGCCAGGACCTTTTCTCCCTACACTGTCCATTGAGTTGTCCTCAAAACCAATATACATCCTGCTATATCTCCCACATGGAAAGTGCCAGGAGGGAGAAGTGGGGATTATGTTTAGACTTTCTCGGAACTGCTTCAAATCAACTAGATATCTTTGTGCTGTAAATCTCCCAACAGCCAAACGCAAAAGCAGCAAACATCTCGCTGTATGTCCCACATCCAAAGTGCCAAGAGAGAGCTTGCTCTCCCTGTCTTTGAGTACTGTTTTCACTGTCCCGGTTACCTCTTTGCTAACATTCTCTTCAGAGCCGCAGTGAAACCAGGAACCACGTGGAGAAGGCACCCACACTGAAAGTGCCTGGAGGGAACATTGGGGCTTCTTCTCAGTGTCTCTGACATAGGGTTTCACTGTCCCGGGAAAGTCTCTGCTAACACCCTGCAGAGCGCTGTGCCCAATCTACAGAAACGTCTTGCGGTATCTCCTACAGGGAAAGTGCCAGGAGGGAATTGTGGAGCTTGTTCTCAGTGTCTCTGAGAATTGCTCTGATTATCTGTGTGACCTCTTTGCTAAGACTCTCCAGAGAGCCGTCCTCAAAACAAACACACATCTTGACATATCTCCCACATTGATCGCAGTGTCTCCAGAAACGGCATTCAAGGAGCCAGGACCTTTTCTCCCTACACTGTCCATTGAGTTGTCCTCAAAACCAAGATACATCCTTCTATATCTCCCACAGGGAAAGTGCCAGGAGGGAGAAGTGGGGATTATGTTTAGACTTTCTCGGAACTGCTTCAAATCAACTAGATATCTTTGTGCTGTAAATCTCCCAACAGCCAAACGCAAAAGCAGCAAACATCTCGCTGTATGTCCCACATCCAAAGTGCCAAGAGAGAGCTTGCTCTCCCTGTCTTTGAGTACTGTTTTCACTGTCCCGGTTACCTCTTTGCTAACATTCTCTTCAGAGCCGCAGTGAAACCAGGAACCACGTGGAGAAGGCACCCACACTGAAAGTGCCTGGAGGGAACATTGGGGCTTCTTCTCAGTGTCTCTGACATAGGGTTTCACTGTCGCGGGAAAGTCTCTGCTAACACCGTGCAGAGCGCTGTGCCCAATGTACAGAAACGTCTTGCGGTATCTCCTACAGGGAAAGTGCCAGGAGGGAATTGTGGAGCTTGTTCTCAGTGTCTCTGAGAATTGCTCTGATTATCTGTGTGACCTCTTTGCTAAGACTCTCCAGAGAGCCGTCCTGAAAACAAACACACATCTTGACATATCTCCCACATTGATCGCAGTGTCTCCAGAAACGGCATTCAAGGAGCCAGGACCTTTTCTCCCTACACTGTCCATTGAGTTGTCCTCAAAACCAATATACATCCTGCTATATCTCCCACATGGAAAGTGCCAGGAGGGAGAAGTGGGGATTATGTTTAGACTTTCTCGGAACTGCTTCAAATCAACTAGATATCTTTGTGCTGTAAATCTCCCAACAGCCAAACGCAAAAGCAGCAAACATCTCGCTGTATGTCCCACATCCAAAGTGCCAAGAGAGAGCTTGCTCTCCCTGTCTTTGAGTACTGTTTTCACTGTCCCGGTTACCTCTTTGCTAACATTCTCTTCAGAGCCGCAGTGAAACCAGGAACCACGTGGAGAAGGCACCCACACTGAAAGTGCCTGGAGGGAACATTGGGGCTTCTTCTCAGTGTCTCTGACATAGGGTTTCACTGTCGCGGGAAAGTCTCTGCTAACACCGTGCAGAGCGCTGTGCCCAATGTACAGAAACGTCTTGCGGTATCTCCTACAGGGAAAGTGCCAGGAGGGAATTGTGGAGCTTGTTCTCAGTGTCTCTGAGAATTGCTCTGATTATCTGTGTGACCTCGTTGCTAAGACTCTCCAGAGAGCCGTCCTCAAAACAAACACACATCTTGACATATCTCCCACATTGATCGCAGTGTCTCCAGAAACGGCATTCAAGGAGCCAGGACCTTTTCTCCCTACACTGTCCATTGAGTTGTCCTCAAAACCAATATACATCCTGCTATATCTCCCACATGGAAAGTGCCAGGAGGGAGAAGTGGCGATTATGTTTAGACTTTCTCGGAACTGCTTCAAATCAACTAGATATCTTTGTGCTGTAAATCTCCCAACAGCCAAACGCAAAAGCAGCAAACATCTCGCTGTATGTCCCACATCCAAAGTGCCAAGAGAGAGCTTGCTCTCCCTGTCTTTGAGTACTGTTTTCACTGTCCCGGTTACCTCTTTGCTAACATTCTCTTCAGCGCTGCAGGGAAACCAGGAACCACGTGGAGAAGGCACCCACACTGAAAGTGCCTGGAAGGAACATTGGGGCTTCTTCTCAGTGTCTCTGACATAGGGTTTCACTGTCCCGGGAAAGTCTCTGCTAACACCCTGCAGAGCGCTGTGCCCAATATACAGAAACGTCTTGCGGTATCTCCTACAGGGAAAGTGCCAGGAGGGAATTGTCCATCTTGTTCTCAGTGTCTCTGAGAATTGCTCTGATTATCCCTGTGACCTCTTTGCTAAGACTCTCCAGAGAGCCGTCCTCAAAACAAACACACATCTTGACATATCTCCCACATTGATCGCAGTGTCTCCAGGAACGGCATTCAAGGAGCCAGGAACTTTTCTCCCTACACTGTCCATTGAGTTGTCCTCAAAACCAAGATACATCCTGCTATATCTCCCACATGGAAAGTGCCAGGAGGGAGAAGTGGGGATTATGTTTAGACTTTCTCGGAACTGCTTCAAATCAACTAGGTATCTTTGTGCTGTAAATCTCCCAACAGCCAAACGCAAAAGCAGCAAACATCTCGCTGTATGTCCCACATCCAAAGTGCCAAGAGAGAGCTTGCTCTCCCTGTCTTTGAGTACTGTTTTCACTGTCCCGGTTACCTCTTTGCTAACATTCTCTTCAGCGCTGCAGGGAAACCAGGAACCACGTGGAGAAGGCACCCACACTGAAAGTGCCTGGAAGGAACATTGGGGCTTCTTCTCAGTGTCTCTGACATAGGGTTTCACTGTCCCGGGAAAGTCTCTGCTAACACCCTGCAGAGCGCTGTGCCCAATATACAGAAACGTCTTGCGGTATCTCCTACAGGGAAAGTGCCAGGAGGGAATTGTCCATCTTGTTCTCAGTGTCTCTGAGAATTGCTCTGATTATCCCTGTGACCTCTTTGCTAAGACTCTCCAGAGAGCCGTCCTCAAAACAAACACACATCTTGACATATCTCCCACATTGATCGCAGTGTCTCCAGGAACGGCATTCAAGGAGCCAGGAACTTTTCTCCCTACACTGTCCATTGAGTTGTCCTCAAAACCGATATACATCCTGCTATATCTCCCACATGGAAAGTGCCAGGAGGGAGAAGTGGCGATTATGTTTAGACTTTCTCGGAACTGCTTCAAATCAACTAGATATCTTTGTGCTGTAAATCTCCCAACAGCCAAACGCAAAAGCAGCAAACATCTCGCTGTATGTCCCACATCCAAAGTGCCAAGAGAGAGCTTGCTCTCCCTGTCTTTGAGTACTGTTTTCACTGTCCCGGTTATCTCTTTGCTAACATTCTCTTCAGAGCCGCAGTGAAACCAGGAACCACGTGGAGAAGGCACCCACACTGAAAGTGCCTGGAGGGAACATTGGGGCTTCTTCTCAGTGTCTCTGACATAGGGTTTCACTGTCCCGGGAAAGTCTCTGCTAACACCGTGCAGAGCGCTGTGCCCAATGTACAGAAACGTCTTGCGGTATCTCCTACAGGGAAAGTGCCAGGAGGGAATTGTGGAGCTTGTTCTCAGTGTCTCTGAGAATTGCTCTGATTATCTGTGTGACCTCGTTGCTAAGACTCTCCAGAGAGCCGTCCTCAAAACAAACACACATCTTGACATATCTCCCACATTGATCGCAGTGTCTCCAGAAACGGCATTCAAGGAGCCAGGACCTTTTCTCCCTACACTGTCCATTGAGTTGTCCTCAAAACCAATATACATCCTGCTATATCTCCCACATGGAAAGTGCCAGGAGGGAGAAGTGGCGATTATGTTTAGACTTTCTCGGAACTGCTTCAAATCAACTAGATATCTTTGTGCTGTAAATCTCCCAACAGCCAAACGCAAAAGCAGCAAACATCTCGCTGTATGTCCCACATCCAAAGTGCCAAGAGAGAGCTTGCTCTCCCTGTCTTTGAGTACTGTTTTCACTGTCCCGGTTACCTCTTTGCTAACATTCTCTTCAGCGCTGCAGGGAAACCAGGAACCACGTGGAGAAGGCACCCACACTGAAAGTGCCTGGAGGGAACATTGGGGCTTCTTCTCAGTGTCTCTGACATAGGGTTTCACTGTCCCGGGAAAGTCTCTGCTAACACCCTGCAGAGCGCTGTGCCCAATATACAGAAACGTCTTGCGGTATCTCCTACAGGGAAAGTGCCAGGAGGGAATTGTCGAGCTTGTTCTCAGTGTCTCTGAGAGTTGCTCTGATTATCCCTGTGACCTCTTTGCTAAGACTCTCCAGAGAGCCGTCCTCAAAACAAACACACATCTTGACATATCTCCCACATTGATCGCAGTGTCTCCAGGAACGGCATTCAAGGAGCCAGGAACTTTTCTCCCTACACTGTCCATTGAGTTGTCCTCAAAACCAAGATACATCCTGCTATATCTCCCACATGGAAAGTGCCAGGAGGGAGAAGTGGCGATTATGTTTAGACTTTCTCGGAACTGCTTCAAATCAACTAGGTATCTTTGTGCTGTAAATCTCCCAACAGCCAAACGCAAAAGCAGCAAACATCTCGCTGTATGTCCCACATCCAAAGTGCCAAGAGAGAGCTTGCTCTCCCTCTCTTTGAGTACTGTTTTCACTGTCCCGGTTACCTCTTTGCTAACATTCTCTTCAGCGCTGCAGGGAAACCAGGAACCACGTGGAGAAGGCACCCACACTGAAAGTGCCTGGAGGGAACATTGGGGCTTCTTCTCAGTGTCTCTGACATAGGGTTTCACTGTCGCGGGAAAGTCTCTGCTAACACCGTGCAGAGCGCTGTGCCCAATGTACAGAAACGTCTTGCGGTATCTCCTACAGGGAAAGTGCCAGGAGGGAATTGTGGAGCTTGTTCTCAGTGTCTCTGAGAATTGCTCTGATTATCTGTGTGACCTCGTTGCTAAGACTCTCCAGAGAGCCGTCCTCAAAACAAACACACATCTTGACATATCTCCCACATTGATCGCAGTGTCTCCAGAAACGGCATTCAAGGAGCCAGGACCTTTTCTCCCTACACTGTCCATTGAGTTGTCCTCAAAACCAATATACATCCTGCTATATCTCCCACATGGAAAGTGCCAGGAGGGAGAAGTGGCGATTATGTTTAGACTTTCTCGGAACTGCTTCAAATCAACTAGATATCTTTGTGCTGTAAATCTCCCAACAGCCAAACGCAAAAGCAGCAAACATCTCGCTGTATGTCCCACATCCAAAGTGCCAAGAGAGAGCTTGCTCTCCCTGTCTTTGAGTACTGTTTTCACTGTCCCGGTTACCTCTTTGCTAACATTCTCTTCAGCGCTGCAGGGAAACCAGGAACCACGTGGAGAAGGCACCCACACTGAAAGTGCCTGGAAGGAACATTGGGGCTTCTTCTCAGTGTCTCTGACATAGGGTTTCACTGTCCCGGGAAAGTCTCTGCTAACACCCTGCAGAGCGCTGTGCCCAATATACAGAAACGTCTTGCGGTATCTCCTACAGGGAAAGTGCCAGGAGGGAATTGTCCATCTTGTTCTCAGTGTCTCTGAGAATTGCTCTGATTATCCCTGTGACCTCTTTGCTAAGACTCTCCAGAGAGCCGTCCTCAAAACAAACACACATCTTGACATATCTCCCACATTGATCGCAGTGTCTCCAGGAACGGCATTCAAGGAGCCAGGAACTTTTCTCCCTACACTGTCCATTGAGTTGTCCTCAAAACCAAGATACATCCTGCTATATCTCCCACATGGAAAGTGCCAGGAGGGAGAAGTGGGGATTATGTTTAGACTTTCTCGGAACTGCTTCAAATCAACTAGGTATCTTTGTGCTGTAAATCTCCCAACAGCCAAACGCAAAAGCAGCAAACATCTCGCTGTATGTCCCACATCCAAAGTGCCAAGAGAGAGCTTGCTCTCCCTGTCTTTGAGTACTGTTTTCACTGTCCCGGTTACCTCTTTGCTAACATTCTCTTCAGCGCTGCAGGGAAACCAGGAACCACGTGGAGAAGGCACCCACACTGAAAGTGCCTGGAAGGAACATTGGGGCTTCTTCTCAGTGTCTCTGACATAGGGTTTCACTGTCCCGGGAAAGTCTCTGCTAACACCCTGCAGAGCGCTGTGCCCAATATACAGAAACGTCTTGCGGTATCTCCTACAGGGAAAGTGCCAGGAGGGAATTGTCCATCTTGTTCTCAGTGTCTCTGAGAATTGCTCTGATTATCCCTGTGACCTCTTTGCTAAGACTCTCCAGAGAGCCGTCCTCAAAACAAACACACATCTTGACATATCTCCCACATTGATCGCAGTGTCTCCAGGAACGGCATTCAAGGAGCCAGGAACTTTTCTCCCTACACTGTCCATTGAGTTGTCCTCAAAACCGATATACATCCTGCTATATCTCCCACATGGAAAGTGCCAGGAGGGAGAAGTGGCGATTATGTTTAGACTTTCTCGGAACTGCTTCAAATCAACTAGATATCTTTGTGCTGTAAATCTCCCAACAGCCAAACGCAAAAGCAGCAAACATCTCGCTGTATGTCCCACATCCAAAGTGCCAAGAGAGAGCTTGCTCTCCCTGTCTTTGAGTACTGTTTTCACTGTCCCGGTTATCTCTTTGCTAACATTCTCTTCAGAGCCGCAGTGAAACCAGGAACCACGTGGAGAAGGCACCCACACTGAAAGTGCCTGGAGGGAACATTGGGGCTTCTTCTCAGTGTCTCTGACATAGGGTTTCACTGTCCCGGGAAAGTCTCTGCTAACACCGTGCAGAGCGCTGTGCCCAATGTACAGAAACGTCTTGCGGTATCTCCTACAGGGAAAGTGCCAGGAGGGAATTGTGGAGCTTGTTCTCAGTGTCTCTGAGAATTGCTCTGATTATCTGTGTGACCTCGTTGCTAAGACTCTCCAGAGAGCCGTCCTCAAAACAAACACACATCTTGACATATCTCCCACATTGATCGCAGTGTCTCCAGAAACGGCATTCAAGGAGCCAGGACCTTTTCTCCCTACACTGTCCATTGAGTTGTCCTCAAAACCAATATACATCCTGCTATATCTCCCACATGGAAAGTGCCAGGAGGGAGAAGTGGCGATTATGTTTAGACTTTCTCGGAACTGCTTCAAATCAACTAGATATCTTTGTGCTGTAAATCTCCCAACAGCCAAACGCAAAAGCAGCAAACATCTCGCTGTATGTCCCACATCCAAAGTGCCAAGAGAGAGCTTGCTCTCCCTGTCTTTGAGTACTGTTTTCACTGTCCCGGTTACCTCTTTGCTAACATTCTCTTCAGCGCTGCAGGGAAACCAGGAACCACGTGGAGAAGGCACCCACACTGAAAGTGCCTGGAAGGAACATTGGGGCTTCTTCTCAGTGTCTCTGACATAGGGTTTCACTGTCCCGGGAAAGTCTCTGCTAACACCGTGCAGAGCGCTGTGCCCAATCTACAGAAACGTCTTGCGGTATCTCCTACAGGGAAAGTGCCAGGAGGGAATTGTCCATCTTGTTCTCAGTGTCTCTGAGAATTGCTCTGATTATCCCTGTGACCTCTTTGCTAAGACTCTCCAGAGAGCCGTCCTCAAAACAAACACACATCTTGACATATCTCCCACATTGATCGCAGTGTCTCCAGGAACGGCATTCAAGGAGCCAGGAACTTTTCTCCCTACACTGTCCATTGAGTTGTCCTCAAAACCAAGATACATCCTGCTATATCTCCCACATGGAAAGTGCCAGGAGGGAGAAGTGGGGATTATGTTTAGACTTTCTCGGAACTGCTTCAAATCAACTAGGTATCTTTGTGCTGTAAATCTCCCAACAGCCAAACGCAAAAGCAGCAAACATCTCGCTGTATGTCCCACATCCAAAGTGCCAAGAGAGAGCTTGCTCTCCCTGTCTTTGAGTACTGTTTTCGCTGTCCCGGTTACCTCTTTGCTAACATTCTCTTCAGCGCTGCAGGGAAACCAGGAACCACGTGGAGAAGGCACCCACACTGAAAGTGCCTGGAGGGAACATTGGGGCTTCTTCTCAGTGTCTCTGACATAGGGTTTCACTGTCCCGGGAAAGTCTCTGCTAACACCCTGCAGAGCGCTGTGCCCAATATACAGAAACGTCTTGCGGTATCTCCTACAGGGAAAGTGCCAGGAGGGAATTGTCGAGCTTGTTCTCAGTGTCTCTGAGAGTTGCTCTGATTATCCCTGTGACCTCTTTGCTAAGACTCTCCAGAGAGCCGTCCTCAAAACAAACACACATCTTGACATATCTCCCACATTGATCGCAGTGTCTCCAGGAACGGCATTCAAGGAGCCAGGAACTTTTCTCCCTACACTGTCCATTGAGTTGTCCTCAAAACCAAGATACATCCTGCTATATCTCCCACATGGAAAGTGCCAGGAGGGAGAAGTGGCGATTATGTTTAGACTTTCTCGGAACTGCTTCAAATCAACTAGGTATCTTTGTGCTGTAAATCTCCCAACAGCCAAACGCAAAAGCAGCAAACATCTCGCTGTATGTCCCACATCCAAAGTGCCAAGAGAGAGCTTGCTCTCCCTCTCTTTGAGTACTGTTTTCACTGTCCCGGTTACCTCTTTGCTAACATTCTCTTCAGCGCTGCAGGGAAACCAGGAACCACGTGGAGAAGGCACCCACACTGAAAGTGCCTGGAGGGAACATTGGGGCTTCTTCTCAGTGTCTCTGACATAGGGTTTCACTGTCGCGGGAAAGTCTCTGCTAACACCGTGCAGAGCGCTGTGCCCAATGTACAGAAACGTCTTGCGGTATCTCCTACAGGGAAAGTGCCAGGAGGGAATTGTGGAGCTTGTTCTCAGTGTCTCTGAGAATTGCTCTGATTATCTGTGTGACCTCTTTGCTAAGACTCTCCAGAGAGCCGTCCTCAAAACAAACACACATCTTGACATATCTCCCACATTGATCGCAGTGTCTCCAGAAACGGCATTCAAGGAGCCAGGACCTTTTCTCCCTACACTGTCCATTGAGTTGTCCAAAAACCAATATACATCCTGCTATATCTCCCACATGGAAAGTGCCAGGAGGGAGAAGTGGCGATTATGTTTAGACTTTCTCGGAACTGCTTCAAATCAACTAGATATCTTTGTGCTGTAAATCTCCCAACAGCCAAACGCAAAAGCAGCAAACATCTCGCTGTATGTCCCACATCCAAAGTGCCAAGAGAGAGCTTGCTCTCCCTGTCTTTGAGTACTGTTTTCACTGTCCCGGTTACCTCTTTGCTAACATTCTCTTCAGAGCCGCAGTGAAACCAGGAACCACGTGGAGAAGGCACCCACACTGAAAGTGCCTGGAGGGAACATTGGGGCTTCTTCTCAGTGTCTCTGACATAGGGTTTCACTGTCGCGGGAAAGTCTCTGCTAACACCGTGCAGAGCGCTGTGCCCAATGTACAGAAACGTCTTGCGGTATCTCCTACAGGGAAAGTGCCAGGAGGGAATTGTGGAGCTTGTTCTCAGTGTCTCTGAGAATTGCTCTGATTATCCCTGTGACCTCTTTGCTAAGATTCTCCAGAGAGCCGTCCTCAAAACAAACACACATCTTGACATATCTCCCACATTGATCGCAGTGTCTCCAGAAACGGCATTCATGGAGCCAGGACCTTTTCTCCCTACACTGTCCATTGAGTTGTCCTCAAAACCAATATACATCCTGCTATATCTCCCACATGGAAAGTGCCAGGAGGGAGAAGTGGGGATTATGTTTAGACTTTCTCGGAACTGCTTCAAATCAACTAGATATCTTTGTGCTGTAAATCTCCCAACAGCCAAACGCAAAAGCAGCAAACATCTCGCTGTATGTCCCACATCCAAAGTGCCAAGAGAGAGCTTGCTCTCCCTGTCTTTGAGTACTGTTTTCACTGTCCCGGTTATCTCTTTGCTAACATTCTCTTCAGAGCCGCAGTGAAACCAGGAACCACGTGGAGAAGGCACCCACACTGAAAGTGCCTGGAGGGAACATTGGGGCTTCTTCTCAGTGTCTCTGACATAGGGTTTCACTGTCGCGGGAAAGTCTCTGCTAACACCCTGCAGAGCGCTGTGCCCAATGTACAGAAACGTCTTGCGGTATCTCCTACAGGGAAAGTGCCAGGAGGGAATTGTGGAGCTTGTTCTCAGTGTCTCTGAGAATTGCTCTGATTATCCCTGTGACCTCTTTGCTAAGACTCTCCAGAGAGCCGTCCTCAAAACAAACACACATCTTGACATATCTCCCACATTGATCGCAGTGTCTCCAGAAACGGCATTCAAGGAGCCAGGACCTTTTCTCCCTACACTGTCCATTGAGTTGTCCTCAAAACCAAGATACATCCTGCTATATCTCCCACATGGAAAGTGCCAGGAGGGAGAAGTGGGGATTATGTTTAGACTTTCTCGGAACTGCTTCAAATCAACTAGATATCTTTGTGCTGTAAATCTCCCAACAGCCAAACGCAAAAGCAGCAAACATCTCGCTGTATGTCCCACATCCAAAGTGCCAAGAGAGAGCTTGCTCTCCCTGTCTTTGAGTACTGTTTTCACTGTCCCGGTTACCTCTTTGCTAACATTCTCTTCAGCGCTGCAGGGAAACCAGGAACCACGTGGAGAAGGCACCCACACTGAAAGTGCCTGGAAGGAACATTGGGGCTTCTTCTCAGTGTCTCTGACATAGGGTTTCACTGTCCCGGGAAAGTCTCTGCTAACACCCTGCAGAGCGCTGTGCCCAATCTACAGAAACGTCTTGCGGTATCTCCTACAGGGAAAGTGCCAGGAGGGAATTGTCCATCTTGTTCTCAGTGTCTCTGAGAATTGCTCTGATTATCCCTGTGACCTCTTTGCTAAGACTCTCCAGAGAGCCGTCCTCAAAACAAACACACATCTTGACATATCTCCCACATTGATCGCAGTGTCTCCAGGAACGGCATTCAAGGAGCCAGGAACTTTTCTCCCTACACTGTCCATTGAGTTGTCCTCAAAACCAAGATACATCCTGCTATATCTCCCACATGGAAAGTGCCAGGAGGGAGAAGTGGGGATTATGTTTAGACTTTCTCGGAACTGCTTCAAATCAACTAGGTATCTTTGTGCTGTAAATCTCCCAACAGCCAAACGCAAAAGCAGCAAACATCTCGCTGTATGTCCCACATCCAAAGTGCCAAGAGAGAGCTTGCTCTCCCTGTCTTTGAGTACTGTTTTCACTGTCCCGGTTACCTCTTTGCTAACATTCTCTTCAGCGCTGCAGGGAAACCAGGAACCACGTGGAGAAGGCACCCACACTGAAAGTGCCTGGAAGGAACATTGGGGCTTCTTCTCAGTGTCTCTGACATAGGGTTTCACTGTCCCGGGAAAGTCTCTGCTAACACCCTGCAGAGCGCTGTGCCCAATCTACAGAAACGTCTTGCGGTATCTCCTACAGGGAAAGTGCCAGGAGGGAATTGTCGAGCTTGTTCTCAGTGTCTCTGAGAGTTGCTCTGATTATCCCTGTGACCTCTTTGCTAAGACTCTCCAGAGAGCCGTCCTCAAAACAAACACACATCTTGACATATCTCCCACATTGATCGCAGTGTCTCCAGGAACGGCATTCAAGGAGCCAGGAACTTTTCTCCCTACACTGTCCATTGAGTTGTCCTCAAAACCAAGATACATCCTGCTATATCTCCCACATGGAAAGTGCCAGGAGGGAGAAGTGGGGATTATGTTTAGACTTTCTCGGAACTGCTTCAAATCAACTAGGTATCTTTGTGCTGTAAATCTCCCAACAGCCAAACGCAAAAGCAGCAAACATCTCGCTGTATGTCCCACATCCAAAGTGCCAAGAGAGAGCTTGCTCTCCCTCTCTTTGAGTACTGTTTTCACTGTCCCGGTTACCTCTTTGCTAACATTCTCTTCAGCGCTGCAGGGAAACCAGGAACCACGTGGAGAAGGCACCCACACTGAAAGTGCCTGGAGGGAACATTGGGGCTTCTTCTCAGTGTCTCTGACATAGGGTTTCACTGTCGCGGGAAAGTCTCTGCTAACACCGTGCAGAGCGCTGTGCCCAATATACAGAAACGTCTTGCGGTATCTCCTACAGGGAAAGTGCCAGGAGGGAATTGTCCATCTTGTTCTCAGTGTCTCTGAGAATTGCTCTGATTATCCCTGTGACCTCTTTGCTAAGACTCTCCAGAGAGCCGTCCTCAAAACAAACACACATCTTGACATATCTCCCACATTGATCGCAGTGTCTCCAGGAACGGCATTCAAGGAGCCAGGAACTTTTCTCCCTACACTGTCCATTGAGTTGTCCTCAAAACCGATATACATCCTGCTATATCTCCCACATGGAAAGTGCCAGGAGGGAGAAGTGGCGATTATGTTTAGACTTTCTCGGAACTGCTTCAAATCAACTAGATATCTTTGTGCTGTAAATCTCCCAACAGCCAAACGCAAAAGCAGCAAACATCTCGCTGTATGTCCCACATCCAAAGTGCCAAGAGAGAGCTTGCTCTCCCTGTCTTTGAGTACTGTTTTCACTGTCCCGGTTACCTCTTTGCTAACATTCTCTTCAGAGCCGCAGTGAAACCAGGAACCACGTGGAGAAGGCACCCACACTGAAAGTGCCTGGAGGGAACATTGGGGCTTCTTCTCAGTGTCTCTGACATAGGGTTTCACTGTCCCGGGAAAGTCTCTGCTAACACCCTGCAGAGCGCTGTGCCCAATATACAGAAACATCTTGAGGTATCTCCTACAGGGAAAGTGCCAGGAGGGAATTGTCCATCTTGTTCTCAGTGTCTCTGAGAATTGCTCTGATTATCCCTGTGACCTCTTTGCTAAGACTCTCCAGAGAGCCGTCCTCAAAACAAACACACATCTTGACATATCTCCCACATTGATCGCAGTGTCTCCAGAAACGGCATTCAAGGAGCCAGGACCTTTTCTCCCTACAATGTCCATTGAGTTGTCCTCAAAACCAAGATACATCCTGCTATATCTCCCACATGGAAAGTGCCAGGAGGGAGAAGTGGCGATTATGTTTAGACTTTCTCGGAACTGCTTCAAATCAACTAGATATCTTTGTGCTGTAAATCTCCCAACAGCCAAACGCAAAAGCAGCAAACATCTCGCTGTATGTCCCACATCCAAAGTGCCAAGAGAGAGCTTGCTCTCCCTGTCTTTGAGTACTGTTTTCGCTGTCCCGGTTACCTCTTTGCTAACATTCTCTTCAGCGCTGCAGGGAAACCAGGAACCACGTGGAGAAGGCACCCACACTGAAAGTGCCTGGAGGGAACATTGGGGCTTCTTCTCAGTGTCTCTGACATAGGGTTTCACTGTCCCGGGAAAGTCTCTGCTAACACCCTGCAGAGCGCTGTGCCCAATCTACAGAAACGTCTTGCGGTATCTCCTACAGGGAAAGTGCCAGGAGGGAATTGTCGAGCTTGTCCTCAGTGTCTCTGAGAATTGCTCTGATTATCTGTGTGACCTCTTTGCTAAGACTCTCCAGAGAGCCGTCCTCAAAACAAACACACATCTTGACATATCTCCCACATTGATCGCAGTGTCTCCAGGAACGGCATTCAAGGAGCCAGGAACTTTTCTCCCTACACTGTCCATTGAGTTGTCCTCAAAACCAAGATACATCCTGCTATATCTCCCACATGGAAAGTGCCAGGAGGGAGAAGTGGCGATTATGTTTAGACTTTCTCGGAACTGCTTCAAATCAACTAGATATCTTTGTGCTGTAAATCTCCCAACAGCCAAACGCAAAAGCAGCAAACATCTCGCTGTATGTCCCACATCCAAAGTGCCAAGGGAGAGCTTGCTCTCCCTGTCTTTGAGTACTGTTTTCACTGTCCCGGTTACCTCTTTGCTAACATTCTCTTCAGAGCCGCAGTGAAACCAGGAACCACGTGGAGAAGGCACCCACACTGAAAGTGCCTGGAGGGAACATTGGGGCTTCTTCTCAGTGTCTCTGACATAGGGTTTCACTGTCCCGGGAAAGTCTCTGCTAACACCGTGCAGAGCGCTGTGCCCAATGTACAGAAACGTCTTGCGGTATCTCCTACAGGGAAAGTGCCAGGAGGGAATTGTGGAGCTTGTTCTCAGTGTCTCTGAGAGTTGCTCTGATTATCCCTGTGACCTCTTTGCTAAGACTCTCCAGAGAGCCGTCCTCAAAACAAACACACATCTTGACATATCTCCCACATTGATCGCAGTGTCTCCAGGAACGGCATTCAAGGAGCCAGGAACTTTTCTCCCTACACTGTCCATTGAGTTGTCCTCAAAACCAAGATACATCCTGCTATATCTCCCACATGGAAAGTGCCAGGAGGGAGAAGTGGCGATTATGTTTAGACTTTCTCGGAACTGCTTCAAATCAACTAGATATCTTTGTGCTGTAAATCTCCCAACAGCCAAACGCAAAAGCAGCAAACATCTCGCTGTATGTCCCACATCCAAAGTGCCAAGAGAGAGCTTGCTCTCCCTGTCTTTGAGTACTGTTTTCACTGTCCCGGTTACCTCTTTGCTAACATTCTCTTCAGCGCTGCAGGGAAACCAGGAACCACGTGGAGAAGGCACCCACACTGAAAGTGCCTGGAGGGAACATTGGGGCTTCTTCTCAGTGTCTCTGACATAGGGTTTCACTGTCGCGGGAAAGTCTCTGCTAACACCCTGCAGAGCGCTGTGCCCAATCTACAGAAACGTCTTGCGGTATCTCCTACAGGGAAAGTGCCAGGAGGGAATTGTCGAGCTTGTTCTCAGCGTCTCTGAGAGTTGCTCTGATTATCCCTGTGACCTCTTTGCTAAGACTCTCCAGAGAGCCGTCCTCAAAACAAACACACATCTTGACATATCTCCCACATTGATCGCAGTGTCTCCAGGAACGGCATTCAAGGAGCCAGGAACTTTTCTCCCTACACTGTCCATTGAGTTGTCCTCAAAACCAAGATACATCCTGCTATATCTCCCACATGGAAAGTGCCAGGAGGGAGAAGTGGCGATTATGTTTAGACTTTCTCGGAACTGCTTCAAATCAACTAGGTATCTTTGTGCTGTAAATCTCCCAACAGCCAAACGCAAAAGCAGCAAACATCTCGCTGTATGTCCCACATCCAAAGTGCCAAGAGAGAGCTTGCTCTCCCTCTCTTTGAGTACTGTTTTCACTGTCCCGGTTACCTCTTTGCTAACATTCTCTTCAGCGCTGCAGGGAAACCAGGAACCACGTGGAGAAGGCACCCACACTGAAAGTGCCTGGAGGGAACATTGGGGCTTCTTCTCAGTGTCTCTGACATAGGGTTTCACTGTCCCGGGAAGTCTCTGCTAACACCGTGCAGAGCGCTGTGCCCAATCTACAGAAACGTCTTGCGGTATCTCCTACAGGGAAAGTGCCAGGAGGGAATTGTCGAGCTTGTCCTCAGTGTCTCTGAGAATTGCTCTGATTATCCCTGTGACCTCTTTGCTAAGACTCTCCAGAGAGCCGTCCTCAAAACAAACACACATCTTGACATATCTCCCACATTGATCGCAGTGTCTCCAGGAACGGCATTCAAGGAGCCAGGAACTTTTCTCCCTACACTGTCCATTGAGTTGTCCTCAAAACCAAGATACATCCTGCTATATCTCCCACATGGAAAGTGCCAGGAGGGAGAAGTGGCGATTATGTTTAGACTTTCTCGGAACTGCTTCACATCAACTAGGTATCTTTGTGCTGTAAATCTCCCAACAGCCAAACGCAAAAGCAGCAAACATCTCGCTGTATGTCCCACATCCAAAGTGCCAAGAGAGAGCTTGCTCTCCCTGTCTTTGAGTACTGTTTTCACTGTCCCGGTTACCTCTTTGCTAACATTCTCTTCAGAGCCGCAGTGAAACCAGGAACCACGTGGAGAAGGCACCCACACTGAAAGTGCCTGGAGGGAACATTGGGGCTTCTTCTCAGTGTCTCTGACATAGGGTTTCACTGTCCCGGGAAAGTCTCTGCTAACACCCTGCAGAGCGCTGTGCCCAATCTACAGAAACGTCTTGCGGTATCTCCTACAGGGAAAGTGCCAGGAGGGAATTGTGGAGCTTGTCCTCAGTGTCTCTGAGAATTGCTCTGATTATCCCTGTGACCTCTTTGCTAAGACTCTCCAGAGAGCCGTCCTCAAAACAAACACACATCTTGACATATCTCCCACATTGATCGCAGTGTCTCCAGGAACGGCATTCAAGGAGCCAGGAACTTTTCTCCCTACACTGTCCATTGAGTTGTCCTCAAAACCAAGATACATCCTGCTATATCTCCCACATGGAAAGTGCCAGGAGGGAGAAGTGGCGATTATGTTTAGACTTTCTCGGAACTGCTTCAAATCAACTAGATATCTTTGTGCTGTAAATCTCCCAACAGCCAAACGCAAAAGCAGCAAACATCTCGCTGTATGTCCCACATCCAAAGTGCCAAGAGAGAGCTTGCTCTCCCTCTCTTTGAGTACTGTTTTCACTGTCCCGGTTACCTCTTTGCTAACATTCTCTTCAGAGCCGCAGTGAAACCAGGAACCACGTGGAGAAGGCACCCACACTGAAAGTGCCTGGAGGGAACATTGGGGCTTCTTCTCAGTGTCTCTGACATAGGGTTTCACTGTCCCGGGAAAGTCTCTGCTAACACCCTGCAGAGCGCTGTGCCCAATCTACAGAAACGTCTTGCGGTATCTCCTACAGGGAAAGTGCCAGGAGGGAATTGTCGAGCTTGTTCTCAGTGTCTCTGAGAGTTGCTCTGATTATCCCTGTGACCTCTTTGCTAAGACTCTCCAGAGAGCCGTCCTCAAAACAAACACACATCTTGACATATCTCCCACATTGATCGCAGTGTCTCCAGGAACGGCATTCAAGGAGCCAGGAACTTTTCTCCCTACACTGTCCATTGAGTTGTCCTCAAAACCAAGATACATCCTGCTATATCTCCCACATGGAAAGTGCCAGGAGGGAGAAGTGGCGATTATGTTTAGACTTTCTCGGAACTGCTTCACATCAACTAGGTATCTTTGTGCTGTAAATCTCCCAACAGCCAAACGCAAAAGCAGCAAACATCTCGCTGTATGTCCCACATCCAAAGTGCCAAGAGAGAGCTTGCTCTCCCTGTCTTTGAGTACTGTTTTCACTGTCCCGGTTACCTCTTTGCTAACATTCTCTTCAGCGCTGCAGGGAAACCAGGAACCACGTGGAGAAGGCACCCACACTGAAAGTGCCTGGAGGGAACATTGGGGCTTCTTCTCAGTGTCTCTGACATAGGGTTTCACTGTCCCGGGAAAGTCTCTGCTAACACCCTGCAGAGCGCTGTGCCCAATCTACAGAAACGTCTTGCGGTATCTCCTACAGGGAAAGTGCCAGGAGGGAATTGTCGAGCTTGTCCTCAGTGTCTCTGAGAATTGCTCTGATTATCCCTGTGACCTCTTTGCTAAGACTCTCCAGAGAGCCGTCCTCAAAACAAACACACATCTTGACATATCTCCCACATTGATCGCAGTGTCTCCAGGAACGGCATTCAAGGAGCCAGGAACTTTTCTCCCTACACTGTCCATTGAGTTGTCCTCAAAACCAAGATACATCCTGCTATATCTCCCACATGGAAAGTGCCAGGAGGGAGAAGTGGCGATTATGTTTAGACTTTCTCGGAACTGCTTCAAATCAACTAGATATCTTTGTGCTGTAAATCTCCCAACAGCCAAACGCAAAAGCAGCAAACATCTCGCTGTATGTCCCACATCCAAAGTGCCAAGAGAGAGCTTGCTCTCCCTCTCTTTGAGTACTGTTTTCACTGTCCCGGTTACCTCTTTGCTAACATTCTCTTCAGCGCTGCAGGGAAACCAGGAACCACGTGGAGAAGGCACCCACACTGAAAGTGCCTGGAGGGAACATTGGGGCTTCTTCTCAGTGTCTCTGACATAGGGTTTCACTGTCCCGGGAAAGTCTCTGCTAACACCCTGCAGAGCGCTGTGCCCAATCTACAGAAACGTCTTGCGGTATCTCCTACAGGGAAAGTGCCAGGAGGGAATTGTCGAGCTTGTTCTCAGCGTCTCTGAGAATTGCTCTGATTATCCCTGTGACCTCTTTGCTAAGACTCTCCAGAGAGCCGTCCTCAAAACAAACACACATCTTGACATATCTCCCACATTGATCGCAGTGTCTCCAGGAACGGCATTCAAGGAGCCAGGAACTTTTCTCCCTACACTGTCCATTGAGTTGTCCTCAAAACCAAGATACATCCTGCTATATCTCCCACATGGAAAGTGCCAGGAGGGAGAAGTGGCGATTATGTTTAGACTTTCTCGGAACTGCTTCAAATCAACTAGGTATCTTTGTGCTGTAAATCTCCCAACAGCCAAACGCAAAAGCAGCAAACATCTCGCTGTATGTCCCACATCCAAAGTGCCAAGAGAGAGCTTGCTCTCCCTCTCTTTGAGTACTGTTTTCACTGTCCCGGTTACCTCTTTGCTAACATTCTCTTCAGCGCTGCAGGGAAACCAGGAACCACGTGGAGAAGGCACCCACACTGAAAGTGCCTGGAGGGAACATTGGGGCTTCTTCTCAGTGTCTCTGACATAGGGTTTCACTGTCCCGGGAAGTCTCTGCTAACACCGTGCAGAGCGCTGTGCCCAATCTACAGAAACGTCTTGCGGTATCTCCTACAGGGAAAGTGCCAGGAGGGAATTGTCGAGCTTGTCCTCAGTGTCTCTGAGAATTGCTCTGATTATCCCTGTGACCTCTTTGCTAAGACTCTCCAGAGAGCCGTCCTCAAAACAAACACACATCTTGACATATCTCCCACATTGATCGCAGTGTCTCCAGGAACGGCATTCAAGGAGCCAGGAACTTTTCTCCCTACACTGTCCATTGAGTTGTCCTCAAAACCAAGATACATCCTGCTATATCTCCCACATGGAAAGTGCCAGGAGGGAGAAGTGGCGATTATGTTTAGACTTTCTCGGAACTGCTTCACATCAACTAGGTATCTTTGTGCTGTAAATCTCCCAACAGCCAAACGCAAAAGCAGCAAACATCTCGCTGTATGTCCCACATCCAAAGTGCCAAGAGAGAGCTTGCTCTCCCTGTCTTTGAGTACTGTTTTCACTGTCCCGGTTACCTCTTTGCTAACATTCTCTTCAGAGCCGCAGTGAAACCAGGAACCACGTGGAGAAGGCACCCACACTGAAAGTGCCTGGAGGGAACATTGGGGCTTCTTCTCAGTGTCTCTGACATAGGGTTTCACTGTCCCGGGAAAGTCTCTGCTAACACCCTGCAGAGCGCTGTGCCCAATCTACAGAAACGTCTTGCGGTATCTCCTACAGGGAAAGTGCCAGGAGGGAATTGTGGAGCTTGTTCTCAGTGTCTCTGAGAGTTGCTCTGATTATCCCTGTGACCTCTTTGCTAAGACTCTCCAGAGAGCCGTCCTCAAAACAAACACACATCTTGACATATCTCCCACATTGATCGCAGTGTCTCCAGGAACGGCATTCAAGGAGCCAGGAACTTTTCTCCCTACACTGTCCATTGAGTTGTCCTCAAAACCAAGATACATCCTGCTATATCTCCCACATGGAAAGTGCCAGGAGGGAGAAGTGGGGATTATGTTTAGACTTTCTCGGAACTGCTTCAAATCAACTAGGTATCTTTGTGCTGTAAATCTCCCAACAGCCAAAGGCAAAAGCAGCAAACATCTCGCTGTATGTCCCACATCCAAAGTGCCAAGAGAGAGCTTGCTCTCCCTGTCTTTGAGTACTGTTTTCACTGTCCCGGTTACCTCTTTGCTAACATTCTCTTCAGCGCTGCAGGGAAACCAGGAACCACGTGGAGAAGGCACCCACACTGAAAGTGCCTGGAGGGAACATTGGGGCTTCTTCTCAGTGTCTCTGACATAGGGTTTCACTGTCCCGGGAAAGTCTCTGCTAACACCCTGCAGAGCGCTGTGCCCAATCTACAGAAACGTCTTGCGGTATCTCCTACAGGGAAAGTGCCAGGAGGGAATTGTCGAGCTTGTCCTCAGTGTCTCTGAGAATTGCTCTGATTATCCCTGTGACCTCTTTGCTAAGACTCTCCAGAGAGCCGTCCTCAAAACAAACACACATCTTGACATATCTCCCACATTGATCGCAGTGTCTCCAGGAACGGCATTCAAGGAGCCAGGAACTTTTCTCCCTACACTGTCCATTGAGTTGTCCTCAAAACCAAGATACATCCTGCTATATCTCCCACATGGAAAGTGCCAGGAGGGAGAAGTGGCGATTATGTTTAGACTTTCTCGGAACTGCTTCAAATCAACTAGATATCTTTGTGCTGTAAATCTCCCAACAGCCAAACGCAAAAGCAGCAAACATCTCGCTGTATGTCCCACATCCAAAGTGCCAAGAGAGAGCTTGCTCTCCCTCTCTTTGAGTACTGTTTTCACTGTCCCGGTTACCTCTTTGCTAACATTCTCTTCAGAGCCGCAGTGAAACCAGGAACCACGTGGAGAAGGCACCCACACTGAAAGTGCCTGGAGGGAACATTGGGGCTTCTTCTCAGTGTCTCTGACATAGGGTTTCACTGTCCCGGGAAAGTCTCTGCTAACACCCTGCAGAGCGCTGTGCCCAATCTACAGAAACGTCTTGCGGTATCTCCTACAGGGAAAGTGCCAGGAGGGAATTGTCGAGCTTGTTCTCAGTGTCTCTGAGAGTTGCTCTGATTATCCCTGTGACCTCTTTGCTAAGACTCTCCAGAGAGCCGTCCTCAAAACAAACACACATCTTGACATATCTCCCACATTGATCGCAGTGTCTCCAGGAACGGCATTCAAGGAGCCAGGAACTTTTCTCCCTACACTGTCCATTGAGTTGTCCTCAAAACCAAGATACATCCTGCTATATCTCCCACATGGAAAGTGCCAGGAGGGAGAAGTGGCGATTATGTTTAGACTTTCTCGGAACTGCTTCACATCAACTAGGTATCTTTGTGCTGTAAATCTCCCAACAGCCAAACGCAAAAGCAGCAAACATCTCGCTGTATGTCCCACATCCAAAGTGCCAAGAGAGAGCTTGCTCTCCCTGTCTTTGAGTACTGTTTTCACTGTCCCGGTTACCTCTTTGCTAACATTCTCTTCAGCGCTGCAGGGAAACCAGGAACCACGTGGAGAAGGCACCCACACTGAAAGTGCCTGGAGGGAACATTGGGGCTTCTTCTCAGTGTCTCTGACATAGGGTTTCACTGTCCCGGGAAAGTCTCTGCTAACACCCTGCAGAGCGCTGTGCCCAATCTACAGAAACGTCTTGCGGTATCTCCTACAGGGAAAGTGCCAGGAGGGAATTGTCGAGCTTGTCCTCAGTGTCTCTGAGAATTGCTCTGATTATCCCTGTGACCTCTTTGCTAAGACTCTCCAGAGAGCCGTCCTCAAAACAAACACACATCTTGACATATCTCCCACATTGATCGCAGTGTCTCCAGGAACGGCATTCAAGGAGCCAGGAACTTTTCTCCCTACACTGTCCATTGAGTTGTCCTCAAAACCAAGATACATCCTGCTATATCTCCCACATGGAAAGTGCCAGGAGGGAGAAGTGGCGATTATGTTTAGACTTTCTCGGAACTGCTTCACATCAACTAGGTATCTTTGTGCTGTAAATCTCCCAACAGCCAAACGCAAAAGCAGCAAACATCTCGCTGTATGTCCCACATCCAAAGTGCCAAGAGAGAGCTTGCTCTCCCTGTCTTTGAGTACTGTTTTCACTGTCCCGGTTACCTCTTTGCTAACATTCTCTTCAGAGCCGCAGTGAAACCAGGAACCACGTGGAGAAGGCACCCACACTGAAAGTGCCTGGAGGGAACATTGGGGCTTCTTCTCAGTGTCTCTGACATAGGGTTTCACTGTCCCGGGAAAGTCTCTGCTAACACCCTGCAGAGCGCTGTGCCCAATCTACAGAAACGTCTTGCGGTATCTCCTACAGGGAAAGTGCCAGGAGGGAATTGTCGAGCTTGTTCTCAGTGTCTCTGAGAGTTGCTCTGATTATCCCTGTGACCTCTTTGCTAAGACTCTCCAGAGAGCCGTCCTCAAAACAAACACACATCTTGACATATCTCCCACATTGATCGCAGTGTCTCCAGGAACGGCATTCAAGGAGCCAGGAACTTTTCTCCCTACACTGTCCATTGAGTTGTCCTCAAAACCAAGATACATCCTGCTATATCTCCCACATGGAAAGTGCCAGGAGGGAGAAGTGGGGATTATGTTTAGACTTTCTCGGAACTGCTTCAAATCAACTAGGTATCTTTGTGCTGTAAATCTCCCAACAGCCAAAGGCAAAAGCAGCAAACATCTCGCTGTATGTCCCACATCCAAAGTGCCAAGAGAGAGCTTGCTCTCCCTGTCTTTGAGTACTGTTTTCACTGTCCCGGTTACCTCTTTGCTAACATTCTCTTCAGCGCTGCAGGGAAACCAGGAACCACGTGGAGAAGGCACCCACACTGAAAGTGCCTGGAGGGAACATTGGGGCTTCTTCTCAGTGTCTCTGACATAGGGTTTCACTGTCCCGGGAAAGTCTCTGCTAACACCCTGCAGAGCGCTGTGCCCAATCTACAGAAACGTCTTGCGGTATCTCCTACAGGGAAAGTGCCAGGAGGGAATTGTCGAGCTTGTCCTCAGTGTCTCTGAGAATTGCTCTGATTATCCCTGTGACCTCTTTGCTAAGACTCTCCAGAGAGCCGTCCTCAAAACAAACACATATCTTGACATATCTCCCACATTGATCGCAGTGTCTCCAGGAACGGCATTCAAGGAGCCAGGAACTTTTCTCCCTACACTGTCCATTGAGTTGTCCTCAAAACCAAGATACATCCTGCTATATCTCCCACATGGAAAGTGCCAGGAGGGAGAAGTGGCGATTATGTTTAGACTTTCTCGGAACTGCTTCAAATCAACTAGATATCTTTGTGCTGTAAATCTCCCAACAGCCAAACGCAAAAGCAGCAAACATCTCGCTGTATGTCCCACATCCAAAGTGCCAAGAGAGAGCTTGCTCTCCCTGTCTTTGAGTACTGTTTTCACTGTCCCGGTTACCTCTTTGCTAACATTCTCTTCAGAGCCGCAGTGAAACCAGGAACCACGTGGAGAAGGCACCCACACTGAAAGTGCCTGGAGGGAACATTGGGGCTTCTTCTCAGTGTCTCTGACATAGGGTTTCACTGTCCCGGGAAAGTCTCTGCTAACACCCTGCAGAGCGCTGTGCCCAATCTACAGAAACGTCTTGCGGTATCTCCTACAGGGAAAGTGCCAGGAGGGAATTGTCGAGCTTGTTCTCAGTGTCTCTGAGAGTTGCTCTGATTATCCCTGTGACCTCTTTGCTAAGACTCTCCAGAGAGCCGTCCTCAAAACAAACACACATCTTGACATATCTCCCACATTGATCGCAGTGTCTCCAGGAACGGCATTCAAGGAGCCAGGAACTTTTCTCCCTACACTGTCCATTGAGTTGTCCTCAAAACCAAGATACATCCTGCTATATCTCCCACATGGAAAGTGCCAGGAGGGAGAAGTGGCGATTATGTTTAGACTTTCTCGGAACTGCTTCACATCAACTAGGTATCTTTGTGCTGTAAATCTCCCAACAGCCAAACGCAAAAGCAGCAAACATCTCGCTGTATGTCCCACATCCAAAGTGCCAAGAGAGAGCTTGCTCTCCCTGTCTTTGAGTACTGTTTTCACTGTCCCGGTTACCTCTTTGCTAACATTCTCTTCAGAGCCGCAGTGAAACCAGGAACCACGTGGAGAAGGCACCCACACTGAAAGTGCCTGGAGGGAACATTGGGGCTTCTTCTCAGTGTCTCTGACATAGGGTTTCACTGTCCCGGGAAAGTCTCTGCTAACACCCTGCAGAGCGCTGTGCCCAATATACAGAAACATCTTGCGGTATCTCCTACAGGGAAAGTGCCAGGAGGGAATTGTCCATCTTGTTCTCAGTGTCTCTGAGAATTGCTCTGATTATCCCTGTGACCTCTTTGCTAAGACTCTCCAGAGAGCCGTCCTCAAAACAAACACACATCTTGACATATCTCCCACATTGATCGCAGTGTCTCCAGGAACGGCATTCAAGGAGCCAGGAACTTTTCTCCCTACACTGTCCATTGAGTTGTCCTCAAAACCAAGATACATCCTGCTATATCTCCCACATGGAAAGTGCCAGGAGGGAGAAGTGGGGATTATGTTTAGACTTTCTCGGAACTGCTTCACATCAACTAGATATCTTTGTGCTGTAAATCTCCCAACAGCCAAACGCAAAAGCAGCAAACATCTCGCTGTATGTCCCACATCCAAAGTGCCAAGAGAGAGCTTGCTCTCCCTCTCTTTGAGTACTGTTTTCACTGTCCCGGTTACCTCTTTGCTAACATTCTCTTCAGAGCCGCAGTGAAACCGGGAACCACGTGGAGAAGGCACCCACACTGAAAGTGCCTGGAGGGAACATTGGGGCTTCTTCTCAGTGTCTCTGACATAGGGTTTCACTGTCCCGGGAAAGTCTCTGCTAACACCCTGCAGAGCGCTGTGCCCAATATACAGAAACATCTTGCGGTATCTCCTACAGGGAAAGTGCCAGGAGGGAATTGTCGAGCTTGTCCTCAGTGTCTCTGAGAATTGCTCTGATTATCCCTGTGACCTCTTTGCTAAGACTCTCCAGAGAGCCGTCCTCAAAACAAACACACATCTTGACATATCTCCCACATTGATCGCAGTGTCTCCAGGAACGGCATTCAAGGAGCCAGGAACTTTTCTCCCTACACTGTCCATTGAGTTGTCCTCAAAACCAAGATACATCCTGCTATATCTCCCACATGGAAAGTGCCAGGAGGGAGAAGTGGCGATTATGTTTAGACTTTCTCGGAACTGCTTCAAATCAACTAGATATCTTTGTGCTGTAAATCTCCCAACAGCCAAACGCAAAAGCAGCAAACATCTCGCTGTATGTCCCACATCCAAAGTGCCAAGAGAGAGCTTGCTCTCCCTGTCTTTGAGTACTGTTTTCGCTGTCCCGGTTACCTCTTTGCTAACATTCTCTTCAGCGCTGCAGGGAAACCAGGAACCACGTGGAGAAGGCACCCACACTGAAAGTGCCTGGAGGGAACATTGGGGCTTCTTCTCAGTGTCTCTGACATAGGGTTTCACTGTCCCGGGAAAGTCTCTGCTAACACCCTGCAGAGCGCTGTGCCCAATCTACAGAAACGTCTTGCGGTATCTCCTACAGGGAAAGTGCCAGGAGGGAACTGTCGAGCTTGTCCTCAGTGTCTCTGAGAATTGCTCTGATTATCCCTGTGACCTCTTTGCTAAGACTCTCCAGAGAGCCGTCCTCAAAACAAACACACATCTTGACATATCTCCCACATTGATCGCAGTGTCTCCAGGAACGGCATTCAAGGAGCCAGGAACTTTTCTCCCTACACTGTCCATTGAGTTGTCCTCAAAACCAAGATACATCCTGCTATATCTCCCACATGGAAAGTGCCAGGAGGGAGAAGTGGCGATTATGTTTAGACTTTCTCGGAACTGCTTCAAATCAACTAGATATCTTTGTGCTGTAAATCTCCCAACAGCCAAACGCAAAAGCAGCAAACATCTCGCTGTATGTCCCACATCCAAAGTGCCAAGAGAGAGCTTGCTCTCCCTGTCTTTGAGTACTGTTTTCACTGTCCCGGTTACCTCTTTGCTAACATTCTCTTCAGAGCCGCAGTGAAACCAGGAACCACGTGGAGAAGGCACCCACACTGAAAGTGCCTGGAGGGAACATTGGGGCTTCTTCTCAGTGTCTCTGACATAGGGTTTCACTGTCCCGGGAAAGTCTCTGCTAACACCGTGCAGAGCGCTGTGCCCAATGTACAGAAACGTCTTGCGGTATCTCCTACAGGGAAAGTGCCAGGAGGGAATTGTGGAGCTTGTTCTCAGTGTCTCTGAGAGTTGCTCTGATTATCCCTGTGACCTCTTTGCTAAGACTCTCCAGAGAGCCGTCCTCAAAACAAACACACATCTTGACATATCTCCCACATTGATCGCAGTGTCTCCAGGAACGGCATTCAAGGAGCCAGGAACTTTTCTCCCTACACTGTCCATTGAGTTGTCCTCAAAACCAAGATACATCCTGCTATATCTCCCACATGGAAAGTGCCAGGAGGGAGAAGTGGCGATTATGTTTAGACTTTCTCGGAACTGCTTCAAATCAACTAGATATCTTTGTGCTGTAAATCTCCCAACAGCCAAACGCAAAAGCAGCAAACATCTCGCTGTATGTCCCACATCCAAAGTGCCAAGAGAGAGCTTGCTCTCCCTGTCTTTGAGTACTGTTTTCGCTGTCCCGGTTACCTCTTTGCTAACATTCTCTTCAGCGCTGCAGGGAAACCAGGAACCACGTTGAGAAGGCACCCACACTGAAAGTGCCTGGAGGGAACATTGGGGCTTCTTCTCAGTGTCTCTGACATAGGGTTTCACTGTCCCGGGAAAGTCTCTGCTAACACCCTGCAGAGCGCTGTGCCCAATCTACAGAAACGTCTTGCGGTATCTCCTACAGGGAAAGTGCCAGGAGGGAACTGTCGAGCTTGTCCTCAGTGTCTCTGAGAATTGCTCTGATTATCCCTGTGACCTCTTTGCTAAGACTCTCCAGAGAGCCGTCCTCAAAACAAACACACATCTTGACATATCTCCCACATTGATCGCAGTGTCTCCAGGAACGGCATTCAAGGAGCCAGGAACTTTTCTCCCTACACTGTCCATTGAGTTGTCCTCAAAACCAAGATACATCCTGCTATATCTCCCACATGGAAAGTGCCAGGAGGGAGAAGTGGCGATTATGTTTAGACTTTCTCGGAACTGCTTCAAATCAACTAGATATCTTTGTGCTGTAAATCTCCCAACAGCCAAACGCAAAAGCAGCAAACATCTCGCTGTATGTCCCACATCCAAAGTGCCAAGAGAGAGCTTGCTCTCCCTGTCTTTGAGTACTGTTTTCACTGTCCCGGTTACCTCTTTGCTAACATTCTCTTCAGAGCCGCAGTGAAACCAGGAACCACGTGGAGAAGGCACCCACACTGAAAGTGCCTGGAGGGAACATTGGGGCTTCTTCTCAGTGTCTCTGACATAGGGTTTCACTGTCCCGGGAAAGTCTCTGCTAACACCCTGCAGAGCGCTGTGCCCAATCTACAGAAACGTCTTGCGGTATCTCCTACAGGGAAAGTGCCAGGAGGGAATTGTCCATCTTGTTCTCAGTGTCTCTGAGAATTGCTCTGATTATCCCTGTGACCTCTTTGCTAAGACTCTCCAGAGAGCCGTCCTCAAAACAAACACACATCTTGACATATCTCCCACATTGATCGCAGTGTCTCCAGGAACGGCATTCAAGGAGCCAGGAACTTTTCTCCCTACACTGTCCATTGAGTTGTCCTCAAAACCAAGATACATCCTGCTATATCTCCCACATGGAAAGTGCCAGGAGGGAGAAGTGGCGATTATGTTTAGACTTTCTCGGAACTGCTTCACATCAACTAGGTATCTTTGTGCTGTAAATCTCCCAACAGCCAAACGCAAAAGCAGCAAACATCTCGCTGTATGTCCCACATCCAAAGTGCCAAGAGAGAGCTTGCTCTCCCTGTCTTTGAGTACTGTTTTCACTGTCCCGGTTACCTCTTTGCTAACATTCTCTTCAGAGCCGCAGTGAAACCAGGAACCACGTGGAGAAGGCACCCACACTGAAAGTGCCTGGAGGGAACATTGGGGCTTCTTCTCAGTGTCTCTGACATAGGGTTTCACTGTCCCGGGAAAGTCTCTGCTAACACCCTGCAGAGCGCTGTGCCCAATCTACAGAAACGTCTTGCGGTATCTCCTACAGGGAAAGTGCCAGGAGGGAATTGTCGAGCTTGTTCTCAGTGTCTCTGAGAATTGCTCTGATTATCCCTGTGACCTCTTTGCTAAGACTCTCCAGAGAGCCGTCCTCAAAACAAACACACATCTTGACATATCTCCCACATTGATCGCAGTGTCTCCAGGAACGGCATTCAAGGAGCCAGGAACTTTTCTCCCTACACTGTCCATTGAGTTGTCCTCAAAACCAAGATACATCCTGCTATATCTCCCACATGGAAAGTGCCAGGAGGGAGAAGTGGCGATTATGTTTAGACTTTCTCGGAACTGCTTCAAATCAACTAGGTATCTTTGTGCTGTAAATCTCCCAACAGCCAAAGGCAAAAGCAGCAAACATCTCGCTGTATGTCCCACATCCAAAGTGCCAAGAGAGAGCTTGCTCTCCCTGTCTTTGAGTACTGTTTTCACTGTCCCGGTTACCTCTTTGCTAACATTCTCTTCAGCGCTGCAGGGAAACCAGGAACCACGTGGAGAAGGCACCCACACTGAA
This sequence comes from Chroicocephalus ridibundus, assembly GCF_963924245.1. Taxonomy (NCBI): domain Eukaryota; kingdom Metazoa; phylum Chordata; class Aves; order Charadriiformes; family Laridae; genus Chroicocephalus; species Chroicocephalus ridibundus. The sequence goes on from NW_026961694.1 coordinate 95,322, forward strand.
AGTGCCTGGAGGGAACATTGGGGCTTCTTCTCAGTGTCTCTGACATAGGGTTTCACTGTCCCGGGAAAGTCTCTGCTAACACCCTGCAGAGCGCTGTGCCCAATCTACAGAAACATCTTGCGGTATCTCCTACAGGGAAAGTGCCAGGAGGGAACTGTCGAGCTTGTCCTCAGTGTCTCTGAGAATTGCTCTGATTATCCCTGTGACCTCTTTGCTAAGACTCTCCAGAGAGCCGTCCTCAAAACAAACACACATCTTGACATATCTCCCTCATTGATCGCAGTGTCTCCAGGAACGGCATTCAAGGAGCCAGGAACTTTTCTCCCTACACTGTCCATTGAGTTGTCCTCAAAACCAAGATACATCCTGCTATATCTCCCACATGGAAAGTGCCAGGAGGGAGAAGTGGCGATTATGTTTAGACTTTCTCGGAACTGCTTCAAATCAACTAGATATCTTTGTGCTGTAAATCTCCCAACAGCCAAACGCAAAAGCAGCAAACATCTCGCTGTATGTCCCACATCCAAAGTGCCAAGAGAGAGCTTGCTCTCCCTGTCTTTGAGTACTGTTTTCACTGTCCCGGTTACCTCTTTGCTAACATTCTCTTCAGAGCCGCAGTGAAACCAGGAACCACGTGGAGAAGGCACCCACACTGAAAGTGCCTGGAGGGAACATTGGGGCTTCTTCTCAGTGTCTCTGACATAGGGTTTCACTGTCCCGGGAAAGTCTCTGCTAACACCCTGCAGAGCGCTGTGCCCAATCTACAGAAACGTCTTGCGGTATCTCCTACAGGGAAAGTGCCAGGAGGGAATTGTGGAGCTTGTTCTCAGTGTCTCTGAGAGTTGCTCTGATTATCCCTGTGACCTCTTTGCTAAGACTCTCCAGAGAGCCGTCCTGAAAACAAACACACATCTTGACATATCTCCCACATTGATCGCAGTGTCTCCAGGAACGGCATTCAAGGAGCCAGGAACTTTTCTCCCTACACTGTCCATTGAGTTGTCCTCAAAACCAAGATACATCCTGCTATATCTCCCACATGGAAAGTGCCAGGAGGGAGAAGTGGCGATTATGTTTAGACTTTCTCGGAACTGCTTCACATCAACTAGGTATCTTTGTGCTGTAAATCTCCCAACAGCCAAACGCAAAAGCAGCAAACATCTCGCTGTATGTCCCACATCCAAAGTGCCAAGAGAGAGCTTGCTCTCCCTGTCTTTGAGTACTGTTTTCACTGTCCCGGTTACCTCTTTGCTAACATTCTCTTCAGAGCCGCAGTGAAACCAGGAACCACGTGGAGAAGGCACCCACACTGAAAGTGCCTGGAGGGAACATTGGGGCTTCTTCTCAGTGTCTCTGACATAGGGTTTCACTGTCCCGGGAAAGTCTCTGCTAACACCCTGCAGAGCGCTGTGCCCAATCTACAGAAACATCTTGCGGTATCTCCTACAGGGAAAGTGCCAGGAGGGAATTGTCGAGCTTGTTCTCAGTGTCTCTGAGAATTGCTCTGATTATCCCTGTGACCTCTTTGCTAAGACTCTCCAGAGAGCCGTCCTCAAAACAAACACACATCTTGACATATCTCCCTCATTGATCGCAGTGTCTCCAGGAACGGCATTCAAGGAGCCAGGAACTTTTCTCCCTACACTGTCCATTGAGTTGTCCTCAAAACCAAGATACATCCTGCTATATCTCCCACATGGAAAGTGCCAGGAGGGAGAAGTGGCGATTATGTTTAGACTTTCTCGGAACTGCTTCAAATCAACTAGATATCTTTGTGCTGTAAATCTCCCAACAGCCAAACGCAAAAGCAGCAAACATCTCGCTGTATGTCCCACATCCAAAGTGCCAAGAGAGAGCTTGCTCTCCCTGTCTTTGAGTACTGTTTTCACTGTCCCGGTTACCTCTTTGCTAACATTCTCTTCAGAGCCGCAGTGAAACCAGGAACCACGTGGAGAAGGCACCCACACTGAAAGTGCCTGGAGGGAACATTGGGGCTTCTTCTCAGTGTCTCTGACATAGGGTTTCACTGTCCCGGGAAAGTCTCTGCTAACACCCTGCAGAGCGCTGTGCCCAATCTACAGAAACGTCTTGCGGTATCTCCTACAGGGAAAGTGCCAGGAGGGAATTGTCCATCTTGTTCTCAGTGTCTCTGAGAATTGCTCTGATTATCCCTGTGACCTCTTTGCTAAGACTCTCCAGAGAGCCGTCCTCAAAACAAACACACATCTTGACATATCTCCCACATTGATCGCAGTGTCTCCAGGAACGGCATTCAAGGAGCCAGGAACTTTTCTCCCTACACTGTCCATTGAGTTGTCCTCAAAACCAAGATACATCCTGCTATATCTCCCACATGGAAAGTGCCAGGAGGGAGAAGTGGCGATTATGTTTAGACTTTCTCGGAACTGCTTCAAATCAACTAGGTATCTTTGTGCTGTAAATCTCCCAACAGCCAAACGCAAAAGCAGCAAACATCTCGCTGTATGTCCCACATCCAAAGTGCCAAGAGAGAGCTTGCTCTCCCTCTCTTTGAGTACTGTTTTCACTGTCCCGGTTACCTCTTTGCTAACATTCTCTTCAGAGCCGCAGTGAAACCGGGAACCACGTGGAGAAGGCACCCACACTGAAAGTGCCTGGAGGGAACATTGGGGCTTCTTCTCAGTGTCTCTGACATAGGGTTTCACTGTCCCGGGAAAGTCTCTGCTAACACCCTGCAGAGCGCTGTGCCCAATCTACAGAAACATCTTGCGGTATCTCCTACAGGGAAAGTGCCAGGAGGGAATTGTCGAGCTTGTTCTCAGTGTCTCTGAGAATTGCTCTGATTATCCCTGTGACCTCTTTGCTAAGACTCTCCAGAGAGCCGTCCTCAAAACAAACACACATCTTGACATATCTCCCTCATTGATCGCAGTGTCTCCAGGAACGGCATTCAAGGAGCCAGGAACTTTTCTCCCTACACTGTCCATTGAGTTGTCCTCAAAACCAAGATACATCCTGCTATATCTCCCACATGGAAAGTGCCAGGAGGGAGAAGTGGCGATTATGTTTAGACTTTCTCGGAACTGCTTCAAATCAACTAGATATCTTTGTGCTGTAAATCTCCCAACAGCCAAACGCAAAAGCAGCAAACATCTCGCTGTATGTCCCACATCCAAAGTGCCAAGAGAGAGCTTGCTCTCCCTGTCTTTGAGTACTGTTTTCACTGTCCCGGTTACCTCTTTGCTAACATTCTCTTCAGAGCCGCAGTGAAACCAGGAACCACGTGGAGAAGGCACCCACACTGAAAGTGCCTGGAGGGAACATTGGGGCTTCTTCTCAGTGTCTCTGACATAGGGTTTCACTGTCCCGGGAAAGTCTCTGCTAACACCCTGCAGAGCGCTGTGCCCAATCTACAGAAACGTCTTGCGGTATCTCCTACAGGGAAAGTGCCAGGAGGGAATTGTGGAGCTTGTTCTCAGTGTCTCTGAGAGTTGCTCTGATTATCCCTGTGACCTCTTTGCTAAGACTCTCCAGAGAGCCGTCCTCAAAACAAACACACATCTTGACATATCTCCCACATTGATCGCAGTGTCTCCAGGAACGGCATTCAAGGAGCCAGGAACTTTTCTCCCTACACTGTCCATTGAGTTGTCCTCAAAACCAAGATACATCCTGCTATATCTCCCACATGGAAAGTGCCAGGAGGGAGAAGTGGCGATTATGTTTAGACTTTCTCGGAACTGCTTCACATCAACTAGGTATCTTTGTGCTGTAAATCTCCCAACAGCCAAACGCAAAAGCAGCAAACATCTCGCTGTATGTCCCACATCCAAAGTGCCAAGAGAGAGCTTGCTCTCCCTGTCTTTGAGTACTGTTTTCACTGTCCCGGTTACCTCTTTGCTAACATTCTCTTCAGAGCCGCAGTGAAACCAGGAACCACGTGGAGAAGGCACCCACACTGAAAGTGCCTGGAGGGAACATTGGGGCTTCTTCTCAGTGTCTCTGACATAGGGTTTCACTGTCCCGGGAAAGTCTCTGCTAACACCCTGCAGAGCGCTGTGCCCAATCTACAGAAACGTCTTGCGGTATCTCCTACAGGGAAAGTGCCAGGAGGGAATTGTCGAGCTTGTTCTCAGTGTCTCTGAGAATTGCTCTGATTATCCCTGTGACCTCTTTGCTAAGACTCTCCAGAGAGCCGTCCTCAAAACAAACACACATCTTGACATATCTCCCACATTGATCGCAGTGTCTCCAGGAACGGCATTCAAGGAGCCAGGAACTTTTCTCCCTACACTGTCCATTGAGTTGTCCTCAAAACCAAGATACATCCTGCTATATCTCCCACATGGAAAGTGCCAGGAGGGAGAAGTGGCGATTATGTTTAGACTTTCTCGGAACTGCTTCAAATCAACTAGGTATCTTTGTGCTGTAAATCTCCCAACAGCCAAACGCAAAAGCAGCAAACATCTCGCTGTATGTCCCACATCCAAAGTGCCAAGAGAGAGCTTGCTCTCCCTCTCTTTGAGTACTGTTTTCACTGTCCCGGTTACCTCTTTGCTAACATTCTCTTCAGAGCCGCAGTGAAACCGGGAACCACGTGGAGAAGGCACCCACACTGAAAGTGCCTGGAGGGAACATTGGGGCTTCTTCTCAGTGTCTCTGACATAGGGTTTCACTGTCCCGGGAAAGTCTCTGCTAACACCCTGCAGAGCGCTGTGCCCAATATACAGAAACATCTTGCGGTATCTCCTACAGGGAAAGTGCCAGGAGGGAACTGTCGAGCTTGTCCTCAGTGTCTCTGAGAATTGCTCTGATTATCCCTGTGACCTCTTTGCTAAGACTCTCCAGAGAGCCGTCCTCAAAACAAACACACATCTTGACATATCTCCCACATTGATCGCAGTGTCTCCAGGAACGGCATTCAAGGAGCCAGGAACTTTTCTCCCTACACTGTCCATTGAGTTGTCCTCAAAACCAAGATACATCCTGCTATATCTCCCACATGGAAAGTGCCAGGAGGGAGAAGTGGCGATTATGTTTAGACTTTCTCGGAACTGCTTCACATCAACTAGGTATCTTTGTGCTGTAAATCTCCCAACAGCCAAACGCAAAAGCAGCAAACATCTCGCTGTATGTCCCACATCCAAAGTGCCAAGAGAGAGCTTGCTCTCCCTCTCTTTGAGTACTGTTTTCACTGTCCCGGTTACCTCTTTGCTAACATTCTCTTCAGAGCCGCAGTGAAACCAGGAACCACGTGGAGAAGGCACCCACACTGAAAGTGCCTGGAGGGAACATTGGGGCTTCTTCTCAGTGTCTCTGACATAGGGTTTCACTGTCCCGGGAAAGTCTCTGCTAACACCCTGCAGAGCGCTGTGCCCAATATACAGAAACATCTTGCGGTATCTCCTACAGGGAAAGTGCCAGGAGGGAATTGTCCATCTTGTTCTCAGTGTCTCTGAGAATTGCTCTGATTATCCCTGTGACCTCTTTGCTAAGACTCTCCAGAGAGCCGTCCTCAAAACAAACACACATCTTGACATATCTCCCACATTGATCGCAGTGTCTCCAGGAACGGCATTCAAGGAGCCAGGAACTTTTCTCCCTACACTGTCCATTGAGTTGTCCTCAAAACCAAGATACATCCTGCTATATCTCCCACATGGAAAGTGCCAGGAGGGAGAAGTGGGGATTATGTTTAGACTTTCTCGGAACTGCTTCAAATCAACTAGATATCTTTGTGCTGTAAATCTCCCAACAGCCAAAGGCAAAAGCAGCAAACATCTCGCTGTATGTCCCACATCCAAAGTGCCAAGAGAGAGCTTGCTCTCCCTGTCTTTGAGTACTGTTTTCACTGTCCCGGTTACCTCTTTGCTAACATTCTCTTCAGCGCTGCAGGGAAACCAGGAACCACGTGGAGAAGGCACCCACACTGAAAGTGCCTGGAGGGAACATTGGGGCTTCTTCTCAGTGTCTCTGACATAGGGTTTCACTGTCCCGGGAAAGTCTCTGCTAACACCCTGCAGAGCGCTGTGCCCAATCTACAGAAACGTCTTGCGGTATCTCCTACAGGGAAAGTGCCAGGAGGGAATTGTCGAGCTTGTCCTCAGTGTCTCTGAGAATTGCTCTGATTATCCCTGTGACCTCTTTGCTAAGACTCTCCAGAGAGCCGTCCTCAAAACAAACACACATCTTGACATATCTCCCACATTGATCGCAGTGTCTCCAGGAACGGCATTCAAGGAGCCAGGAACTTTTCTCCCTACACTGTCCATTGAGTTGTCCTCAAAACCAATATACATCCTGCTATATCTCCCACATGGAAAGTGCCAGGAGGGAGAAGTGGCGATTATGTTTAGACTTTCTCGGAACTGCTTCAAATCAACTAGATATCTTTGTGCTGTAAATCTCCCAACAGCCAAAGGCAAAAGCAGCAAACATCTCGCTGTATGTCCCACATCCAAAGTGCCAAGAGAGAGCTTGCTCTCCCTGTCTTTGAGTACTGTTTTCACTGTCCCGGTTACCTCTTTGCTAACATTCTCTTCAGAGCCACAGTGAAACCAGGAACCACGTGGAGAAGGCACCCACACTGAAAGTGCCTGGAGGGAACATTGGGGCTTCTTCTCAGTGTCTCTGACATAGGGTTTCACTGTCCCGGGAAAGTCTCTGCTAACACCCTGCAGAGCGCTGTGCCCAATCTACAGAAACGTCTTGCGGTATCTCCTACAGGGAAAGTGCCAGGAGGGAATTGTCGAGCTTGTTCTCAGTGTCTCTGAGAGTTGCTCTGATTATCCCTGTGACCTCTTTGCTAAGACTCTCCAGAGAGCCGTCCTCAAAACAAACACACATCTTGACATATCTCCCACATTGATCGCAGTGTCTCCAGGAACGGCATTCAAGGAGCCAGGAACTTTTCTCCCTACACTGTCCATTGAGTTGTCCTCAAAACCAAGATACATCCTGCTATATCTCCCACATGGAAAGTGCCAGGAGGGAGAAGTGGCGATTATGTTTAGACTTTCTCGGAACTGCTTCAAATCAACTAGGTATCTTTGTGCTGTAAATCTCCCAACAGCCAAACGCAAAAGCAGCAAACATCTCGCTGTATGTCCCACATCCAAAGTGCCAAGAGAGAGCTTGCTCTCCCTGTCTTTGAGTACTGTTTTCACTGTCCCGGTTACCTCTTTGCTAACATTCTCTTCAGCGCTGCAGGGAAACCAGGAACCACGTGGAGAAGGCACCCACACTGAAAGTGCCTGGAGGGAACATTAGGGCTTCTTCTCAGTGTCTCTGACATAGGGTTTCACTGTCCCGGGAAAGTCTCTGCTAACACCCTGCAGAGCGCTGTGCCCAATCTACAGAAACGTCTTGCGGTATCTCCTACAGGGAAAGTGCCAGGAGGGAATTGTCGAGCTTGTTCTCAGTGTCTCTGAGAATTGCTCTGATTATCTGTGTGACCTCTTTGCTAAGACTCTCCAGAGAGCCGTCCTCAAAACAAACACACATCTTGACATATCTCCCACATTGATCGCAGTGTCTCCAGGAACGGCATTCAAGGAGCCAGGATCTTTTCTCCCTACACTGTCCATTGAGTTGTCCTCAAAACCAATATACATCCTGCTATATCTCCCACATGGAAAGTGCCAGGAGGGAGAAGTGGCGATTATGTTTAGACTTTCTCGGAACTGCTTCAAATCAACTAGATATCTTTGTGCTGTAAATCTCCCAACAGCCAAACGCAAAAGCAGCAAACATCTCGCTGTATGTCCCACATCCAAAGTGCCAAGAGAGAGCTTGCTCTCCCTCTCTTTGAGTACTGTTTTCACTGTCCCGGTTACCTCTTTGCTAACATTCTCTTCAGAGCCGCAGTGAAACCAGGAACCACGTGGAGAAGGCACCCACACTGAAAGTGCCTGGAGGGAACATTGGGGCTTCTTCTCAGTGTCTCTGACATAGGGTTTCACTGTCCCGGGAAAGTCTCTGCTAACACCCTGCAGAGCGCTGTGCCCAATCTACAGAAACGTCTTGCGGTATCTCCTACAGGGAAAGTGCCAGGAGGGAATTGTCGAGCTTGTTCTCAGTGTCTCTGAGAGTTGCTCTGATTATCCCTGTGACCTCTTTGCTAAGACTCTCCAGAGAGCCGTCCTCAAAACAAACACACATCTTGACATATCTCCCACATTGATCGCAGTGTCTCCAGGAACGGCATTCAAGGAGCCAGGAACTTTTCTCCCTACACTGTCCATTGAGTTGTCCTCAAAACCAAGATACATCCTGCTATATCTCCCACATGGAAAGTGCCAGGAGGGAGAAGTGGCGATTATGTTTAGACTTTCTCGGAACTGCTTCACATCAACTAGGTATCTTTGTGCTGTAAATCTCCCAACAGCCAAACGCAAAAGCAGCAAACATCTCGCTGTATGTCCCACATCCAAAGTGCCAAGAGAGAGCTTGCTCTCCCTGTCTTTGAGTACTGTTTTCACTGTCCCGGTTACCTCTTTGCTAACATTCTCTTCAGAGCCGCAGTGAAACCAGGAACCACGTGGAGAAGGCACCCACACTGAAAGTGCCTGGAGGGAACATTGGGGCTTCTTCTCATTGTCTCTGACATAGGGTTTCACTGTCCCGGGAAAGTCTCTGCTAACACCCTGCAGAGCGCTGTGCCCAATCTACAGAAACATCTTGCGGTATCTCCTACAGGGAAAGTGCCAGGAGGGAATTGTCCATCTTGTTCTCAGTGTCTCTGAGAATTGCTCTGATTATCCCTGTGACCTCTTTGCTAAGACTCTCCAGAGAGCCGTCCTCAAAACAAACACACATCTTGACATATCTCCCACATTGATCGCAGTGTCTCCAGGAACGGCATTCAAGGAGCCAGGACCTTTTCTCCCTACACTGTCCATTGAGTTGTCCTCAAAACCAAGATACATCCTGCTATATCTCCCACATGGAAAGTGCCAGGAGGGAGAAGTGGCGATTATGTTTAGACTTTCTCGGAACTGCTTCAAATCAACTAGATATCTTTGTGCTGTAAATCTCCCAACAGCCAAACGCAAAAGCAGCAAACATCTCGCTGTATGTCCCACATCCAAAGTGCCAAGAGAGAGCTTGCTCTCCCTGTCTTTGAGTACTGTTTTCGCTGTCCCGGTTACCTCTTTGCTAACATTCTCTTCAGCGCTGCAGGGAAACCAGGAACCACGTGGAGAAGGCACCCACACTGAAAGTGCCTGGAGGGAACATTGGGGCTTCTTCTCAGTGTCTCTGACATAGGGTTTCACTGTCCCGGGAAAGTCTCTGCTAACACCCTGCAGAGCGCTGTGCCCAATCTACAGAAACGTCTTGCGGTATCTCCTACAGGGAAAGTGCCAGGAGGGAATTGTCGAGCTTGTTCTCAGTGTCTCTGAGAGTTGCTCTGATTATCCCTGTGACCTCTTTGCTAAGACTCTCCAGAGAGCCGTCCTCAAAACAAACACACATCTTGACATATCTCCCACATTGATCGCAGTGTCTCCAGGAACGGCATTCAAGGAGCCAGGACCTTTTCTCCCTACACTGTCCATTGAGTTGTCCTCAAAACCAATATACATCCTGCTATATCTCCCACATGGAAAGTGCCAGGAGGGAGAAGTGGGGATTATGTTTAGACTTTCTCAGAACTGCTTCAAATCAACTAGGTATCTTTGTGCTGTAAATCTCCCAACAGCCAAACGCAAAAGCAGCAAACATCTCGCTGTATGTCCCACATCCAAAGTGCCAAGAGAGAGCTTGCTCTCCCTGTCTTTGAGTACTGTTTTCACTGTCCCGGTTACCTCTTTGCTAACATTCTCTTCAGCGCTGCAGGGAAACCAGGAACCACGTGGAGAAGGCACCCACACTGAAAGTGCCTGGAGGGAACATTGGGGCTTCTTCTCAGTGTCTCTGACATAGGGTTTCACTGTCCCGGGAAAGTCTCTGCTAACACCCTGCAGAGCGCTGTGCCCAATCTACAGAAACGTCTTGCGGTATCTCCTACAGGGAAAGTGCCAGGAGGGAATTGTCGAGCTTGTCCTCAGTGTCTCTGAGAATTGCTCTGATTATCCCTGTGACCTCTTTGCTAAGACTCTCCAGAGAGCCGTCCTCAAAACAAACACACATCTTGACATATCTCCCACATTGATCGCAGTGTCTCCAGGAACGGCATTCAAGGAGCCAGGACCTTTTCTCCCTACACTGTCCATTGAGTTGTCCTCAAAACCAAGATACATCCTGCTATATCTCCCACATGGAAAGTGCCAGGAGGGAGAAGTGGGGATTATGTTTAGACTTTCTCGGAACTGCTTCAAATCAACTAGATATCTTTGTGCTGTAAATCTCCCAACAGCCAAACGCAAAAGCAGCAAACATCTCGCTGTATGTCCCACATCCAAAGTGCCAAGAGAGAGCTTGCTCTCCCTCTCTTTGAGTACTGTTTTCACTGTCCCGGTTACCTCTTTGCTAACATTCTCTTCAGAGCCGCAGTGAAACCAGGAACCACGTGGAGAAGGCACCCACACAGAAAGTGCCTGGAGGGAACATTGGGGCTTCTTCTCAGTGTCTCTGACATAGGGTTTCACTGTCCCGGGAAAGTCTCTGCTAACACCCTGCAGAGCGCTGTGCCCAATCTACAGAAACGTCTTGCGGTATCTCCTACAGGGAAAGTGCCAGGAGGGAATTGTCGAGCTTGTTCTCAGTGTCTCTGAGAGTTGCTCTGATTATCCCTGTGACCTCTTTGCTAAGACTCTCCAGAGAGCCGTCCTCAAAACAAACACACATCTTGACATATCTCCCACATTGATCGCAGTGTCTCCAGGAACGGCATTCAAGGAGCCAGGAACTTTTCTCCCTACACTGTCCATTGAGTTGTCCTCAAAACCAATATACATCCTGCTATATCTCCCACATGGAAAGTGCCAGGAGGGAGAAGTGGCGATTATGTTTAGACTTTCTCGGAACTGCTTCAAATCAACTAGATATCTTTGTGCTGTAAATCTCCCAACAGCCAAACGCAAAAGCAGCAAACATCTCGCTGTATGTCCCACATCCAAAGTGCCAAGAGAGAGCTTGCTCTCCCTCTCTTTGAGTACTGTTTTCACTGTCCCGGTTACCTCTTTGCTAACATTCTCTTCAGCGCTGCAGGGAAACCAGGAACCACGTGGAGAAGGCACCCACACTGAAAGTGCCTGGAGGGAACATTGGGGCTTCTTCTCAGTGTCTCTGACATAGGGTTTCACTGTCCCGGGAAAGTCTCTGCTAACACCCTGCAGAGCGCTGTGCCCAATCTACAGAAACGTCTTGCGGTATCTCCTACAGGGAAAGTGCCAGGAGGGAATTGTCCATCTTGTTCTCAGTGTCTCTGAGAATTGCTCTGATTATCCCTGTGACCTCTTTGCTAAGACTCTCCAGAGAGCCGTCCTCAAAACAAACACACATCTTGACATATCTCCCACATTGATCGCAGTGTCTCCAGGAACGGCATTCAAGGAGCCAGGAACTTTTCTCCCTACACTGTCCATTGAGTTGTCCTCAAAACCAAGATACATCCTGCTATATCTCCCACATGGAAAGTGCCAGGAGGGAGAAGTGGGGATTATGTTTAGACTTTCTCGGAACTGCTTCAAATCAACTAGGTATCTTTGTGCTGTAAATCTCCCAACAGCCAAACGCAAAAGCAGCAAACATCTCGCTGTATGTCCCACATCCAAAGTGCCAAGAGAGAGCTTGCTCTCCCTGTCTTTGAGTACTGTTTTCACTGTCCCGGTTACCTCTTTGCTAACATTCTCTTCAGCGCTGCAGGGAAACCAGGAACCACGTGGAGAAGGCACCCACACTGAAAGTGCCTGGAGGGAACATTGGGGCTTCTTCTCAGTGTCTCTGACATAGGGTTTCACTGTCCCGGGAAAGTCTCTGCTAACACCCTGCAGAGCGCTGTGCCCAATCTACAGAAACATCTTGCGGTATCTCCTACAGGGAAAGTGCCAGGAGGGAATTGTCCATCTTGTTCTCAGTGTCTCTGAGAATTGCTCTGATTATCCCTGTGACCTCTTTGCTAAGACTCTCCAGAGAGCCGTCCTCAAAACAAACACACATCTTGACATATCTCCCACATTGATCGCAGTGTCTCCAGGAACGGCATTCAAGGAGCCAGGACCTTTTCTCCCTACACTGTCCATTGAGTTGTCCTCAAAACCAAGATACATCCTGCTATATCTCCCACATGGAAAGTGCCAGGAGGGAGAAGTGGCGATTATGTTTAGACTTTCTCGGAACTGCTTCAAATCAACTAGATATCTTTGTGCTGTAAATCTCCCAACAGCCAAACGCAAAAGCAGCAAACATCTCGCTGTATGTCCCACATCCAAAGTGCCAAGAGAGAGCTTGCTCTCCCTGTCTTTGAGTACTGTTTTCGCTGTCCCGGTTACCTCTTTGCTAACATTCTCTTCAGCGCTGCAGGGAAACCAGGAACCACGTGGAGAAGGCACCCACACTGAAAGTGCCTGGAGGGAACATTGGGGCTTCTTCTCAGTGTCTCTGACATAGGGTTTCACTGTCCCGGGAAAGTCTCTGCTAACACCCTGCAGAGCGCTGTGCCCAATCTACAGAAACGTCTTGCGGTATCTCCTACAGGGAAAGTGCCAGGAGGGAATTGTCGAGCTTGTTCTCAGTGTCTCTGAGAGTTGCTCTGATTATCCCTGTGACCTCTTTGCTAAGACTCTCCAGAGAGCCGTCCTCAAAACAAACACACATCTTGACATATCTCCCACATTGATCGCAGTGTCTCCAGGAACGGCATTCAAGGAGCCAGGACCTTTTCTCCCTACACTGTCCATTGAGTTGTCCTCAAAACCAATATACATCCTGCTATATCTCCCACATGGAAAGTGCCAGGAGGGAGAAGTGGGGATTATGTTTAGACTTTCTCGGAACTGCTTCAAATCAACTAGGTATCTTTGTGCTGTAAATCTCCCAACAGCCAAACGCAAAAGCAGCAAACATCTCGCTGTATGTCCCACATCCAAAGTGCCAAGAGAGAGCTTGCTCTCCCTGTCTTTGAGTACTGTTTTCACTGTCCCGGTTACCTCTTTGCTAACATTCTCTTCAGCGCTGCAGGGAAACCAGGAACCACGTGGAGAAGGCACCCACACTGAAAGTGCCTGGAGGGAACATTGGGGCTTCTTCTCAGTGTCTCTGACATAGGGTTTCACTGTCCAGGGAAAGTCTCTGCTAACACCCTGCAGAGCGCTGTGCCCAATCTACAGAAACGTCTTGCGGTATCTCCTACAGGGAAAGTGCCAGGAGGGAATTGTCGAGCTTGTCCTCAGTGTCTCTGAGAATTGCTCTGATTATCCCTGTGACCTCTTTGCTAAGACTCTCCAGAGAGCCGTCCTCAAAACAAACACACATCTTGACATATCTCCCACATTGATCGCAGTGTCTCCAGGAACGGCATTCAAGGAGCCAGGACCTTTTCTCCCTACACTGTCCATTGAGTTGTCCTCAAAACCAAGATACATCCTGCTATATCTCCCACATGGAAAGTGCCAGGAGGGAGAAGTGGGGATTATGTTTAGACTTTCTCGGAACTGCTTCAAATCAACTAGATATCTTTGTGCTGTAAATCTCCCAACAGCCAAACGCAAAAGCAGCAAACATCTCGCTGTATGTCCCACATCCAAAGTGCCAAGAGAGAGCTTGCTCTCCCTGTCTTTGAGTACTGTTTTCACTGTCCCGGTTACCTCTTTGCTAACATTCTCTTCAGAGCCGCAGTGAAACCAGGAACCACGTGGAGAAGGCACCCACACTGAAAGTGCCTGGAGGGAACATTGGGGCTTCTTCTCAGTGTCTCTGACATAGGGTTTCACTGTCCCGGGAAAGTCTCTGCTAACACCCTGCAGAGCGCTGTGCCCAATCTACAGAAACGTCTTGCGGTATCTCCTACAGGGAAAGTGCCAGGAGGGAATTGTCGAGCTTGTTCTCAGTGTCTCTGAGAGTTGCTCTGATTATCCCTGTGACCTCTTTGCTAAGACTCTCCAGAGAGCCGTCCTCAAAACAAACACACATCTTGACATATCTCCCACATTGATCGCAGTGTCTCCAGGAACGGCATTCAAGGAGCCAGGAACTTTTCTCCCTACACTGTCCATTGAGTTGTCCTCAAAACCAAGATACATCCTGCTATATCTCCCACATGGAAAGTGCCAGGAGGGAGAAGTGGCGATTATGTTTAGACTTTCTCGGAACTGCTTCAAATCAACTAGATATCTTTGTGCTGTAAATCTCCCAACAGCCAAACGCAAAAGCAGCAAACATCTCGCTGTATGTCCCACATCCAAAGTGCCAAGAGAGAGCTTGCTCTCCCTCTCTTTGAGTACTGTTTTCACTGTCCCGGTTACCTCTTTGCTAACATTCTCTTCAGCGCTGCAGGGAAACCAGGAACCACGTGGAGAAGGCACCCACACTGAAAGTGCCTGGAGGGAACATTGGGGCTTCTTCTCAGTGTCTCTGACATAGGGTTTCACTGTCCCGGGAAAGTCTCTGCTAACACCCTGCAGAGCGCTGTGCCCAATCTACAGAAACGTCTTGCGGTATCTCCTACAGGGAAAGTGCCAGGAGGGAATTGTCCATCTTGTTCTCAGTGTCTCTGAGAATTGCTCTGATTATCCCTGTGACCTCTTTGCTAAGACTCTCCAGAGAGCCGTCCTCAAAACAAACACACATCTTGACATATCTCCCACATTGATCGCAGTGTCTCCAGGAACGGCATTCAAGGAGCCAGGAACTTTTCTCCCTACACTGTCCATTGAGTTGTCCTCAAAACCAAGATACATCCTGCTATATCTCCCACATGGAAAGTGCCAGGAGGGAGAAGTGGGGATTATGTTTAGACTTTCTCGGAACTGCTTCAAATCAACTAGGTATCTTTGTGCTGTAAATCTCCCAACAGCCAAACGCAAAAGCAGCAAACATCTCGCTGTATGTCCCACATCCAAAGTGCCAAGAGAGAGCTTGCTCTCCCTGTCTTTGAGTACTGTTTTCACTGTCCCGGTTACCTCTTTGCTAACATTCTCTTCAGCGCTGCAGGGAAACCAGGAACCACGTGGAGAAGGCACCCACACTGAAAGTGCCTGGAGGGAACATTGGGGCTTCTTCTCAGTGTCTCTGACATAGGGTTTCACTGTCCCGGGAAAGTCTCTGCTAACACCCTGCAGAGCGCTGTGCCCAATCTACAGAAACGTCTTGCGGTATCTCCTACAGGGAAAGTGCCAGGAGGGAATTGTCGAGCTTGTTCTCAGTGTCTCTGAGAGTTGCTCTGATTATCCCTGTGACCTCTTTGCTAAGACTCTCCAGAGAGCCGTCCTCAAAACAAACACACATCTTGACATATCTCCCACATTGATCGCAGTGTCTCCAGGAACGGCATTCAAGGAGCCAGGAACTTTTCTCCCTACACTGTCCATTGAGTTGTCCTCAAAACCAAGATACATCCTGCTATATCTCCCACATGGAAAGTGCCAGGAGGGAGAAGTGGCGATTATGTTTAGACTTTCTCGGAACTGCTTCAAATCAACTAGGTATCTTTGTGCTGTAAATCTCCCAACAGCCAAACGCAAAAGCAGCAAACATCTCGCTGTATGTCCCACATCCAAAGTGCCAAGAGAGAGCTTGCTCTCCCTGTCTTTGAGTACTGTTTTCACTGTCCCGGTTACCTCTTTGCTAACATTCTCTTCAGCGCTGCAGGGAAACCAGGAACCACGTGGAGAAGGCACCCACACTGAAAGTGCCTGGAGGGAACATTGGGGCTTCTTCTCAGTGTCTCTGACATAGGGTTTCACTGTCCCGGGAAAGTCTCTGCTAACACCCTGCAGAGCGCTGTGCCCAATCTACAGAAACGTCTTGCGGTATCTCCTACAGGGAAAGTGCCAGGAGGGAATTGTCGAGATTGTCCTCAGTGTCTCTGAGAATTGCTCTGATTATCCCTGTGACCTCTTTGCTAAGACTCTCCAGAGAGCCGTCCTCAAAACAAACACACATCTTGACATATCTCCCACATTGATCGCAGTGTCTCCAGGAACGGCATTCAAGGAGCCAGGAACTTTTCTCCCTACACTGTCCATTGAGTTGTCCTCAAAACCAAGATACATCCTGCTATATCTCCCACATGGAAAGTGCCAGGAGGGAGAAGTGGGGATTATGTTTAGACTTTCTCGGAACTGCTTCACATCAACTAGATATCTTTGTGCTGTAAATCTCCCAACAGCCAAACGCAAAAGCAGCAAACATCTCGCTGTATGTCCCACATCCAAAGTGCCAAGAGAGAGCTTGCTCTCCCTGTCTTTGAGTACTGTTTTCACTGTCCCGGTTACCTCTTTGCTAACATTCTCTTCAGAGCCGCAGTGAAACCAGGAACCACGTGGAGAAGGCACCCACACTGAAAGTGCCTGGAGGGAACATTGGGGCTTCTTCTCAGTGTCTCTGACATAGGGTTTCACTGTCCCGGGAAAGTCTCTGCTAACACCCTGCAGAGCGCTGTGCCCAATCTACAGAAACGTCTTGCGGTATCTCCTACAGGGAAAGTGCCAGGAGGGAATTGTCGAGCTTGTTCTCAGTGTCTCTGAGAGTTGCTCTGATTATCCCTGTGACCTCTTTGCTAAGACTCTCCAGAGAGCCGTCCTCAAAACAAACACACATCTTGACATATCTCCCACATTGATCGCAGTGTCTCCAGGAACGGCATTCAAGGAGCCAGGAACTTTTCTCCCTACACTGTCCATTGAGTTGTCCTCAAAACCAAGATACATCCTGCTATATCTCCCACATGGAAAGTGCCAGGAGGGAGAAGTGGCGATTATGTTTAGACTTTCTCGGAACTGCTTCAAATCAACTAGGTATCTTTGTGCTGTAAATCTCCCAACAGCCAAACGCAAAAGCAGCAAACATCTCGCTGTATGTCCCACATCCAAAGTGCCAAGAGAGAGCTTGCTCTCCCTCTCTTTGAGTACTGTTTTCACTGTCCCGGTTACCTCTTTGCTAACATTCTCTTCAGCGCTGCAGGGAAACCAGGAACCACGTGGAGAAGGCACCCACACTGAAAGTGCCTGGAGGGAACATTGGGGCTTCTTCTCAGTGTCTCTGACATAGGGTTTCACTGTCCCGGGAAAGTCTCTGCTAACACCCTGCAGAGCGCTGTGCCCAATCTACAGAAACGTCTTGCGGTATCTCCTACAGGGAAAGTGCCAGGAGGGAATTGTCGAGATTGTCCTCAGTGTCTCTGAGAATTGCTCTGATTATCCCTGTGACCTCTTTGCTAAGACTCTCCAGAGAGCCGTCCTCAAAACAAACACACATCTTGACATATCTCCCACATTGATCGCAGTGTCTCCAGGAACGGCATTCAAGGAGCCAGGAACTTTTCTCCCTACACTGTCCATTGAGTTGTCCTCAAAACCAAGATACATCCTGCTATATCTCCCACATGGAAAGTGCCAGGAGGGAGAAGTGGGGATTATGTTTAGACTTTCTCGGAACTGCTTCAAATCAACTAGATATCTTTGTGCTGTAAATCTCCCAACAGCCAAACGCAAAAGCAGCAAACATCTCGCTGTATGTCCCACATCCAAAGTGCCAAGAGAGAGCTTGCTCTCCCTCTCTTTGAGTACTGTTTTCACTGTCCCGGTTACCTCTTTGCTAACATTCTCTTCAGAGCCGCAGTGAAACCAGGAACCACGTGGAGAAGGCACCCACACTGAAAGTGCCTGGAGGGAACATTGGGGCTTCTTCTCAGTGTCTCTGACATAGGGTTTCACTGTCCCGGGAAAGTCTCTGCTAACACCCTGCAGAGCGCTGTGCCCAATCTACAGAAACGTCTTGCGGTATCTCCTACAGGGAAAGTGCCAGGAGGGAATTGTCGAGCTTGTTCTCAGTGTCTCTGAGAGTTGCTCTGATTATCCCTGTGACCTCTTTGCTAAGACTCTCCAGAGAGCCGTCCTCAAAACAAACACACATCTTGACATATCTCCCACATTGATCGCAGTGTCTCCAGGAACGGCATTCAAGGAGCCAGGAACTTTTCTCCCTACACTGTCCATTGAGTTGTCCTCAAAACCAAGATACATCCTGCTATATCTCCCACATGGAAAGTGCCAGGAGGGAGAAGTGGCGATTATGTTTAGACTTTCTCGGAACTGCTTCAAATCAACTAGGTATCTTTGTGCTGTAAATCTCCCAACAGCCAAACGCAAAAGCAGCAAACATCTCGCTGTATGTCCCACATCCAAAGTGCCAAGAGAGAGCTTGCTCTCCCTCTCTTTGAGTACTGTTTTCACTGTCCCGGTTACCTCTTTGCTAACATTCTCTTCAGCGCTGCAGGGAAACCAGGAACCACGTGGAGAAGGCACCCACACTGAAAGTGCCTGGAGGGAACATTGGGGCTTCTTCTCAGTGTCTCTGACATAGGGTTTCACTGTCCCGGGAAAGTCTCTGCTAACACCCTGCAGAGCGCTGTGCCCAATCTACAGAAACATCTTGCGGTATCTCCTACAGGGAAAGTGCCAGGAGGGAACTGTCGAGCTTGTCCTCAGTGTCTCTGAGAATTGCTCTGATTATCCCTGTGACCTCTTTGCTAAGACTCTCCAGAGAGCCGTCCTCAAAACAAACACACATCTTGACATATCTCCCTCATTGATCGCAGTGTCTCCAGGAACGGCATTCAAGGAGCCAGGAACTTTTCTCCCTACACTGTCCATTGAGTTGTCCTCAAAACCAAGATACATCCTGCTATATCTCCCACATGGAAAGTGCCAGGAGGGAGAAGTGGCGATTATGTTTAGACTTTCTCGGAACTGCTTCAAATCAACTAGATATCTTTGTGCTGTAAATCTCCCAACAGCCAAACGCAAAAGCAGCAAACATCTCGCTGTATGTCCCACATCCAAAGTGCCAAGAGAGAGCTTGCTCTCCCTCTCTTTGAGTACTGTTTTCACTGTCCCGGTTACCTCTTTGCTAACATTCTCTTCAGCGCTGCAGGGAAACCAGGAACCACGTGGAGAAGGCACCCACACTGAAAGTGCCTGGAGGGAACATTGGGGCTTCTTCTCAGTGTCTCTGACATAGGGTTTCACTGTCCCGGGAAAGTCTCTGCTAACACCCTGCAGAGCGCTGTGCCCAATCTACAGAAACCTCTTGCGGTATCTCCTACAGGGAAAGTGCCAGGAGGGAATTGTCGAGCTTGTTCTCAGTGTCTCTGAGAATTGCTCTGATTATCCCTGTGACCTCTTTGCTAAGACACTCCAGAGAGCCGTCCTCAAAACAAACACACATCTTGACATATCTCCCACATTGATCGCAGTGTCTCCAGGAACGGCATTCAAGGAGCCAGGAACTTTTCTCCCTACACTGTCCATTGAGTTGTCCTCAAAACCAAGATACATCCTGCTATATCTCCCACATGGAAAGTGCCAGGAGGGAGAAGTGGCGATTATGTTTAGACTTTCTCGGAACTGCTTCAAATCAACTAGATATCTTTGTGCTGTAAATCTCCCAACAGCCAAACGCAAAAGCAGCAAACATCTCGCTGTATGTCCCACATCCAAAGTGCCAAGAGAGAGCTTGCTCTCCCTCTCTTTGAGTACTGTTTTCACTGTCCCGGTTACCTCTTTGCTAACATTCTCTTCAGCGCTGCAGTGAAACCAGGAACCACGTGGAGAAGGCACCCACACTGAAAGTGCCTGGAGGGAACATTGGGGCTTCTTCTCAGTGTCTCTGACATAGGGTTTCACTGTCCCGGGAAAGTCTCTGCTAACACCGTGCAGAGCGCTGTGCCCAATGTACAGAAACCTCTTGCGGTATCTCCTACAGGGAAAGTGCCAGGAGGGAATTGTCGAGCTTGTTCTCAGTGTCTCTGAGAATTGCTCTGATTATCCCTGTGACCTCTTTGCTAAGACTCTCCAGAGAGACGTCCTCAAAACCAACACACATCTTGACATATCTCCCACATTGATCGCAGTGTCTCCAGGAACGGCATTCAAGGAGCCAGGATCTTTTCTCCCTACACTGTCCATTGAGTTGTCCTCAAAACCAATATACATCCTGCTATATCTCCCACATGGAAAGTGCCAGGAGGGAGAAGTGGCGATTATGTTTAGACTTTCTCGGAACTGCTTCAAATCAACTAGATATCTTTGTGCTGTAAATCTCCCAACAGCCAAACGCAAAAGCAGCAAACATCTCGCTGTATGTCCCACATCCAAAGTGCCAAGAGAGAGCTTGCTCTCCCTCTCTTTGAGTACTGTTTTCACTGTCCCGGTTACCTCTTTGCTAACATTCTCTTCAGCGCTGCAGGGAAACCAGGAACCACGTGGAGAAGGCACCCACACTGAAAGTGCCTGGAGGGAACATTGGGGCTTCTTCTCAGTGTCTCTGACATAGGGTTTCACTGTCCCGGGAAAGTCTCTGCTAACACCGTGCAGAGCGCTGTGCCCAATGTACAGAAACGTCTTGCGGTATCTCCTACAGGGAAAGTGCCAGGAGGGAATTGTCGAGCTTGTTCTCAGTGTCTCTGAGAATTGCTCTGATTATCCCTGTGACCTCTTTGCTAAGACACTCCAGAGAGCCGTCCTCAAAACAAACACACATCTTGACATATCTCCCACATTGATCGCAGTGTCTCCAGGAACGGCATTCAAGGAGCCAGGAACTTTTCTCCCTACACTGTCCATTGAGTTGTCCTCAAAACCAAGATACATCCTGCTATATCTCCCACATGGAAAGTGCCAGGAGGGAGAAGTGGCGATTATGTTTAGACTTTCTCGGAACTGCTTCAAATCAACTAGATATCTTTGTGCTGTAAATCTCCCAACAGCCAAACGCAAAAGCAGCAAACATCTCGCTGTATGTCCCACATCCAAAGTGCCAAGAGAGAGCTTGCTCTCCCTCTCTTTGAGTACTGTTTTCACTGTCCCGGTTACCTCTTTGCTAACATTCTCTTCAGCGCTGCAGTGAAACCAGGAACCACGTGGAGAAGGCACCCACACTGAAAGTGCCTGGAGGGAACATTGGGGCTTCTTCTCAGTGTCTCTGACATAGGGTTTCACTGTCCCGGGAAAGTCTCTGCTAACACCCTGCAGAGCGCTGTGCCCAATCTACAGAAACCTCTTGCGGTATCTCCTACAGGGAAAGTGCCAGGAGGGAATTGTCGAGCTTGTTCTCAGTGTCTCTGAGAATTGCTCTGATTATCCCTGTGACCTCTTTGCTAAGACTCTCCAGAGAGACGTCCTCAAAACCAACACACATCTTGACATATCTCCCACATTGATCACAGTGTCTCCAGGAACGGCATTCAAGGAGCCAGGATCTTTTCTCCCTACACTGTCCATTGAGTTGTCCTCAAAACCAATATACATCCTGCTATATCTCCCACATGGAAAGTGCCAGGAGGGAGAAGTGGCGATTATGTTTAGACTTTCTCGGAACTGCTTCAAATCAACTAGATATCTTTGTGCTGTAAATCTCCCAACAGCCAAACGCAAAAGCAGCAAACATCTCGCTGTATGTCCCACATCCAAAGTGCCAAGAGAGAGCTTGCTCTCCCTGTCTTTGAGTACTGTTTTCACTGTCCCGGTTACCTCTTTGCTAACATTCTCTTCAGCGCTGCAGGGAAACCAGGAACCACGTGGAGAAGGCACCCACACTGAAAGTGCCTGGAGGGAACATTGGGGCTTCTTCTCAGTGTCTCTGACATAGGGTTTCACTGTCCCGGGAAAGTCTCTGCTAACACCCTGCAGAGCGCTGTGCCCAATCTACAGAAACGTCTTGCGGTATCTCCTACAGGGAAAGTGCCAGGAGGGAATTGTCGAGCTTGTTCTCAGTGTCTCTGAGAATTGCTCTGATTATCCCTGTGACCTCTTTGCTAAGACTCTCCAGAGAGCCATCCTCAAAACAAACACACATCTTGATATATCTCCCTCATTGATCGCAGTGTCTCCAGGAACGGCATTCAAGGAGCCAGGAACTTTTCTCCCTACACTGTCCATTGAGTTGTCCTCAAAACCAAGATACATCCTGCTATATCTCCCACATGGAAAGTGCCAGGAGGGAGAAGTGGCGATTATGTTTAGACTTTCTCGGAACTGCTTCAAATCAACTAGATATCTTTGTGCTGTAAATCTCCCAACAGCCAAACGCAAAAGCAGCAAACATCTCGCTGTATGTCCCACATCCAAAGTGCCAAGAGAGAGCTTGCTCTCCCTGTCTTTGAGTACTGTTTTCGCTGTCCCGGTTACCTCTTTGCTAACATTCTCTTCAGCGCTGCAGGGAAACCAGGAACCACGTGGAGAAGGCACCCACACTGAAAGTGCCTGGAGGGAACATTGGGGCTTCTTCTCAGTGTCTCTGACATAGGGTTTCACTGTCCCGGGAAAGTCTCTGCTAACACCCTGCAGAGCGCTGTGCCCAATCTACAGAAACGTCTTGCGGTATCTCCTACAGGGAAAGTGCCAGGAGGGAATTGTCGAGCTTGTTCTCAGTGTCTCTGAGAATTGCTCTGATTATCCCTGTGACCTCTTTGCTAAGACTCTCCAGAGAGCCATCCTCAAAACAAACACACATCTTGATATATCTCCCTCATTGATCGCAGTGTCTCCAGGAACGGCATTCAAGGAGCCAGGAACTTTTCTCCCTACACTGTCCATTGAGTTGTCCTCAAAACCAAGATACATCCTGCTATATCTCCCACATGGAAAGTGCCAGGAGGGAGAAGTGGCGATTATGTTTAGACTTTCTCGGAACTGCTTCAAATCAACTAGATATCTTTGTGCTGTAAATCTCCCAACAGCCAAACGCAAAAGCAGCAAACATCTCGCTGTATGTCCCACATCCAAAGTGCCAAGAGAGAGCTTGCTCTCCCTGTCTTTGAGTACTGTTTTCGCTGTCCCGGTTACCTCTTTGCTAACATTCTCTTCAGCGCTGCAGGGAAACCAGGAACCACGTGGAGAAGGCACCCACACTGAAAGTGCCTGGAGGGAACATTGGGGCTTCTTCTCAGTGTCTCTGACATAGGGTTTCACTGTCGCGGGAAAGTCTCTGCTAACACCCTGCAGAGCGCTGTGCCCAATCTACAGAAACGTCTTGCGGTATCTCCTACAGGGAAAGTGCCAGGAGGGAATTGTCGAGCTTGTTCTCAGTGTCTCTGAGAATTGCTCTGATTATCCCTGTGACCTCTTTGCTAAGACTCTCCAGAGAGCCGTCCTCAAAACAAACACACATCTTGACATATCTCCCTCATTGATCGCAGTGTCTCCAGGAACGGCATTCAAGGAGCCAGGAACTTTTCTCCCTACACTGTCCATTGAGTTGTCCTCAAAACCAAGATACATCCTGCTATATCTCCCACATGGAAAGTGCCAGGAGGGAGAAGTGGCGATTATGTTTAGACTTTCTCGGAACTGCTTCAAATCAACTAGATATCTTTGTGCTGTAAATCTCCCAACAGCCAAACGCAAAAGCAGCAAACATCTCGCTGTATGTCCCACATCCAAAGTGCCAAGAGAGAGCTTGATCTCCCTCTCTTTGAGTACTGTTTTCACTGTCCCGGTTACCTCTTTGCTAACATTCTCTTCAGCGCTGCAGGGAAACCAGGAACCACGTGGAGAAGGCACCCACACTGAAAGTGCCTGGAGGGAACATTGGGGCTTCTTCTCAGTGTCTCTGACATAGGGTTTCACTGTCCCGGGAAAGTCTCTGCTAACACCCTGCAGAGCGCTGTGCCCAATCTACAGAAACGTCTTGCGGTATCTCCTACAGGGAAAGTGCCAGGAGGGAATTGTCGAGCTTGTTCTCAGTGTCTCTGAGAATTGCTCTGATTATCTGTGTGACCTCTTTGCTAAGACTCTCCAGAGAGACGTCCTCAAAACAAACACACATCTTGACATATCTCCCACATTGATCGCAGTGTCTCCAGGAACGGCATTCAAGGAGCCAGGAACTTTTCTCCCTACACTGTCCATTGAGTTGTCCTCAAAACCGATATACATCCTGCTATATCTCCCACATGGAAAGTGCCAGGAGGGAGAAGTGGGGATTATGTTTAGACTTTCTCGGAACTGCTTCAAATCAACTAGATATCTTTGTGCTGTAAATCTCCCAACAGCCAAACGCAAAAGCAGCAAACATCTCGCTGTATGTCCCACATCCAAAGTGCCAAGAGAGAGCTTGCTCTCCCTGTCTTTGAGTACTGTTTTCACTGTCCCGGTTACCTCTTTGCTAACATTCTCTTCAGCGCTGCAGGGAAACCAGGAACCACGTGGAGAAGGCACCCACACTGAAAGTGCCTGGAGGGAACATTGGGGCTTCTTCTCAGTGTCTCTGACATAGGGTTTCACTGTCCCGGGAAAGTCTCTGCTAACACCCTGCAGAGCGCTGTGCCCAATCTACAGAAACGTCTTGCGGTATCTCCTACAGGGAAAGTGCCAGGAGGGAATTGTCGAGCTTGTTCTCAGTGTCTCTGAGAATTTCTCTGATTATCCCTGTGACCTCTTTGCTAAGACTCTCCAGAGAGCCGTCCTCAAAACAAACACACATCTTGACATATCTCCTACATTGATCGCAGTGTCTCCAGGAACGGCATTCAAGGAGCCAGGAACTTTTCTCCCTACACTGTCCATTGAGTTGTCCTCAAAACCAATAGACATCCTGCTATATCTCCCACATGGAAAGTGCCAGGAGGGAGAAGTGGCGATTATGTTTAGACTTTCTCGGAACTGCTTCAAATCAACTAGATATCTTTGTGCTGTAAATCTCCCAACAGCCAAACGCAAAAGCAGCAAACATCTCGCTGTATGTCCCACATCCAAAGTGCCAAGAGAGAGCTTGCTCTCCCTGTCTTTGAGTACTGTTTTCACTGTCCCGGTTACCTCTTTGCTAACATTCTCTTCAGCGCTGCAGGGAAACCAGGAACCACGTGGAGAAGGCACCCACACTGAAAGTGCCTGGAGGGAACATTGGGGCTTCTTCTCAGTGTCTCTGACATAGGGTTTCACTGTCCCGGGAAAGTCTCTGCTAACACCCTGCAGAGCGCTGTGCCCAATCTACAGAAACGTCTTGCGGTATCTCCTACAGGGAAAGTGCCAGGAGGGAATTGTGGAGCTTGTTCTCAGTGTCTCTGAGAATTGCTCTGATTATCCCTGTGACCTCTTTGCTAAGACTCTCCAGAGAGCCGTCCTCAAAACAAACACACATCTTGACATATCTCCCACATTGATCGCAGTGTCTCCAGGAACGGCATTCAAGGAGCCAGGAACTTTTCTCCCTACGCTGTCCATTGAGTTGTCCTCAAAACCAAGATACATCCTGCTATATCTCCCACATGGAAAGTGCCAGGAGGGAGAAGTGGCGATTATGTTTAGACTTTCTCGGAACTGCTTCAAATCAACTAGGTATCTTTGTGCTGTAAATCCCCCAACAGCCAAACGCAAAAGCAGCAAACATCTCGCTGTATGTCCCACATCCAAAGTGCCAAGAGAGAGCTTGCTCTCCCTGTCTTTGAGTACTGTTTTCACTGTCCCGGTTACCTCTGCTAACATTCTCTTCAGCGCTGCAGGGAAACCAGGAACCACGTGGAGAAGGCACCCACACTGAAAGTGCCTGGAGGGAACATTGGGGCTTCTTCTCAGTGTCTCTGACATAGGGTTTCACTGTCCCGGGAAAGTCTCTGCTAACACCCTGCAGAGCGCTGTGCCCAATCTACAGAAACGTCTTGCGGTATCTCCTACAGGGAAAGTGCCAGGAGGGAATTGTCGAGCTTGTTCTCAGTGTCTCTGAGAATTGCTCTGATTATCCCTGTGACCTCTTTGCTAAGACTCTCCAGAGAGCCGTCCTCAAAACCAACACACATCTTGACATATCTCCTACATTGATCGCAGTGTCTCCAGGAACGGCATTCAAGGAGCCAGGAACTTTTCTCCCTACACTGTCCATTGAGTTGTCCTCAAAACCAAGATACATCCTGCTATATCTCCCACATGGAAAGTGCCAGGAGGGAGAAGTGGCGATTATGTTTAGACTTTCTCGGAACTGCTTCAAATCAACTAGATATCTTTGTGCTGTAAATCTCCCAACAGCCAAACGCAAAAGCAGCAAACATCTCGCTGTATGTCCCACATCCAAAGTGCCAAGAGAGAGCTTGCTCTCCCTCTCTTTGAGTACTGTTTTCACTGTCCCGGTTACCTCTTTGCTAACATTCTCTTCAGCGCTGCAGGGAAACCAGGAACCACGTGGAGAAGGCACCCACACTGAAAGTGCCTGGAGGGAACATTGGGGCTTCTTCTCAGTGTCTCTGACATAGGGTTTCACTGTCTCGGGAAAGTCTCTGCTAACACCCTGCAGAGCGCTGTGCCCAATCTACAGAAACCTCTTGCGGTATCTCCTACAGGGAAAGTGCCAGGAGGGAATTGTCGAGCTTGTTCTCAGTGTCTCTGAGAATTGCTCTGATTATCCCTGTGACCTCTTTGCTAAGACTCTCCAGAGAGCCGTCCTCAAAACAAACACACATCTTGACATATCTCCCACATTGATCGCAGTGTCTCCAGGAACGGCATTCAAGGAGCCAGGAACTTTTCTCCCTACACTGTCCATTGAGTTGTCCTCAAAACCAAGATACATCCTGCTATATCTCCCACATGGAAAGTGCCAGGAGGGAGAAGTGGCGATTATGTTTAGACTTTCTCGGAACTGCTTCAAATCAACTAGGTATCTTTGTGCTGTAAATCCCCCAACAGCCAAACGCAAAAGCAGCAAACATCTCGCTGTATGTCCCACATCCAAAGTGCCAAGAGAGAGCTTGCTCTCCCTGTCTTTGAGTACTGTTTTCACTGTCCCGGTTACCTCTTTGCTAACATTCTCTTCAGCGCTGCAGGGAAACCAGGAACCACGTGGAGAAGGCACCCACACTGAAAGTGCCTGGAGGGAACATTGGGGCTTCTTCTCAGTGTCTCTGACATAGGGTTTCACTGTCCCGGGAAAGTCTCTGCTAACACCCTGCAGAGCGCTGTGCCCAATCTACAGAAACGTCTTGCGGTATCTCCTACAGGGAAAGTGCCAGGAGGGAATTGTCCATCTTGTTCTCAGTGTCTCTGAGAATTGCTCTGATTATCCCTGTGACCTCTTTGCTAAGACTCTCCAGAGAGCCGTCCTCAAAACAAACACACATCTTGACATATCTCCCACATTGATCGCAGTGTCTCCAGGAACGGCATTCAAGGAGCCAGGAACTTTTCTCCCTACACTGTCCATTGAGTTGTCCTCAAAACCAAGATACATCCTGCTATATCTCCCACATGGAAAGTGCCAGGAGGGAGAAGTGGGGATTATGCTTAGACTTTCTCGGAACTGCTTCAAATCAACTAGATATCTTTGTGCTGTAAATCTCCCAACAGCCAAACGCAAAAGCAGCAAACATCTCGCTGTATGTCCCACATCCAAAGTGCCAAGAGAGAGCTTGCTCTCCCTCTCTTTGAGTACTGTTTTCACTGTCCCGGTTACCTCTTTGCTAACATTCTCTTCAGCGCTGCAGGGAAACCAGGAACCACGTGGAGAAGGCACCCACACTGAAAGTGCCTGGAGGGAACATTGGGGCTTCTTCTCAGTGTCTCTGACATAGGGTTTCACTGTCCCGGGAAAGTCTCTGCTAACACCCTGCAGAGCGCTGTGCCCAATCTACAGAAACGTCTTGCGGTATCTCCTACAGGGAAAGTGCCAGGAGGGAATTGTCCATCTTGTTCTCAGTGTCTCTGAGAATTGCTCTGATTATCCCTGTGACCTCTTTGCTAAGACTCTCCAGAGAGCCGTCCTCAAAACAAACACACATCTTGACATATCTCCCACATTGATCGCAGTGTCTCCAGGAACGGCATTCAAGGAGCCAGGAACTTTTCTCCCTACACTGTCCATTGAGTTGTCCTCAAAACCAAGATACATCCTGCTATATCTCCCACATGGAAAGTGCCAGGACGGAGAAGTGGCGATTATGTTTAGACTTTCTCGGAACTGCTTCAAATCAACTAGATATCTTTGTGCTGTAAATCTCCCAACAGCCAAACGCAAAAGCAGCAAACATCTCGCTGTATGTCCCACATCCAAAGTGCCAAGAGAGAGCTTGCTCTCCCTCTCTTTGAGTACTGTTTTCACTGTCCCGGTTACCTCTTTGCTAACATTCTCTTCAGCGCTGCAGGGAAACCAGGAACCACGTGGAGAAGGCACCCACACTGAAAGTGCCTGGAGGGAACATTGGGGCTTCTTCTCAGTGTCTCTGACATAGGGTTTCACTGTCCCGGGAAAGTCTCTGCTAACACCCTGCAGAGCGCTGTGCCCAATCTACAGAAACGTCTTGCGGTATCTCCTACAGGGAAAGTGCCAGGAGGGAATTGTCGAGCTTGTTCTCAGTGTCTCTGAGAATTGCTCTGATTATCCCTGTGACCTCTTTGCTAAGACTCTCCAGAGAGCCGTCCTCAAAACAAACACACATCTTGACATATCTCCCACATTGATCGCAGTGTCTCCAGGAACGGCATTCAAGGAGCCAGGAACTTTTCTCCCTACACTGTCCATTGAGTTGTCCTCAAAACCAAGATACATCCTGCTATATCTCCCACATGGAAAGTGCCAGGAGGGAGAAGTGGCGATTATGTTTAGACTTTCTCGGAACTGCTTCAAATCAACTAGGTATCTTTGTGCTGTAAATCTCCCAACAGCCAAACGCAAAAGCAGCAAACATCTCGCTGTATGTCCCACATCCAAAGTGCCAAGAGAGAGCTTGCTCTCCCTCTCTTTGAGTACTGTTTTCACTGTCCCGGTTACCTCTTTGCTAACATTCTCTTCAGCGCTGCAGGGAAACCAGGAACCACGTGGAGAAGGCACCCACACTGAAAGTGCCTGGAGGGAACATTGGGGCTTCTTCTCAGTGTCTCTGACATAGGGTTTCACTGTCGCGGGAAAGTCTCTGCTAACACCCTGCAGAGCGCTGTGCCCAATCTACAGAAACGTCTTGCGGTATCTCCTACAGGGAAAGTGCCAGGAGGGAATTGTCGAGCTTGTTCTCAGTGTCTCTGAGAATTGCTCTGATTATCCCTGTGACCTCTTTGCTAAGACTCTCCAGAGAGCCGTCCTCAAAACAAACACACATCTTGACATATCTCCCACATTGATCGCAGTGTCTCCAGGAACGGCATTCAAGGAGCCAGGAACTTTTCTCCCTACACTGTCCATTGAGTTGTCCTCAAAACCAAGATACATCCTGCTATATCTCCCACATGGAAAGTGCCAGGAGGGAGAAGTGGCGATTATGTTTAGACTTTCTCGGAACTGCTTCAAATCAACTAGGTATCTTTGTGCTGTAAATCTCCCAACAGCCAAACGCAAAAGCAGCAAACATCTCGCTGTATGTCCCACATCCAAAGTGCCAAGAGAGAGCTTGCTCTCCCTGTCTTTGAGTACTGTTTTCACTGTCCCGGTTACCTCTTTGCTAACATTCTCTTCAGCGCTGCAGGGAAACCAGGAACCACGTGGAGAAGGCACCCACACTGAAAGTGCCTGGAGGGAACATTGGGGCTTCTTCTCAGTGTCTCTGACATAGGGTTTCACTGTCGCGGGAAAGTCTCTGCTAACACCCTGCAGAGCGCTGTGCCCAATCTACAGAAACGTCTTGCGGTATCTCCTACAGGGAAAGTGCCAGGAGGGAATTGTCGAGCTTGTTCTCAGTGTCTCTGAGAATTGCTCTGATTATCCCTGTGACCTCTTTGCTAAGACTCTCCAGAGAGCCGTCCTCAAAACAAACACACATCTTGACATATCTCCCACATTGATCGCAGTGTCTCCAGGAACGGCATTCAAGGAGCCAGGATCTTTTCTCCCTACACTGTCCATTGAGTTGTCCTCAAAACCAAGATACATCCTGCTATATCTCCCACATGGAAAGTGCCAGGAGGGAGAAGTGGCGATTATGTTTAGACTTTCTCGGAACTGCTTCAAATCAACTAGGTATCTTTGTGCTGTAAATCTCCCAACAGCCAAACGCAAAAGCAGCAAACATCTCGCTGTATGTCCCACATCCAAAGTGCCAAGAGAGAGCTTGCTCTCCCTGTCTTTGAGTACTGTTTTCACTGTCCCGGTTACCTCTTTGCTAACATTCTCTTCAGCGCTGCAGGGAAACCAGGAACCACGTGGAGAAGGCACCCACACTGAAAGTGCCTGGAGGGAACATTGGGGCTTCTTCTCAGTGTCTCTGACATAGGGTTTCACTGTCCCGGGAAAGTCTCTGCTAACACCCTGCAGAGCGCTGTGCCCAATCTACAGAAACGTCTTGCGGTATCTCCTACAGGGAAAGTGCCAGGAGGGAATTGTCCATCTTGTTCTCAGTGTCTCTGAGAATTGCTCTGATTATCCCTGTGACCTCTTTGCTAAGACTCTCCAGAGAGCCGTCCTCAAAACAAACACACATCTTGACATATCTCCCACATTGATCGCAGTGTCTCCAGGAACGGCATTCAAGGAGCCAGGATCTTTTCTCTCTACACTGTCCATTGAGTTGTCCTCAAAACCAAGATACATCCTGCTATATCTCCCACATGGAAAGTGCCAGGAGGGAGAAGTGGCGATTATGTTTAGACTTTCTCGGAACTGCTTCAAATCAACTAGGTATCTTTGTGCTGTAAATCTCCCAACAGCCAAACGCAAAAGCAGCAAACATCTCGCTGTATGTCCCACATCCAAAGTGCCAAGAGAGAGCTTGCTCTCCCTGTCTTTGAGTACTGTTTTCACTGTCCCGGTTACCTCTTTGCTAACATTCTCTTCAGCGCTGCAGGGAAACCAGGAACCACGTGGAGAAGGCACCCACACTGAAAGTGCCTGGAGGGAACATTGGGGCTTCTTCTCAGTGTCTCTGACATAGGGTTTCACTGTCCCGGGAAAGTCTCTGCTAACACCGTGCAGAGCGCTGTGCCCAATGTACAGAAACGTCTTGCGGTATCTCCTACAGGGAAAGTGCCAGGAGGGAATTGTCGAGCTTGTTCTCAGTGTCTCTGAGAATTGCTCTGATTATCCCTGTGACCTCTTTGCTAAGACTCTCCAGAGAGCCGTCCTCAAAACCAACACACATCTTGACATATCTCCCACATTGATCGCAGTGTCTCCAGGAACGGCATTCAAGGAGCCAGGAACTTTTCTCCCTACACTGTCCATTGAGTTGTCCTCAAAAGCAATATACATCCTGCTATATCTCCCACATGGAAAGTGCCAGGAGGGAGAAGTGGCGATTATGTTTAGACTTTCTCGGAACTGCTTCAAATCAACTAGATATCTTTGTGCTGTAAATCTCCCAACAGCCAAACGCAAAAGCAGCAAACATCTCGCTGTATGTCCCACATCCAAAGTGCCAAGAGAGAGCTTGCTCTCCCTCTCTTTGAGTACTGTTTTCACTGTCCCGGTTACCTCTTTGCTAACATTCTCTTCAGCGCTGCAGGGAAACCAGGAACCACGTGGAGAAGGCACCCACACTGAAAGTGCCTGGAGGGAACATTGGGGCTTCTTCTCAGTGTCTCTGACATAGGGTTTCACTGTCCCGGGAAAGTCTCTGCTAACACCCTGCAGAGCGCTGTGCCCAATCTACAGAAACGTCTTGCGGTATCTCCTACAGGGAAAGTGCCAGGAGGGAATTGTCGAGCTTGTTCTCAGTGTCTCTGAGAATTGCTCTGATTATCCCTGTGACCTCTTTGCTAAGACTCTCCAGAGAGCCGTCCTCAAAACAAACACACATCTTGACATATCTCCCACATTGATCGCAGTGTCTCCAGGAACGGCATTCAAGGAGCCAGGAACTTTTCTCCCTACACTGTCCATTGAGTTGTCCTCAAAACCAAGATACATCCTGCTATATCTCCCACATGGAAAGTGCCAGGAGGGAGAAGTGGCGATTATGTTTAGACTTTCTCGGAACTGCTTCAAATCAACTAGGTATCTTTGTGCTGTAAATCTCCCAACAGCCAAACGCAAAAGCAGCAAACATCTCGCTGTATGTCCCACATCCAAAGTGCCAAGAGAGAGCTTGCTCTCCCTGTCTTTGAGTACTGTTTTCACTGTCCCGGTTACCTCTTTGCTAACATTCTCTTCAGCGCTGCAGGGAAACCAGGAACCACGTGGAGAAGGCACCCACACTGAAAGTGCCTGGAGGGAACATTGGGGCTTCTTCTCAGTGTCTCTGACATAGGGTTTCACTGTCCCGGGAAAGTCTCTGCTAACACCCTGCAGAGCGCTGTGCCCAATCTACAGAAACGTCTTGCGGTATCTCCTACAGGGAAAGTGCCAGGAGGGAATTGTCGAGCTTGTTCTCAGTGTCTCTGAGAATTGCTCTGATTATCCCTGTGACCTCTTTGCTAAGACTCTCCAGAGAGCCGTCCTCAAAACAAACACACATCTTGACATATCTCCCACATTGATCGCAGTGTCTCCAGGAACGGCATTCAAGGAGCCAGGAACTTTTCTCCCTACACTGTCCATTGAGTTGTCCTCAAAACCAAGATACATCCTGCTATATCTCCCACATGGAAAGTGCCAGGAGGGAGAAGTGGCGATTATGTTTAGACTTTCTCGGAACTGCTTCAAATCAACTAGGTATCTTTGTGCTGTAAATCTCCCAACAGCCAAACGCAAAAGCAGCAAACATCTCGCTGTATGTCCCACATCCAAAGTGCCAAGAGAGAGCTTGCTCTCCCTCTCTTTGAGTACTGTTTTCACTGTCCCGGTTACCTCTGCTAACATTCTCTTCAGCGCTGCAGGGAAACCAGGAACCACGTGGAGAAGGCACCCACACTGAAAGTGCCTGGAGGGAACATTGGGGCTTCTTCTCAGTGTCTCTGACATAGGGTTTCACTGTCCCGGGAAAGTCTCTGCTAACACCCTGCAGAGCGCTGTGCCCAATCTACAGAAACGTCTTGCGGTATCTCCTACAGGGAAAGTGCCAGGAGGGAATTGTGGAGCTTGTTCTCAGTGTCTCTGAGAATTGCTCTGATTATCCCTGTGACCTCTTTGCTAAGACTCTCCAGAGAGCCGTCCTCAAAACAAACACACATCTTGACATATCTCCCACATTGATCGCAGTGTCTCCAGGAACGGCATTCAAGGAGCCAGGAACTTTTCTCCCTACACTGTCCATTGAGTTGTCCTCAAAACCAAGATACATCCTGCTATATCTCCCACATGGAAAGTGCCAGGAGGGAGAAGTGGGGATTATGCTTAGACTTTCTCGGAACTGCTTCAAATCAACTAGATATCTTTGTGCTGTAAATCTCCCAACAGCCAAACGCAAAAGCAGCAAACATCTCGCTGTATGTCCCACATCCAAAGTGCCAAGAGAGAGCTTGCTCTCCCTGTCTTTGAGTACTGTTTTCACTGTCCCGGTTACCTCTGCTAACATTCTCTTCAGCGCTGCAGGGAAACCAGGAACCACGTGGAGAAGGCACCCACACTGAAAGTGCCTGGAGGGAACATTGGGGCTTCTTCTCAGTGTCTCTGACATAGGGTTTCACTGTCCCGGGAAAGTCTCTGCTAACACCCTGCAGAGCGCTGTGCCCAATGTACAGAAACGTCTTGCGGTATCTCCTACAGGGAAAGTGCCAGGAGGGAATTGTCCATCTTGTTCTCAGTGTCTCTGAGAATTGCTCTGATTATCCCTGTGACCTCTTTGCTAAGACTCTCCAGAGAGCCGTCCTCAAAACAAACACACATCTTGACATATCTCCCACATTGATCGCAGTGTCTCCAGGAACGGCATTCAAGGAGCCAGGACCTTTTCTCCCTACACTGTCCATTGAGTTGTCCTCAAAACCAAGATACATCCTGCTATATCTCCCACATGGAAAGTGCCAGGAGGGAGAAGTGGCGATTATGTTTAGACTTTCTCGGAACTGCTTCAAATCAACTAGGTATCTTTGTGCTGTAAATCTCCCAACAGCCAAACGCAAAAGCAGCAAACATCTCGCTGTATGTCCCACATCCAAAGTGCCAAGAGAGAGCTTGCTCTCCCTCTCTTTGAGTACTGTTTTCACTGTCCCGGTTACCTCTGCTAACATTCTCTTCAGCGCTGCAGGGAAACCAGGAACCACGTGGAGAAGGCACCCACACTGAAAGTGCCTGGAGGGAACATTGGGGCTTCTTCTCAGTGTCTCTGACATAGGGTTTCACTGTCCCGGGAAAGTCTCTGCTAACACCCTGCAGAGCGCTGTGCCCAATCTACAGAAACGTCTTGCGGTATCTCCTACAGGGAAAGTGCCAGGAGGGAATTGTCGAGCTTGTTCTCAGTGTCTCTGAGAATTGCTCTGATTATCCCTGTGACCTCTTTGCTAAGACTCTCCAGAGAGCCGTCCTCAAAACAAACACACATCTTGACATATCTCCCACATTGATCGCAGTGTCTCCAGGAACGGCATTCAAGGAGCCAGGACCTTTTCTCCCTACACTGTCCATTGAGTTGTCCTCAAAACCAAGATACATCCTGCTATATCTCCCACATGGAAAGTGCCAGGAGGGAGAAGTGGCGATTATGTTTAGACTTTCTCGGAACTGCTTCAAATCAACTAGGTATCTTTGTGCTGTAAATCTCCCAACAGCCAAACGCAAAAGCAGCAAACATCTCGCTGTATGTCCCACATCCAAAGTGCCAAGAGAGAGCTTGCTCTCCCTCTCTTTGAGTACTGTTTTCACTGTCCCGGTTACCTCTGCTAACATTCTCTTCAGCGCTGCAGGGAAACCAGGAACCACGTGGAGAAGGCACCCACACTGAAAGTGCCTGGAGGGAACATTGGGGCTTCTTCTCAGTGTCTCTGACATAGGGTTTCACTGTCCCGGGAAAGTCTCTGCTAACACCCTGCAGAGCGCTGTGCCCAATCTACAGAAACGTCTTGCGGTATCTCCTACAGGGAAAGTGCCAGGAGGGAATTGTCGAGCTTGTTCTCAGTGTCTCTGAGAATTGCTCTGATTATCCCTGTGACCTCTTTGCTAAGACTCTCCAGAGAGCCGTCCTCAAAACCAACACACATCTTGACATATCTCCCACATTGATCGCAGTGTCTCCAGGAACGGCATTCAAGGAGCCAGGAACTTTTCTCCCTACGCTGTCCATTGAGTTGTCCTCAAAACCAAGATACATCCTGCTATATCTCCCACATGGAAAGTGCCAGGAGGGAGAAGTGGGGATTATGCTTAGACTTTCTCGGAACTGCTTCAAATCAACTAGATATCTTTGTGCTGTAAATCTCCCAACAGCCAAACGCAAAAGCAGCAAATATCTCGCTGTATGTCCCACATCCAAATTGCCAAGAGAGAGCTTGCTCTCCCTGTCTTTGAGTACTGTTTTCACTGTCCCGGTTACCTCTGCTAACATTCTCTTCAGCGCTGCAGGGAAACCAGGAACCACGTGGAGAAGGCACCCACACTGAAAGTGCCTGGAGGGAACATTGGGGCTTCTTCTCAGTGTCTCTGACATAGGGTTTCACTGTCCCGGGAAAGTCTCTGCTAACACCCTGCAGAGCGCTGTGCCCAATCTACAGAAAAGTCTTGCGGTATCTCCTACAGGGAAAGTGCCAGGAGGGAATTGTCCATCTTGTTCTCAGTGTCTCTGAGAATTGCTCTGATTATCCCTGTGACCTCTTTGCTAAGACTCTCCAGAGAGCCGTCCTCAAAACAAACACACATCTTGACATATCTCCCACATTGATCGCAGTGTCTCCAGGAACGGCATTCAAGGAGCCAGGAACTTTTCTCCCTACACTGTCCATTGAGTTGTCCTCAAAACCAAGATACATCCTGCTATATCTCCCACATGGAAAGTGCCAGGAGGGAGAAGTGGCGATTATGTTTAGACTTTCTCGGAACTGCTTCAAATCAACTAGGTATCTTTGTGCTGTAAATCTCCCAACAGCCAAACGCAAAAGCAGCAAACATCTCGCTGTATGTCCCACATCCAAAGTGCCAAGAGAGAGCTTGCTCTCCCTCTCTTTGAGTACTGTTTTCACTGTCCCGGTTACCTCTTTGCTAACATTCTCTTCAGCGCTGCAGGGAAACCAGGAACCACGTGGAGAAGGCACCCACACTGAAAGTGCCTGGAGGGAACATTGGGGCTTCTTCTCAGTGTCTCTGACATAGGGTTTCACTGTCCCGGGAAAGTCTCTGCTAACACCCTGCAGAGCGCTGTGCCCAATCTACAGAAACGTCTTGCGGTATCTCCTACAGGGAAAGTGCCAGGAGGGAATTGTCGAGCTTGTTCTCAGTGTCTCTGAGAATTGCTCTGATTATCCCTGTGACCTCTTTGCTAAGACTCTCCAGAGAGCCGTCCTCAAAACCAACGCACATCTTGACATATCTCCCACATTGATCGCAGTGTCTCCAGGAACGGCATTCAAGGAGCCAGGAACTTTTCTCCCTACACTGTCCATTGAGTTGTCCTCAAAACCAAGATACATCCTGCTATATCTCCCACATGGAAAGTGCCAGGAGGGAGAAGTGGCGATTATGTTTAGACTTTCTCGGAACTGCTTCAAATCAACTAGGTATCTTTGTGCTGTAAATCTCCCAACAGCCAAACGCAAAAGCAGCAAACATCTCGCTGTATGTCCCACATCCAAAGTGCCAAGAGAGAGCTTGCTCTCCCTCTCTTTGAGTACCGTTTTCACTGTCCCGGTTACCTCTTTGCTAACATTCTCTTCAGCGCTGCAGGGAAACCAGGAACCACGTGGAGAAGGCACCCACACTGAAAGTGCCTGGAGGGAACATTGGGGCTTCTTCTCAGTGTCTCTGACATAGGGTTTCACTGTCCCGGGAAAGTCTCTGCTAACACCCTGCAGAGCGCTGTGCCCAATCTACAGAAACGTCTTGCGGTATCTCCTACAGGGAAAGTGCCAGGAGGGAATTGTCGAGCTTGTTCTCAGTGTCTCTGAGAATTGCTCTGATTATCCCTGTGACCTCTTTGCTAAGACTCTCCAGAGAGCCGTCCTCAAAACAAACACACATCTTGACATATCTCCCACATTGATCGCAGTGTCTCCAGAAACGGCATTCAAGGAGCCAGGAACTTTTCTCCCTACACTGTCCATTGAGTTGTCCTCAAAACCAAGATACATCCTGCTATATCTCCCACATGGAAAGTGCCAGGAGGGAGAAGTGGCGATTATGTTTAGACTTTCTCGGAACTGCTTCAAATCAACTAGATATCTTTGTGCTGTAAATCTCCCAACAGCCAAATGCAAAAGCAGCAAACATCTCGCTGTATGTCCCACATCCAAAGTGCCAAGAGAGAGCTTGCTCTCCCTGTCTTTGAGTACTGTTTTCACTGTCCCGGTTACCTCTTTGCTAACATTCTCTTCAGCGCTGCAGGGAAACCAGGAACCACGTGGAGAAGGCACCCACACTGAAAGTGCCTGGAGGGAACATTGGGGCTTCTTCTCAGTGTCTCTGACATAGGGTTTCACTGTCCCGGGAAAGTCTCTGCTAACACCCTGCAGAGCGCTGTGCCCAATCTACGGAAACGTCTTGCGGTATCTCCTACAGGGAAAGTGCCAGGAGGGAATTGTGGAGCTTGTTCTCAGTGTCTCTGAGAATTGCTCTGATTATCTGTGTGACCTCTTTGCTAAGACTCTCCAGAGAGCCGTCCTCAAAACCAACACACATCTTGACATATCTCCCACATTGATCGCAGTGTCTCCAGGAACGGCATTCAAGGAGCCAGGAACTTTTCTCCCTACACTGTCCATTGAGTTGTCCTCAAAACCAAGATACATCCTGCTATATCTCCCACATGGAAAGTGCCAGGAGGGAGAAGTGGCGATTATGTTTAGACTTTCTCGGAACTGCTTCAAATCAACTAGATATCTTTGTGCTGTAAATCTCCCAACAGCCAAACGCAAAAGCAGCAAACATCTCGCTGTATGTCCCACATCCAAAGTGCCAAGAGAGAGCTTTCTCTCCCTCTCTTTGAGTACTGTTTTCACTGTCCCGGTTACCTCTTTGCTAACATTCTCTTCAGCGCTGCAGGGAAACCAGGAACCACGTGGAGAAGGCACCCACACAGAAAGTGCCTGGAGGGAACATTGGGGCTTCTTCTCAGTGTCTCTGACATAGGGTTTCACTGTCCCGGGAAAGTCTCTGCTAACACCCTGCAGAGCGCTGTGCCCAATCTACAGAAACGTCTTGCGGTATCTCCTACAGGGAAAGTGCCAGGAGGGAATTGTCCATCTTGTTCTCAGTGTCTCTGAGAATTGCTCTGATTATCCCTGTGACCTCTTTGCTAAGACTCTCCAGAGAGCCGTCCTCAAAACAAACACACATCTTGACATATCTCCCACATTGATCGCAGTGTCTCCAGGAACGGCATTCAAGGAGCCAGGAACTTTTCTCCCTACACTGTCCATTGAGTTGTCCTCAAAACCAAGATACATCCTGCTATATCTCCCACATGGAAAGTGCCAGGAGGGAGAAGTGGCGATTATGTTTAGACTTTCTCGGAACTGCTTCAAATCAACTAGGTATCTTTGTGCTGTAAATCTCCCAACAGCCAAACGCAAAAGCAGCAAACATCTCGCTGTATGTCCCACATCCAAAGTGCCAAGAGAGAGCTTGCTCTCCCTGTCTTTGAGTACTGTTTTCACTGTCCCGGTTACCTCTTTGCTAACATTCTCTTCAGCGCTGCAGGGAAACCAGGAACCACGTGGAGAAGGCACCCACACTGAAAGCGCCTGGAGGGAACATTGGGGCTTCTTCTCAGTGTCTCTGACATAGGGTTTCACTGTCCCGGGAAAGTCTCTGCTAACACCCTGCAGAGCGCTGTGCCCAATCTACAGAAACGTCTTGCGGTATCTCCTACAGGGAAAGTGCCAGGAGGGAATTGTCGAGCTTGTTCTCAGTGTCTCTGAGAATTGCTCTGATTATCCCTGTGACCTCTTTGCTAAGACTCTCCAGAGAGCCGTCCTCAAAACAAACACACATCTTGACATATCTCCCACATTGATCGCAGTGTCTCCAGGAACGGCATTCAAGGAGCCAGGAACTTTTCTCCCTACACTGTCCATTGAGTTGTCCTCAAAACCAAGATACATCCTGCTATATCTCCCACATGGAAAGTGCCAGGAGGGAGAAGTGGCGATTATGTTTAGACTTTCTCGGAACTGCTTCAAATCAACTAGGTATCTTTGTGCTGTAAATCTCCCAACAGCCAAACGCAAAAGCAGCAAACATCTCGCTGTATGTCCCACATCCAAAGTGCCAAGAGAGAGCTTGCTCTCCCTGTCTTTGAGTACTGTTTTCACTGTCCCGGTTACCTCTTTGCTAACATTCTCTTCAGCGCTGCAGGGAAACCAGGAACCACGTGGAGAAGGCACCCACACTGAAAGCGCCTGGAGGGAACATTGGGGCTTCTTCTCAGTGTCTCTGACATAGGGTTTCACTGTCCCGGGAAAGTCTCTGCTAACACCCTGCAGAGCGCTGTGCCCAATCTACAGAAACGTCTTGCGGTATCTCCTACAGGGAAAGTGCCAGGAGGGAATTGTCGAGCTTGTTCTCAGTGTCTCTGAGAATTGCTCTGATTATCCCTGTGACCTCTTTGCTAAGACTCTCCAGAGAGCCGTCCTCAAAACAAACACACATCTTGACATATCTCCCACATTGATCGCAGTGTCTCCAGGAACGGCATTCAAGGAGCCAGGATCTTTTCTCCCTACACTGTCCATTGAGTTGTCCTCAAAACCAATAGACATCCTG
This sequence comes from Chroicocephalus ridibundus, assembly GCF_963924245.1. Classification (NCBI taxonomy): domain Eukaryota; kingdom Metazoa; phylum Chordata; class Aves; order Charadriiformes; family Laridae; genus Chroicocephalus; species Chroicocephalus ridibundus. The sequence continues at coordinate 135,099 of NW_026961694.1, forward strand.
CTATATCTCCCACATGGAAAGTGCCAGGAGGGAGAAGTGGCGATTATGTTTAGACTTTCTCGGAACTGCTTCAAATCAACTAGATATCTTTGTGCTGTAAATCTCCCAACAGCCAAACGCAAAAGCAGCAAACATCTCGCTGTATGTCCCACATCCAAAGTGCCAAGAGAGAGCTTGCTCTCCCTCTCTTTGAGTACTGTTTTCACTGTCCCGGTTACCTCTTTGCTAACATTCTCTTCAGCGCTGCAGGGAAACCAGGAACCACGTGGAGAAGGCACCCACACTGAAAGTGCCTGGAGGGAACATTGGGGCTTCTTCTCAGTGTCTCTGACATAGGGTTTCACTGTCCCGGGAAAGTCTCTGCTAACACCCTGCAGAGCGCTGTGCCCAATCTACAGAAACGTCTTGCGGTATCTCCTACAGGGAAAGTGCCAGGAGGGAATTGTCGAGCTTGTTCTCAGTGTCTCTGAGAATTGCTCTGATTATCCCTGTGACCTCTTTGCTAAGACTCTCCAGAGAGCCGTCCTCAAAACAAACACACATCTTGACATATCTCCCACATTGATCGCAGTGTCTCCAGGAACGGCATTCAAGGAGCCAGGAACTTTTCTCCCTACACTGTCCATTGAGTTGTCCTCAAAACCAAGATACATCCTGCTATATCTCCCACATGGAAAGTGCCAGGAGGGAGAAGTGGCGATTATGTTTAGACTTTCTCGGAACTGCTTCAAATCAACTAGGTATCTTTGTGCTGTAAATCTCCCAACAGCCAAACGCAAAAGCAGCAAACATCTCGCTGTATGTCCCACATCCAAAGTGCCAAGAGAGAGCTTGCTCTCCCTCTCTTTGAGTACTATTTTCACTGTCCCGGTTACCTCTTTGCTAACATTCTCTTCAGCGCTGCAGGGAAACCAGGAACCACGTGGAGAAGGCACCCACACTGAAAGTGCCTGGAGGGAACATTGGGGCTTCTTCTCAGTGTCTCTGACATAGGGTTTCACTGTCCCGGGAAAGTCTCTGCTAACACCCTGCAGAGCGCTGTGCCCAATCTACAGAAACGTCTTGCGGTATCTCCTACAGGGAAAGTGCCAGGAGGGAATTGTCGAGCTTGTTCTCAGTGTCTCTGAGAATTGCTCTGATTATCCCTGTGACCTCTTTGCTAAGACTCTCCAGAGAGCCGTCCTCAAAACAAACACACATCTTGACATATCTCCCACATTGATCGCAGTGTCTCCAGGAACGGCATTCAAGGAGCCAGGACCTTTTCTCCCTACACTGTCCATTGAGTTGTCCTCAAAACCAAGATACATCCTGCTATATCTCCCACATGGAAAGTGCCAGGAGGGAGAAGTGGCGATTATGTTTAGACTTTCTCGGAACTGCTTCAAATCAACTAGGTATCTTTGTGCTGTAAATCTCCCAACAGCCAAACGCAAAAGCAGCAAACATCTCGCTGTATGTCCCACATCCAAAGTGCCAAGAGAGAGCTTGCTCTCCCTCTCTTTGAGTACTGTTTTCACTGTCCCGGTTACCTCTGCTAACATTCTCTTCAGCGCTGCAGGGAAACCAGGAACCACGTGGAGAAGGCACCCACACTGAAAGTGCCTGGAGGGAACATTGGGGCTTCTTCTCAGTGTCTCTGACATAGGGTTTCACTGTCCCGGGAAAGTCTCTGCTAACACCCTGCAGAGCGCTGTGCCCAATCTACAGAAACGTCTTGCGGTATCTCCTACAGGGAAAGTGCCAGGAGGGAATTGTCGAGCTTGTTCTCAGTGTCTCTGAGAATTGCTCTGATTATCCCTGTGACCTCTTTGCTAAGACTCTCCAGAGAGCCGTCCTCAAAACCAACACACATCTTGACATATCTCCCACATTGATCGCAGTGTCTCCAGGAACGGCATTCAAGGAGCCAGGAACTTTTCTCCCTACGCTGTCCATTGAGTTGTCCTCAAAACCAAGATACATCCTGCTATATCTCCCACATGGAAAGTGCCAGGAGGGAGAAGTGGCGATTATGCTTAGACTTTCTCGGAACTGCTTCAAATCAACTAGGTATCTTTGTGCTGTAAATCTCCCAACAGCCAAACGCAAAAGCAGCAAACATCTCGCTGTATGTCCCACATCCAAAGTGCCAAGAGAGAGCTTGCTCTCCCTCTCTTTGAGTACTGTTTTCACTGTCCCGGTTACCTCTTTGCTAACATTCTCTTCAGCGCTGCAGGGAAACCAGGAACCACGTGGAGAAGGCACCCACACAGAAAGTGCCTGGAGGGAACATTGGGGCTTCTTCTCAGTGTCTCTGACATAGGGTTTCACTGTCCCGGGAAAGTCTCTGCTAACACCCTGCAGAGCGCTGTGCCCAATCTACAGAAACGTCTTGCGGTATCTCCTACAGGGAAAGTGCCAGGAGGGAATTGTCGAGCTTGTTCTCAGTGTCTCTGAGAATTGCTCTGATTATCCCTGTGACCTCTTTGCTAAGACTCTCCAGAGAGCCGTCCTCAAAACAAACACACATCTTGACATATCTCCCACATTGATCGCAGTGTCTCCAGGAACGGCATTCAAGGAGCCAGGACCTTTTCTCCCTACACTGTCCATTGAGTTGTCCTCAAAACCAAGATACATCCTGCTATATCTCCCACATGGAAAGTGCCAGGAGGGAGAAGTGGCGATTATGTTTAGACTTTCTCGGAACTGCTTCAAATCAACTAGGTATCTTTGTGCTGTAAATCTCCCAACAGCCAAACGCAAAAGCAGCAAACATCTCGCTGTATGTCCCACATCCAAAGTGCCAAGAGAGAGCTTGCTCTCCCTCTCTTTGAGTACTGTTTTCACTGTCCCGGTTACCTCTGCTAACATTCTCTTCAGCGCTGCAGGGAAACCAGGAACCACGTGGAGAAGGCACCCACACTGAAAGTGCCTGGAGGGAACATTGGGGCTTCTTCTCAGTGTCTCTGACATAGGGTTTCACTGTCCCGGGAAAGTCTCTGCTAACACCCTGCAGAGCGCTGTGCCCAATCTACAGAAACGTCTTGCGGTATCTCCTACAGGGAAAGTGCCAGGAGGGAATTGTCGAGCTTGTTCTCAGTGTCTCTGAGAATTGCTCTGATTATCCCTGTGACCTCTTTGCTAAGACTCTCCAGAGAGCCGTCCTCAAAACAAACACACATCTTGACATATCTCCCACATTGATCGCAGTGTCTCCAGGAACGGCATTCAAGGAGCCAGGAACTTTTCTCCCTACGCTGTCCATTGAGTTGTCCTCAAAACCAAGATACATCCTGCTATATCTCCCACATGGAAAGTGCCAGGAGGGAGAAGTGGCGATTATGCTTAGACTTTCTCGGAACTGCTTCAAATCAACTAGGTATCTTTGTGCTGTAAATCTCCCAACAGCCAAACGCAAAAGCAGCAAACATCTCGCTGTATGTCCCACATCCAAAGTGCCAAGAGAGAGCTTGCTCTCCCTGTCTTTGAGTACTGTTTTCACTGTCCCGGTTACCTCTTTGCTAACATTCTCTTCAGCGCTGCAGGGAAACCAGGAACCACGTGGAGAAGGCACCCACACTGAAAGTGCCTGGAGGGAACATTGGGGCTTCTTCTCAGTGTCTCTGACATAGGGTTTCACTGTCCCGGGAAAGTCTCTGCTAACACCCTGCAGAGCGCTGTGCCCAATCTACAGAAACGTCTTGCGGTATCTCCTACAGGGAAAGTGCCAGGAGGGAATTGTCGAGCTTGTTCTCAGTGTCTCTGAGAATTGCTCTGATTATCCCTGTGACCTCTTTGCTAAGACTCTCCAGAGAGCCGTCCTCAAAACAAACACACATCTTGACATATCTCCCACATTGATCGCAGTGTCTCCAGAAACGGCATTCAAGGAGCCAGGAACTTTTCTCCCTACACTGTCCATTGAGTTGTCCTCAAAACCAAGATACATCCTGCTATATCTCCCACATGGAAAGTGCCAGGAGGGAGAAGTGGCGATTATGTTTAGACTTTCTCGGAACTGCTTCAAATCAACTAGATATCTTTGTGCTGTAAATCTCCCAACAGCCAAACGCAAAAGCAGCAAACATCTCGCTGTATGTCCCACATCCAAAGTGCCAAGAGAGAGCTTGCTCTCCCTGTCTTTGAGTACTGTTTTCACTGTCCCGGTTACCTCTTTGCTAACATTCTCTTCAGCGCTGCAGGGAAACCAGGAACCACGTGGAGAAGGCACCCACACTGAAAGTGCCTGGAGGGAACATTGGGGCTTCTTCTCAGTGTCTCTGACATAGGGTTTCACTGTCCCGGGAAAGTCTCTGCTAACACCCTGCAGAGCGCTGTGCCCAATCTACGGAAACGTCTTGCGGTATCTCCTACAGGGAAAGTGCCAGGAGGGAATTGTGGAGCTTTTTCTCAGTGTCTCTGAGAATTGCTCTGATTATCTGTGTGACCTCTTTGCTAAGACTCTCCAGAGAGCCGTCCTCAAAACCAACACACATCTTGACATATCTCCCACATTGATCACAGTGTCTCCAGGAACGGCATTCAAGGAGCCAGGAACTTTTCTCCCTACACTGTCCATTGAGTTGTCCTCAAAACCAAGATACATCCTGCTATATCTCCCACATGGAAAGTGCCAGGAGGGAGAAGTGGCGATTATGTTTAGACTTTCTCGGAACTGCTTCAAATCAACTAGATATCTTTGTGCTGTAAATCTCCCAACAGCCAAACGCAAAAGCAGCAAACATCTCGCTGTATGTCCCACATCCAAAGTGCCAAGAGAGAGCTTGCTCTCCCTCTCTTTGAGTACTGTTTTCACTGTCCCGGTTACCTCTTTGCTAACATTCTCTTCAGCGCTGCAGGGAAACCAGGAACCACGTGGAGAAGGCACCCACACAGAAAGTGCCTGGAGGGAACATTGGGGCTTCTTCTCAGTGTCTCTGACATAGGGTTTCACTGTCGCGGGAAAGTCTCTGCTAACACCCTGCAGAGCGCTGTGCCCAATCTACAGAAACGTCTTGCGGTATCTCCTACAGGGAAAGTGCCAGGAGGGAATTGTCGAGCTTGTTCTCAGTGTCTCTGAGAATTGCTCTGATTATCCCTGTGACCTCTTTGCTAAGACTCTCCAGAGAGCCGTCCTCAAAACAAACACACATCTTGACATATCTCCCACATTGATCGCAGTGTCTCCAGGAACGGCATTCAAGGAGCCAGGAACTTTTCTCCCTACACTGTCCATTGAGTTGTCCTCAAAACCAAGATACATCCTGCTATATCTCCCACATGGAAAGTGCCAGGAGGGAGAAGTGGCGATTATGTTTAGACTTTCTCGGAACTGCTTCAAATCAACTAGGTATCTTTGTGCTGTAAATCTCCCAACAGCCAAACGCAAAAGCAGCAAACATCTCGCTGTATGTCCCACATCCAAAGTGCCAAGAGAGAGCTTGCTCTCCCTCTCTTTGAGTACTGTTTTCACTGTCCCGGTTACCTCTTTGCTAACATTCTCTTCAGCGCTGCAGGGAAACCAGGAACCACGTGGAGAAGGCACCCACACTGAAAGCGCCTGGAGGGAACATTGGGGCTTCTTCTCAGTGTCTCTGACATAGGGTTTCACTGTCCCGGGAAAGTCTCTGCTAACACCCTGCAGAGCGCTGTGCCCAATCTACAGAAACGTCTTGCGGTATCTCCTACAGGGAAAGTGCCAGGAGGGAATTGTCCATCTTGTTCTCAGTGTCTCTGAGAATTGCTCTGATTATCCCTGTGACCTCTTTGCTAAGACTCTCCAGAGAGCCGTCCTCAAAACAAACACACATCTTGACATATCTCCCACATTGATCGCAGTGTCTCCAGGAACGGCATTCAAGGAGCCAGGAACTTTTCTCCCTACACTGTCCATTGAGTTGTCCTCAAAACCAAGATACATCCTGCTATATCTCCCACATGGAAAGTGCCAGGAGGGAGAAGTGGCGATTATGTTTAGACTTTCTCGGAACTGCTTCAAATCAACTAGGTATCTTTGTGCTGTAAATCTCCCAACAGCCAAACGCAAAAGCAGCAAACATCTCGCTGTATGTCCCACATCCAAAGTGCCAAGAGAGAGCTTGCTCTCCCTCTCTTTGAGTACTGTTTTCACTGTCCCGGTTACCTCTTTGCTAACATTCTCTTCAGCGCTGCAGGGAAACCAGGAACCACGTGGAGAAGGCACCCACACTGAAAGTGCCTGGAGGGAACATTGGGGCTTCTTCTCAGTGTCTCTGACATAGGGTTTCACTGTCCCGGGAAAGTCTCTGCTAACACCCTGCAGAGCGCTGTGCCCAATCTACAGAAACGTCTTGCGGTATCTCCTACAGGGAAAGTGCCAGGAGGGAATTGTGGAGCTTGTTCTCAGTGTCTCTGAGAATTGCTCTGATTATCCCTGTGACCTCTTTGCTAAGACTCTCCAGAGAGCCGTCCTCAAAACAAACACACATCTTGACATATCTCCCACATTGATCGCAGTGTCTCCAGGAACGGCATTCAAGGAGCCAGGATCTTTTCTCCCTACACTGTCCATTGAGTTGTCCTCAAAACCAATAGACATCCTGCTATATCTCCCACATGGAAAGTGCCAGGAGGGAGAAGTGGCGATTATGTTTAGACTTTCTCGGAACTGCTTCAAATCAACTAGATATCTTTGTGCTGTAAATCTCCCAACAGCCAAACGCAAAAGCAGCAAACATCTCGCTGTATGTCCCACATCCAAAGTGCCAAGAGAGAGCTTGCTCTCCCTCTCTTTGAGTACTGTTTTCACTGTCCCGGTTACCTCTTTGCTAACATTCTCTTCAGCGCTGCAGGGAAACCAGGAACCACGTGGAGAAGGCACCCACACTGAAAGTGCCTGGAGGGAACATTGGGGCTTCTTCTCAGTGTCTCTGACATAGGGTTTCACTGTCCCGGGAAAGTCTCTGCTAACACCCTGCAGAGCGCTGTGCCCAATCTACAGAAACGTCTTGCGGTATCTCCTACAGGGAAAGTGCCAGGAGGGAATTGTCGAGCTTGTCCTCAGTGTCTCTGAGAATTGCTCTGATTATCCCTGTGACCTCTTTGCTAAGACTCTCCAGAGAGCCGTCCTCAAAACAAACACACATCTTGACATATCTCCCACACTGATCGCAGTGTCTCCAGGAACGGCATTCAAGGAGCCAGGATCTTTTCTCCCTACACTGTCCATTGAGTTGTCCTCAAAACCAATAGACATCCTGCTATATCTCCCACATGGAAAGTGCCAGGAGGGAGAAGTGGCGATTATGTTTAGACTTTCTCGGAACTGCTTCAAATCAACTAGATATCTTTGTGCTGTAAATCTCCCAACAGCCAAACGCAAAAGCAGCAAACATCTCGCTGTATGTCCCACATCCAAAGTGCCAAGAGAGAGCTTGCTCTCCCTGTCTTTGAGTACTGTTTTCACTGTCCCGGTTACCTCTTTGCTAACATTCTCTTCAGCGCTGCAGGGAAACCAGGAACCACGTGGAGAAGGCACCCACACTGAAAGTGCCTGGAGGGAACATTGGGGCTTCTTCTCAGTGTCTCTGACATAGGGTTTCACTGTCCCGGGAAAGTCTCTGCTAACACCCTGCAGAGCGCTGTGCCCAATGTACAGAAACGTCTTGCGGTATCTCCTACAGGGAAAGTGCCAGGAGGGAATTGTCGAGCTTGTTCTCAGTGTCTCTGAGAATTGCTCTGATTATCCCTGTGACCTCTTTGCTAAGACTCTCCAGAGAGCCGTCCTCAAAACAAACACACATCTTGACATATCTCCCACATTGATCGCAGTGTCTCCAGGAACGGCATTCAAGGAGCCAGGAACTTTTCTCCCTACACTGTCCATTGAGTTGTCCTCAAAACCAATATACATCCTGCTATATCTCCCACATGGAAAGTGCCAGGAGGGAGAAGTGGCGATTATGTTTAGACTTTCTCGGAACTGCTTCAAATCAACTAGATATCTTTGTGCTGTAAATCTCCCAACAGCCAAACGCAAAAGCAGCAAACATCTCGCTGTATGTCCCACATCCAAAGTGCCAAGAGAGAGCTTGCTCTCCCTGTCTTTGAGTACTGTTTTCACTGTCCCGGTTACCTCTTTGCTAACATTCTCTTCAGCGCTGCAGGGAAACCAGGAACCACGTGGAGAAGGCACCCACACTGAAAGTGCCTGGAGGGAACATTGGGGCTTCTTCTCAGTGTCTCTGACATAGGGTTTCACCGTCCCGGGAAAGTCTCTGCTAACACCCTGCAGAGCGCTGTGCCCAATCTACAGAAACGTCTTGCGGTATCTCCTACAGGGAAAGTGCCAGGAGGGAATTGTCGAGCTTGTTCTCAGTGTCTCTGAGAATTGCTCTGATTATCCCTGTGACCTCTTTGCTAAGACTCTCCAGAGAGCCGTCCTCAAAACCAACACACATCTTGACATATCTCCCACATTGATCGCAGTGTCTCCAGGAACGGCATTCAAGGAGCCAGGAACTTTTCTCCCTACACTGTCCATTGAGTTGTCCTCAAAACCAAGATACATCCTGCTATATCTCCCACATGGAAAGTGCCAGGAGGGAGAAGTGGCGATTATGTTTAGACTTTCTCGGAACTGCTTCAAATCAACTAGATATCTTTGTGCTGTAAATCTCCCAACAGCCAAACGCAAAAGCAGCAAACATCTCGCTGTATGTCCCACATCCAAAGTGCCAAGAGAGAGCTTGCTCTCCCTGTCTTTGAGTACTGTTTTCACTGTCCCGGTTACCTCTTTGCTAACATTCTCTTCAGCGCTGCAGGGAAACCAGGAACCACGTGGAGAAGGCACCCACACTGAAAGTGCCTGGAGGGAACATTGGGGCTTCTTCTCAGTGTCTCTGACATAGGGTTTCACTGTCCCGGGAAAGTCTCTGCTAACACCCTGCAGAGCGCTGTGCCCAATCTACAGAAACGTCTTGCGGTATCTCCTACAGGGAAAGTGCCAGGAGGGAATTGTCGAGCTTGTTCTCAGTGTCTCTGAGAATTGCTCTGATTATCCCTGTGACCTCTTTGCTAAGACTCTCCAGAGAGCCGTCCTCAAAACAAACACACATCTTGACATATCTCCCACATTGATCGCAGTGTCTCCAGGAACGGCATTCAAGGAGCCAGGATCTTTTCTCCCTACACTGTCCATTGAGTTGTCCTCAAAACCAATATACATCCTGCTATATCTCCCACATGGAAAGTGCCAGGAGGGAGAAGTGGGGATTATGTTTAGACTTTCTCGGAACTGCTTCAAATCAACTAGATATCTTTGTGCTGTAAATCTCCCAACAGCCAAACGCAAAAGCAGCAAACATCTCGCTGTATGTCCCACATCCAAAGTGCCAAGAGAGAGCTTGCTCTCCCTGTCTTTGAGTACTGTTTTCACTGTCCCGGTTACCTCTTTGCTAACATTCTCTTCAGCGCTGCAGGGAAACCAGGAACCACGTGGAGAAGGCACCCACACTGAAAGCGCCTGGAGGGAACATTGGGGCTTCTTCTCAGTGTCTCTGACATAGGGTTTCACTGTCCCGGGAAAGTCTCTGCTAACACCCTGCAGAGCGCTGTGCCCAATCTACAGAAACGTCTTGCGGTATCTCCTACAGGGAAAGTGCCAGGAGGGAATTGTCGAGCTTGTCCTCAGTGTCTCTGAGAATTGCTCTGATTATCCCTGTGACCTCTTTGCTAAGACTCTCCAGAGAGCCGTCCTCAAAACCAACACACATCTTGACATATCTCCCACATTGATCGCAGTGTCTCCAGGAACGGCATTCAAGGAGCCAGGAACTTTTCTCCCTACACTGTCCATTGAGTTGTCCTCAAAACCAAGATACATCCTGCTATATCTCCCACATGGAAAGTGCCAGGAGGGAGAAGTGGGGATTATGTTTAGACTTTCTCGGAACTGCTTCAAATCAACTAGATATCTTTGTGCTGTAAATCTCCCAACAGCCAAACGCAAAAGCAGCAAACATCTCGCTGTATGTCCCACATCCAAAGTGCCAAGAGAGAGCTTGCTCTCCCTGTCTTTGAGTACTGTTTTCACTGTCCCGGTTACCTCTTTGCTAACATTCTCTTCAGCGCTGCAGGGAAACCAGGAACCACGTGGAGAAGGCACCCACACTGAAAGCGGCTGGAGGGAACATTGGGGCTTCTTCTCAGTGTCTCTGACATAGGGTTTCACTGTCCCGGGAAAGTCTCTGCTAACACCCTGCAGAGCGCTGTGCCCAATCTACAGAAACGTCTTGCGGTATCTCCTACAGGGAAAGTGCCAGGAGGGAATTGTCGAGCTTGTTCTCAGTGTCTCTGAGAATTGCTCTGATTATCCCTGTGACCTCTTTGCTAAGACTCTCCAGAGAGCCGTCCTCAAAACCAACACACATCTTGACATATCTCCCACATTGATCGCAGTGTCTCCAGGAACGGCATTCAAGGAGCCAGGAACTTTTCTCCCTACACTGTCCATTGAGTTGTCCTCAAAACCAAGATACATCCTGCTATATCTCCCACATGGAAAGTGCCAGGAGGGAGAAGTGGCGATTATGTTTAGACTTTCTCGGAACTGCTTCAAATCAACTAGGTATCTTTGTGCTGTAAATCTCCCAACAGCCAAACGCAAAAGCAGCAAACATCTCGCTGTATGTCCCACATCCAAAGTGCCAAGAGAGAGCTTGCTCTCCCTCTCTTTGAGTACTGTTTTCACTGTCCCGGTTACCTCTTTGCTAACATTCTCTTCAGCGCTGCAGGGAAACCAGGAACCACGTGGAGAAGGCACCCACACTGAAAGTGCCTGGAGGGAACATTGGGGCTTCTTCTCAGTGTCTCTGACATAGGGTTTCACTGTCCCGGGAAAGTCTCTGCTAACACCCTGCAGAGCGCTGTGCCCAATCTACAGAAACGTCTTGCGGTATCTCCTACAGGGAAAGTGCCAGGAGGGAATTGTCGAGCTTGTTCTCAGTGTCTCTGAGAATTGCTCTGATTATCCCTGTGACCTCTTTGCTAAGACTCTCCAGATAGCCGTCCTCAAAACAAACACACATCTTGACATATCTCCCACATTGATCGCAGTGTCTCCAGGAACGGCATTCAAGGAGCCAGGAACTTTTCTCCCTACACTGTCCATTGAGTTGTCCTCAAAACCAATATACATCCTGCTATATCTCCCACATGGAAAGTGCCAGGAGGGAGAAGTGGGGATTATGTTTAGACTTTCTCGGAACTGCTTCAAATCAACTAGATATCTTTGTGCTGTAAATCTCCCAACAGCCAAACGCAAAAGCAGCAAACATCTCGCTGTATGTCCCACATCCAAAGTGCCAAGAGAGAGCTTGCTCTCCCTCTCTTTGAGTACTGTTTTCACTGTCCCGGTTACCTCTTTGCTAACATTCTCTTCAGCGCTGCAGGGAAACCAGGAACCACGTGGAGAAGGCACCCACACTGAAAGTGCCTGGAGGGAACATTGGGGCTTCTTCTCAGTGTCTCTGACATAGGGTTTCACTGTCCCGGGAAAGTCTCTGCTAACACCCTGCAGAGCGCTGTGCCCAATCTACAGAAACGTCTTGCGGTATCTCCTACAGGGAAAGTGCCAGGAGGGAATTGTCGAGCTTGTTCTCAGTGTCTCTGAGAATTGCTCTGATTATCCCTGTGACCTCTTTGCTAAGACTCTCCAGAGAGCCGTCCTCAAAACAAACACACATCTTGACATATCTCCCACATTGATCGCAGTGTCTCCAGGAACGGCATTCAAGGAGCCAGGATCTTTTCTCCCTACACTGTCCATTGAGTTGTCCTCAAAACCAATATACATCCTGCTATATCTCCCACATGGAAAGTGCCAGGAGGGAGAAGTGGCGATTATGTTTAGACTTTCTCGGAACTGCTTCAAATCAACTAGATATCTTTGTGCTGTAAATCTCCCAACAGCCAAACGCAAAAGCAGCAAACATCTCGCTGTATGTCCCACATCCAAAGTGCCAAGAGAGAGCTTGCTCTCCCTCTCTTTGAGTACTGTTTTCACTGTCCCGGTTACCTCTTTGCTAACATTCTCTTCAGCGCTGCAGGGAAACCAGGAACCACGTGGAGAAGGCACCCACACTGAAAGCGCCTGGAGGGAACATTGGGGCTTCTTCTCAGTGTCTCTGACATAGGGTTTCACTGTCCCGGGAAAGTCTCTGCTAACACCCTGCAGAGCGCTGTGCCCAATCTACAGAAACGTCTTGCGGTATCTCCTACAGGGAAAGTGCCAGGAGGGAATTGTCGAGCTTGTTCTCAGTGTCTCTGAGAATTGCTCTGATTATCCCTGTGACCTCTTTGCTAAGACTCTCCAGAGAGCCGTCCTCAAAACAAACACACATCTTGACATATCTCCCACATTGATCGCAGTGTCTCCAGGAACGGCATTCAAGGAGCCAGGAACTTTTCTCCCTACACTGTCCATTGAGTTGTCCTCAAAACCAAGATACATCCTGCTATATCTCCCACATGGAAAGTGCCAGGAGGGAGAAGTGGCGATTATGTTTAGACTTTCTCGGAACTGCTTCAAATCAACTAGATATCTTTGTGCTGTAAATCTCCCAACAGCCAAACGCAAAAGCAGCAAACATCTCGCTGTATGTCCCACATCCAAAGTGCCAAGAGAGAGCTTGCTCTCCCTGTCTTTGAGTACTGTTTTCACTGTCCCGGTTACCTCTTTGCTAACATTCTCTTCAGCGCTGCAGGGAAACCAGGAACCACGTGGAGAAGGCACCCACACTGAAAGTGCCTGGAGGGAACATTGGGGCTTCTTCTCAGTGTCTCTGACATAGGGTTTCACTGTCCCGGGAAAGTCTCTGCTAACACCCTGCAGAGCGCTGTGCCCAATCTACAGAAACGTCTTGCGGTATCTCCTACAGGGAAAGTGCCAGGAGGGAATTGTCGAGCTTGTTCTCAGTGTCTCTGAGAATTGCTCTGATTATCCCTGTGACCTCTTTGCTAAGACTCTCCAGAGAGCCGTCCTCAAAACAAACACACATCTTGACATATCTCCCACATTGATCGCAGTGTCTCCAGGAACGGCATTCAAGGAGCCAGGAACTTTTCTCCCTACACTGTCCATTGAGTTGTCCTCAAAACCAAGATACATCCTGCTATATCTCCCACATGGAAATTGCCAGGAGGGAGAAGTGGCGATTATGTTTAGACTTTCTCGGAACTGCTTCAAATCAACTAGATATCTTTGTGCTGTAAATCTCCCAACAGCCAAACGCAAAAGCAGCAAACATCTCGCTGTATGTCCCACATCCAAAGTGCCAAGAGAGAGCTTGCTCTCCCTGTCTTTGAGTACTGTTTTCACTGTCCCGGTTACCTCTTTGCTAACATTCTCTTCAGCGCTGCAGGGAAACCAGGAACCACGTGGAGAAGGCACCCACACTGAAAGTGCCTGGAGGGAACATTGGGGCTTCTTCTCAGTGTCTCTGACATAGGGTTTCACTGTCCCGGGAAAGTCTCTGCTAACACCCTGCAGAGCGCTGTGCCCAATCTACAGAAACGTCTTGCGGTATCTCCTACAGGGAAAGTGCCAGGAGGGAATTGTCGAGCTTGTTCTCAGTGTCTCTGAGAATTGCTCTGATTATCCCTGTGACCTCTTTGCTAAGACTCTCCAGAGAGCCGTCCTCAAAACAAACACACATCTTGACATATCTCCCACATTGATCGCAGTGTCTCCAGGAACGGCATTCAAGGAGCCAGGATCTTTTCTCCCTACACTGTCCATTGAGTTGTCCTCAAAACCAAGATACATCCTGCTATATCTCCCACATGGAAAGTGCCAGGAGGGAGAAGTGGCGATTATGTTTAGACTTTCTCGGAACTGCTTCAAATCAACTAGGTATCTTTGTGCTGTAAATCTCCCAACAGCCAAACGCAAAAGCAGCAAACATCTCGCTGTATGTCCCACATCCAAAGTGCCAAGAGAGAGCTTGCTCTCCCTCTCTTTGAGTACTGTTTTCACTGTCCCGGTTACCTCTTTGCTAACATTCTCTTCAGCGCTGCAGGGAAACCAGGAACCACGTGGAGAAGGCACCCACACTGAAAGTGCCTGGAGGGAACATTGGGGCTTCTTCTCAGTGTCTCTGACATAGGGTTTCACTGTCCCGGGAAAGTCTCTGCTAACACCCTGCAGAGCGCTGTGCCCAATCTACAGAAACGTCTTGCGGTATCTCCTACAGGGAAAGTGCCAGGAGGGAATTGTCGAGCTTGTTCTCAGTGTCTCTGAGAATTGCTCTGATTATCCCTGTGACCTCTTTGCTAAGACTCTCCAGAGAGCCGTCCTCAAAACAAACACACATCTTGACATATCTCCCACATTGATCGCAGTGTCTCCAGGAACGGCATTCAAGGAGCCAGGATCTTTTCTCCCTACACTGTCCATTGAGTTGTCCTCAAAACCAATATACATCCTGCTATATCTCCCACATGGAAAGTGCCAGGAGGGAGAAGTGGCGATTATGTTTAGACTTTCTCGGAACTGCTTCAAATCAACTAGATATCTTTGTGCTGTAAATCTCCCAACAGCCAAACGCAAAAGCAGCAAACATCTCGCTGTATGTCCCACATCCAAAGTGCCAAGAGAGAGCTTGCTCTCCCTCTCTTTGAGTACTGTTTTCACTGTCCCGGTTACCTCTTTGCTAACATTCTCTTCAGCGCTGCAGGGAAACCAGGAACCACGTGGAGAAGGCACCCACACTGAAAGCGCCTGGAGGGAACATTGGGGCTTCTTCTCAGTGTCTCTGACATAGGGTTTCACTGTCCCGGGAAAGTCTCTGCTAACACCCTGCAGAGCGCTGTGCCCAATCTACAGAAACGTCTTGCGGTATCTCCTACAGGGAAAGTGCCAGGAGGGAATTGTCGAGCTTGTTCTCAGTGTCTCTGAGAATTGCTCTGATTATCCCTGTGACCTCTTTGCTAAGACTCTCCAGAGAGCCGTCCTCAAAACAAACACACATCTTGACATATCTCCCACATTGATCGCAGTGTCTCCAGGAACGGCATTCAAGGAGCCAGGAACTTTTCTCCCTACACTGTCCATTGAGTTGTCCTCAAAACCAAGATACATCCTGCTATATCTCCCACATGGAAAGTGCCAGGAGGGAGAAGTGGCGATTATGTTTAGACTTTCTCGGAACTGCTTCAAATCAACTAGATATCTTTGTGCTGTAAATCTCCCAACAGCCAAACGCAAAAGCAGCAAACATCTCGCTGTATGTCCCACATCCAAAGTGCCAAGAGAGAGCTTGCTCTCCCTGTCTTTGAGTACTGTTTTCACTGTCCCGGTTACCTCTTTGCTAACATTCTCTTCAGCGCTGCAGGGAAACCAGGAACCACGTGGAGAAGGCACCCACACTGAAAGTGCCTGGAGGGAACATTGGGGCTTCTTCTCAGTGTCTCTGACATAGGGTTTCACTGTCCCGGGAAAGTCTCTGCTAACACCCTGCAGAGCGCTGTGCCCAATCTACAGAAACGTCTTGCGGTATCTCCTACAGGGAAAGTGCCAGGAGGGAATTGTCGAGCTTGTTCTCAGTGTCTCTGAGAATTGCTCTGATTATCCCTGTGACCTCTTTGCTAAGACTCTCCAGAGAGCCGTCCTCAAAACAAACACACATCTTGACATATCTCCCACATTGATCGCAGTGTCTCCAGGAACGGCATTCAAGGAGCCAGGAACTTTTCTCCCTACACTGTCCATTGAGTTGTCCTCAAAACCAAGATACATCCTGCTATATCTCCCACATGGAAATTGCCAGGAGGGAGAAGTGGCGATTATGTTTAGACTTTCTCGGAACTGCTTCAAATCAACTAGATATCTTTGTGCTGTAAATCTCCCAACAGCCAAACGCAAAAGCAGCAAACATCTCGCTGTATGTCCCACATCCAAAGTGCCAAGAGAGAGCTTGCTCTCCCTGTCTTTGAGTACTGTTTTCACTGTCCCGGTTACCTCTTTGCTAACATTCTCTTCAGCGCTGCAGGGAAACCAGGAACCACGTGGAGAAGGCACCCACACTGAAAGTGCCTGGAGGGAACATTGGGGCTTCTTCTCAGTGTCTCTGACATAGGGTTTCACTGTCCCGGGAAAGTCTCTGCTAACACCCTGCAGAGCGCTGTGCCCAATCTACAGAAACGTCTTGCGGTATCTCCTACAGGGAAAGTGCCAGGAGGGAATTGTCGAGCTTGTTCTCAGTGTCTCTGAGAATTGCTCTGATTATCCCTGTGACCTCTTTGCTAAGACTCTCCAGAGAGCCGTCCTCAAAACAAACACACATCTTGACATATCTCCCACATTGATCGCAGTGTCTCCAGGAACGGCATTCAAGGAGCCAGGATCTTTTCTCCCTACACTGTCCATTGAGTTGTCCTCAAAACCAATATACATCCTGCTATATCTCCCACATGGAAAGTGCCAGGAGGGAGAAGTGGCGATTATGTTTAGACTTTCTCGGAACTGCTTCAAATCAACTAGGTATCTTTGTGCTGTAAATCTCCCAACAGCCAAACGCAAAAGCAGCAAACATCTCGCTGTATGTCCCACATCCAAAGTGCCAAGAGAGAGCTTGCTCTCCCTCTCTTTGAGTACTGTTTTCACTGTCCCGGTTACCTCTTTGCTAACATTCTCTTCAGCGCTGCAGGGAAACCAGGAACCACGTGGAGAAGGCACCCACACTGAAAGTGCCTGGAGGGAACATTGGGGCTTCTTCTCAGTGTCTCTGACATAGGGTTTCACTGTCCCGGGAAAGTCTCTGCTAACACCCTGCAGAGCGCTGTGCCCAATCTACAGAAACGTCTTGCGGTATCTCCTACAGGGAAAGTGCCAGGAGGGAATTGTCGAGCTTGTTCTCAGTGTCTCTGAGAATTGCTCTGATTATCCCTGTGACCTCTTTGCTAAGACTCTCCAGAGAGCCGTCCTCAAAACAAACACACATCTTGACATATCTCCCACATTGATCGCAGTGTCTCCAGGAACGGCATTCAAGGAGCCAGGATATTTTCTCCCTACACTGTCCATTGAGTTGTCCTCAAAACCAATATACATCCTGCTATATCTCCCACATGGAAAGTGCCAGGAGGGAGAAGTGGCGATTATGTTTAGACTTTCTCGGAACTGCTTCAAATCAACTAGATATCTTTGTGCTGTAAATCTCTCAACAGCCAAACGCAAAAGCAGCAAACATCTCGCTGTATGTCCCACATCCAAAGTGCCAAGAGAGAGCTTGCTCTCCCTCTCTTTGAGTACTGTTTTCACTGTCCCGGTTACCTCTTTGCTAACATTCTCTTCAGCGCTGCAGGGAAACCAGGAACCACGTGGAGAAGGCACCCACACTGAAAGCGCCTGGAGGGAACATTGGGGCTTCTTCTCAGTGTCTCTGACATAGGGTTTCACTGTCCCGGGAAAGTCTCTGCTAACACCGTGCAGAGCGCTGTGCCCAATGTACAGAAACGTCTTGCGGTATCTCCTACAGGGAAAGTGCCAGGAGGGAATTGTCGAGCTTGTCCTCAGTGTCTCTGAGAATTGCTCTGATTATCCCTGTGACCTCTTTGCTAAGACTCTCCAGAGAGCCGTCCTCAAAACAAACACACATCTTGACATATCTCCCACATTGATCGCAGTGTCTCCAGGAACGGCATTCAAGGAGCCAGGAACTTTTCTCCCTACACTGTCCATTGAGTTGTCCTCAAAACCAAGATACATCCTGCTATATCTCCCACATGGAAAGTGCCAGGAGGGAGAAGTGGCGATTATGTTTAGACTTTCTCGGAACTGCTTCAAATCAACTAGATATCTTTGTGCTGTAAATCTCCCAACAGCCAAACGCAAAAGCAGCAAACATCTCGCTGTATGTCCCACATCCAAAGTGCCAAGAGAGAGCTTGCTCTCCCTGTCTTTGAGTACTGTTTTCACTGTCCCGGTTACCTCTTTGCTAACATTCTCTTCAGCGCTGCAGGGAAACCAGGAACCACGTGGAGAAGGCACCCACACTGAAAGTGCCTGGAGGGAACATTGGGGCTTCTTCTCAGTGTCTCTGACATAGGGTTTCACTGTCCCGGGAAAGTCTCTGCTAACACCCTGCAGAGCGCTGTGCCCAATCTACAGAAACGTCTTGCGGTATCTCCTACAGGGAAAGTGCCAGGAGGGAATTGTCGAGCTTGTTCTCAGTGTCTCTGAGAATTGCTCTGATTATCCCTGTGACCTCTTTGCTAAGACTCTCCAGAGAGCCGTCCTCAAAACAAACACACATCTTGACATATCTCCCACATTGATCGCAGTGTCTCCAGGAACGGCATTCAAGGAGCCAGGAACTTTTCTCCCTACACTGTCCATTGAGTTGTCCTCAAAACCAAGATACATCCTGCTATATCTCCCACATGGAAATTGCCAGGAGGGAGAAGTGGCGATTATGTTTAGACTTTCTCGGAACTGCTTCAAATCAACTAGATATCTTTGTGCTGTAAATCTCCCAACAGCCAAACGCAAAAGCAGCAAACATCTCGCTGTATGTCCCACATCCAAAGTGCCAAGAGAGAGCTTGCTCTCCCTGTCTTTGAGTACTGTTTTCACTGTCCCGGTTACCTCTTTGCTAACATTCTCTTCAGCGCTGCAGGGAAACCAGGAACCACGTGGAGAAGGCACCCACACTGAAAGTGCCTGGAGGGAACATTGGGGCTTCTTCTCAGTGTCTCTGACATAGGGTTTCACTGTCCCGGGAAAGTCTCTGCTAACACCCTGCAGAGCGCTGTGCCCAATCTACAGAAACCTCTTGCGGTATCTCCTACAGGGAAAGTGCCAGGAGGGAATTGTCGAGCTTGTTCTCAGTGTCTCTGAGAATTGCTCTGATTATCCCTGTGACCTCTTTGCTAAGACTCTCCAGAGAGCCGTCCTCAAAACAAACACACATCTTGACATATCTCCCACATTGATCGCAGTGTCTCCAGGAACGGCATTCAAGGAGCCAGGATCTTTTCTCCCTACACTGTCCATTGAGTTGTCCTCAAAACCAATATACATCCTGCTATATCTCCCACATGGAAAGTGCCAGGAGGGAGAAGTGGGGATTATGTTTAGACTTTCTCGGAACTGCTTCAAATCAACTAGATATCTTTGTGCTGTAAATCTCCCAACAGCCAAACGCAAAAGCAGCAAACATCTCGCTGTATGTCCCACATCCAAAGTGCCAAGAGAGAGCTTGCTCTCCCTCTCTTTGAGTACTGTTTTCACTGTCCCGGTTACCTCTTTGCTAACATTCTCTTCAGCGCTGCAGGGAAACCAGGAACCACGTGGAGAAGGCACCCACACTGAAAGCGCCTGGAGGGAACATTGGGGCTTCTTCTCAGTGTCTCTGACATAGGGTTTCACTGTCCCGGGAAAGTCTCTGCTAACACCGTGCAGAGCGCTGTGCCCAATGTACAGAAACGTCTTGCGGTATCTCCTACAGGGAAAGTGCCAGGAGGGAATTGTCGAGCTTGTCCTCAGTGTCTCTGAGAATTGCTCTGATTATCCCTGTGACCTCTTTGCTAAGACTCTCCAGAGAGCCGTCCTCAAAACAAACACACATCTTGACATATCTCCCACATTGATCGCAGTGTCTCCAGGAACGGCATTCAAGGAGCCAGGAACTTTTCTCCCTACACTGTCCATTGAGTTGTCCTCAAAACCAAGATACATCCTGCTATATCTCCCACATGGAAAGTGCCAGGAGGGAGAAGTGGCGATTATGTTTAGACTTTCTCGGAACTGCTTCAAATCAACTAGATATCTTTGTGCTGTAAATCTCCCAACAGCCAAACGCAAAAGCAGCAAACATCTCGCTGTATGTCCCACATCCAAAGTGCCAAGAGAGAGCTTGCTCTCCCTCTCTTTGAGTACTGTTTTCACTGTCCCGGTTACCTCTTTGCTAACATTCTCTTCAGCGCTGCAGGGAAACCAGGAACCACGTGGAGAAGGCACCCACACTGAAAGTGCCTGGAGGGAACATTGGGGCTTCTTCTCAGTGTCTCTGACATAGGGTTTCACTGTCCCGGGAAAGTCTCTGCTAACACCCTGCAGAGCGCTGTGCCCAATCTACAGAAACGTCTTGCGGTATCTCCTACAGGGAAAGTGCCAGGAGGGAATTGTCGAGCTTGTTCTCAGTGTCTCTGAGAATTGCTCTGATTATCCCTGTGACCTCTTTGCTAAGACTCTCCAGAGAGCCGTCCTCAAAACAAACACACATCTTGACATATCTCCCACATTGATCGCAGTGTCTCCAGGAACGGCATTCAAGGAGCCAGGATCTTTTCTCCCTACACTGTCCATTGAGTTGTCCTCAAAACCAATATACATCCTGCTATATCTCCCACATGGAAAGTGCCAGGAGGGAGAAGTGGCGATTATGTTTAGACTTTCTCGGAACTGCTTCAAATCAACTAGGTATCTTTGTGCTGTAAATCTCCCAACAGCCAAACGCAAAAGCAGCAAACATCTCGCTGTATGTCCCACATCCAAAGTGCCAAGAGAGAGCTTGCTCTCCCTCTCTTTGAGTACTGTTTTCACTGTCCCGGTTACCTCTTTGCTAACATTCTCTTCAGCGTTGCAGGGAAACCAGGAACCACGTGGAGAAGGCACCCACACTGAAAGTGCCTGGAGGGAACATTGGGGCTTCTTCTCAGTGTCTCTGACATAGGGTTTCACTGTCCCGGGAAAGTCTCTGCTAACACCCTGCAGAGCGCTGTGCCCAATCTACAGAAACGTCTTGCGGTATCTCCTACAGGGAAAGTGCCAGGAGGGAATTGTCGAGCTTGTTCTCAGTGTCTCTGAGAATTGCTCTGATTATCCCTGTGACCTCTTTGCTAAGACTCTCCAGAGAGCCGTCCTCAAAACAAACACACATCTTGACATATCTCCCACATTGATCGCAGTGTCTCCAGGAACGGCATTCAAGGAGCCAGGATCTTTTCTCCCTACACTGTCCATTGAGTTGTCCTCAAAACCAATATACATCCTGCTATATCTCCCACATGGAAAGTGCCAGGAGGGAGAAGTGGCGATTATGTTTAGACTTTCTCGGAACTGCTTCAAATCAACTAGATATCTTTGTGCTGTAAATCTCCCAACAGCCAAACGCAAAAGCAGCAAACATCTCGCTGTATGTCCCACATCCAAAGTGCCAAGAGAGAGCTTGCTCTCCCTGTCTTTGAGTACTGTTTTCACTGTCCCGGTTACCTCTTTGCTAACATTCTCTTCAGCGCTGCAGGGAAACCAGGAACCACGTGGAGAAGGCACCCACACTGAAAGCGCCTGGAGGGAACATTGGGGCTTCTTCTCAGTGTCTCTGACATAGGGTTTCACTGTCCCGGGAAAGTCTCTGCTAACACCCTGCAGAGCGCTGTGCCCAATCTACAGAAACGTCTTGCGGTATCTCCTACAGGGAAAGTGCCAGGAGGGAATTGTCGAGCTTGTCCTCAGTGTCTCTGAGAATTGCTCTGATTATCCCTGTGACCTCTTTGCTAAGACTCTCCAGAGAGCCGTCCTCAAAACAAACACACATCTTGACATATCTCCCACATTGATCGCAGTGTCTCCAGGAACGGCATTCAAGGAGCCAGGAACTTTTCTCCCTACACTGTCCATTGAGTTGTCCTCAAAACCAAGATACATCCTGCTATATCTCCCACATGGAAAGTGCCAGGAGGGAGAAGTGGCGATTATGTTTAGACTTTCTCGGAACTGCTTCAAATCAACTAGATATCTTTGTGCTGTAAATCTCCCAACAGCCAAACGCAAAAGCAGCAAACATCTCGCTGTATGTCCCACATCCAAAGTGCCAAGAGAGAGCTTGCTCTCCCTGTCTTTGAGTACTGTTTTCACTGTCCCGGTTACCTCTTTGCTAACATTCTCTTCAGCGCTGCAGGGAAACCAGGAACCACGTGGAGAAGGCACCCACACTGAAAGTGCCTGGAGGGAACATTGGGGCTTCTTCTCAGTGTCTCTGACATAGGGTTTCACTGTCCCGGGAAAGTCTCTGCTAACACCCTGCAGAGCGCTGTGCCCAATCTACAGAAACGTCTTGCGGTATCTCCTACAGGGAAAGTGCCAGGAGGGAATTGTCGAGCTTGTTCTCAGTGTCTCTGAGAATTGCTCTGATTATCCCTGTGACCTCTTTGCTAAGACTCTCCAGAGAGCCGTCCTCAAAACAAACACACATCTTGACATATCTCCCACATTGATCGCAGTGTCTCCAGGAACGGCATTCAAGGAGCCAGGATCTTTTCTCCCTACACTGTCCATTGAGTTGTCCTCAAAACCAATATACATCCTGCTATATCTCCCACATGGAAAGTGCCAGGAGGGAGAAGTGGCGATTATGTTTAGACTTTCTCGGAACTGCTTCAAATCAACTAGGTATCTTTGTGCTGTAAATCTCCCAACAGCCAAACGCAAAAGCAGCAAACATCTCGCTGTATGTCCCACATCCAAAGTGCCAAGAGAGAGCTTGCTCTCCCTGTCTTTGAGTACTGTTTTCACTGTCCCGGTTACCTCTTTGCTAACATTCTCTTCAGCGCTGCAGGGAAACCAGGAACCACGTGGAGAAGGCACCCACACTGAAAGTGCCTGGAGGGAACATTGGGGCTTCTTCTCAGTGTCTCTGACATAGGGTTTCACTGTCCCGGGAAAGTCTCTGCTAACACCCTGCAGAGCGCTGTGCCCAATCTACAGAAACGTCTTGCGGTATCTCCTACAGGGAAAGTGCCAGGAGGGAATTGTCGAGCTTGTTCTCAGTGTCTCTGAGAATTGCTCTGATTATCCCTGTGACCTCTTTGCTAAGACTCTCCAGAGAGCCGTCCTCAAAACAAACACACATCTTGACATATCTCCCACATTGATCGCAGTGTCTCCAGGAACGGCATTCAAGGAGCCAGGATCTTTTCTCCCTACACTGTCCATTGAGTTGTCCTCAAAACCAATATACATCCTGCTATATCTCCCACATGGAAAGTGCCAGGAGGGAGAAGTGGGGATTATGTTTAGACTTTCTCGGAACTGCTTCAAATCAACTAGGTATCTTTGTGCTGTAAATCTCCCAACAGCCAAACGCAAAAGCAGCAAACATCTCGCTGTATGTCCCACATCCAAAGTGCCAAGAGAGAGCTTGCTCTCCCTGTCTTTGAGTACTGTTTTCACTGTCCCGGTTACCTCTTTGCTAACATTCTCTTCAGCGCTGCAGGGAAACCAGGAACCACGTGGAGAAGGCACCCACACTGAAAGTGCCTGGAGGGAACATTGGGGCTTCTTCTCAGTGTCTCTGACATAGGGTTTCACTGTCCCGGGAAAGTCTCTGCTAACACCCTGCAGAGCGCTGTGCCCAATCTACAGAAACGTCTTGCGGTATCTCCTACAGGGAAAGTGCCAGGAGGGAATTGTCGAGCTTGTTCTCAGTGTCTCTGAGAATTGCTCTGATTATCCCTGTGACCTCTTTGCTAAGACTCTCCAGAGAGCCGTCCTCAAAACAAACACACATCTTGACATATCTCCCACATTGATCGCAGTGTCTCCAGGAACGGCATTCAAGGAGCCAGGAACTTTTCTCCCTACACTGTCCATTGAGTTGTCCTCAAAACCAAGATACATCCTGCTATATCTCCCACATGGAAAGTGCCAGGAGGGAGAAGTGGCGATTATGTTTAGACTTTCTCGGAACTGCTTCAAATCAACTAGGTATCTTTGTGCTGTAAATCTCCCAACAGCCAAACGCAAAAGCAGCAAACATCTCGCTGTATGTCCCACATCCAAAGTGCCAAGAGAGAGCTTGCTCTCCCTGTCTTTGAGTACTGTTTTCACTGTCCCGGTTACCTCTTTGCTAACATTCTCTTCAGCGCTGCAGGGAAACCAGGAACCACGTGGAGAAGGCACCCACACTGAAAGTGCCTGGAGGGAACATTGGGGCTTCTTCTCAGTGTCTCTGACATAGGGTTTCACTGTCCCGGGAAAGTCTCTGCTAACACCCTGCAGAGCGCTGTGCCCAATCTACAGAAACGTCTTGCGGTATCTCCTACAGGGAAAGTGCCAGGAGGGAATTGTCGAGCTTGTTCTCAGTGTCTCTGAGAATTGCTCTGGTTATCTGTGTGACCTCTTTGCTAAGACTCTCCAGAGAGCCGTCCTCAAAACAAACACACATCTTGACATATCTCCCACATTGATCGCAGTGTCTCCAGGAACGGCATTCAAGGAGCCAGGATCTTTTCTCCCTACACTGTCCATTGAGTTGTCCTCAAAACCAAGATACATCCTGCTATATCTCCCACATGGAAAGTGCCAGGAGGGAGAAGTGGCGATTATGTTTAGACTTTCTCGGAACTGCTTCAAATCAACTAGATATCTTTGTGCTGTAAATCTCCCAACAGCCAAACGCAAAAGCAGCAAACATCTCGCTGTATGTCCCACATCCAAAGTGCCAAGAGAGAGCTTGCTCTCCCTGTCTTTGAGTACTGTTTTCACTGTCCCGGTTACCTCTTTGCTAACATTCTCTTCAGCGCTGCAGGGAAACCAGGAACCACGTGGAGAAGGCACCCACACTGAAAGTGCCTGGAGGGAACATTGGGGCTTCTTCTCAGTGTCTCTGACATAGGGTTTCACTGTCCCGGGAAAGTCTCTGCTAACACCCTGCAGAGCGCTGTGCCCAATCTACAGAAACGTCTTGCGGTATCTCCTACAGGGAAAGTGCCAGGAGGGAATTGTCGAGCTTGTTCTCAGTGTCTCTGAGAATTGCTCTGATTATCCCTGTGACCTCTTTGCTAAGACTCTCCAGAGAGCCGTCCTCAAAACAAACACACATCTTGACATATCTCCCACATTGATCGCAGTGTCTCCAGGAACGGCATTCAAGGAGCCAGGAACTTTTCTCCCTACACTGTCCATTGAGTTGTCCTCAAAACCAAGATACATCCTGCTATATCTCCCACATGGAAAGTGCCAGGAGGGAGAAGTGGCGATTATGTTTAGACTTTCTCGGAACTGCTTCAAATCAACTAGGTATCTTTGTGCTGTAAATCTCCCAACAGCCAAACGCAAAAGCAGCAAACATCTCGCTGTATGTCCCACATCCAAAGTGCCAAGAGAGAGCTTGCTCTCCCTCTCTTTGAGTACTGTTTTCACTGTCCCGGTTACCTCTTTGCTAACATTCTCTTCAGCGCTGCAGGGAAACCAGGAACCACGTGGAGAAGGCACCCACACTGAAAGTGCCTGGAGGGAACATTGGGGCTTCTTCTCAGTGTCTCTGACATAGGGTTTCACTGTCCCGGGAAAGTCTCTGCTAACACCCTGCAGAGCGCTGTGCCCAATCTACAGAAACGTCTTGCGGTATCTCCTACAGGGAAAGTGCCAGGAGGGAATTGTCGAGCTTGTTCTCAGTGTCTCTGAGAATTGCTCTGATTATCCCTGTGACCTCTTTGCTAAGACTCTCCAGAGAGCCGTCCTCAAAACAAACACACATCTTGACATATCTCCCACATTGATCGCAGTGTCTCCAGGAACGGCATTCAAGGAGCCAGGATCTTTTCTCCCTACACTGTCCATTGAGTTGTCCTCAAAACCAATATACATCCTGCTATATCTCCCACATGGAAAGTGCCAGGAGGGAGAAGTGGCGATTATGTTTAGACTTTCTCGGAACTGCTTCAAATCAACTAGATATCTTTGTGCTGTAAATCTCCCAACAGCCAAACGCAAAAGCAGCAAACATCTCGCTGTATGTCCCACATCCAAAGTGCCAAGAGAGAGCTTGCTCTCCCTCTCTTTGAGTACTGTTTTCACTGTCCCGGTTACCTCTTTGCTAACATTCTCTTCAGCGCTGCAGGGAAACCAGGAACCACGTGGAGAAGGCACCCACACTGAAAGTGCCTGGAGGGAACATTGGGGCTTCTTCTCAGTGTCTCTGACATAGGGTTTCACTGTCCCGGGAAAGTCTCTGCTAACACCCTGCAGAGCGCTGTGCCCAATCTACAGAAACGTCTTGCGGTATCTCCTACAGGGAAAGTGCCAGGAGGGAATTGTCGAGCTTGTTCTCAGTGTCTCTGAGAATTGCTCTGATTATCCCTGTGACCTCTTTGCTAAGACTCTCCAGAGAGCCGTCCTCAAAACAAACACACATCTTGACATATCTCCCACATTGATCGCAGTGTCTCCAGGAACGGCATTCAAGGAGCCAGGATCTTTTCTCCCTACACTGTCCATTGAGTTGTCCTCAAAACCAATATACATCCTGCTATATCTCCCACATGGAAAGTGCCAGGAGGGAGAAGTGGCGATTATGTTTAGACTTTCTCGGAACTGCTTCAAATCAACTAGGTATCTTTGTGCTGTAAATCTCCCAACAGCCAAACGCAAAAGCAGCAAACATCTCGCTGTATGTCCCACATCCAAAGTGCCAAGAGAGAGCTTGCTCTCCCTCTCTTTGAGTACTGTTTTCACTGTCCCGGTTACCTCTTTGCTAACATTCTCTTCAGAGCTGCAGGGAAACCAGGAACCACGTGGAGAAGGCACCCACACTGAAAGTGCCTGGAGGGAACATTGGGGCTTCTTCTCAGTGTCTCTGACATAGGGTTTCACTGTCCCGGGAAAGTCTCTGCTAACACCCTGCAGAGCGCTGTGCCCAATCTACAGAAACGTCTTGCGGTATCTCCTACAGGGAAAGTGCCAGGAGGGAATTGTCGAGCTTGTTCTCAGTGTCTCTGAGAATTGCTCTGATTATCCCTGTGACCTCTTTGCTAAGACTCTCCAGAGAGCCGTCCTCAAAACCAACACACATCTTGACATATCTCCCACATTGATCGCAGTGTCTCCAGGAACGGCATTCAAGGAGCCAGGAACTTTTCTCCCTACACTGTCCATTGAGTTGTCCTCAAAACCAAGATACATCCTGCTATATCTCCCACATGGAAAGTGCCAGGAGGGAGAAGTGGCGATTATGTTTAGACTTTCTCGGAACTGCTTCAAATCAACTAGATATCTTTGTGCTGTAAATCTCCCAACAGCCAAACGCAAAAGCAGCAAACATCTCGCTGTATGTCCCACATCCAAAGTGCCAAGAGAGAGCTTGCTCTCCCTCTCTTTGAGTACTGTTTTCACTGTCCCGGTTACCTCTTTGCTAACATTCTCTTCAGCGCTGCAGGGAAACCAGGAACCACGTGGAGAAGGCACCCACACTGAAAGTGCCTGGAGGGAACATTGGGGCTTCTTCTCAGTGTCTCTGACATAGGGTTTCACTGTCCCGGGAAAGTCTCTGCTAACACCCTGCAGAGCGCTGTGCCCAATCTACAGAAACGTCTTGCGGTATCTCCTACAGGGAAAGTGCCAGGAGGGAATTGTGGAGCTTGTTCTCAGTGTCTCTGAGAATTGCTCTGATTATCCCTGTGACCTCTTTGCTAAGACTCTCCAGAGAGCCGTCCTCAAAACAAACGCACATCTTGACATATCTCCCACATTGATCGCAGTGTCTCCAGGAACAGCATTCAAGGAGCCAGGAACTTTTCTCCCTACACTGTCCATTGAGTTGTCCTCAAAACCAAGATACATCCTGCTATATCTCCCACATGGAAAGTGCCAGGAGGGAGAAGTGGCGATTATGTTTAGACTTTCTCGGAACTGCTTCAAATCAACTAGGTATCTTTGTGCTGTAAATCTCCCAACAGCCAAACGCAAAAGCAGCAAACATCTCGCTGTATGTCCCACATCCAAAGTGCCAAGAGAGAGCTTGCTCTCCCTCTCTTTGAGTACTGTTTTCACTGTCCCGGTTACCTCTTTGCTAACATTCTCTTCAGCGCTGCAGGGAAACCAGGAACCACGTGGAGAAGGCACCCACACTGAAAGTGCCTGGAGGGAACATTGGGGCTTCTTCTCAGTGTCTCTGACATAGGGTTTCACTGTCCCGGGAAAGTCTCTGCTAACACCCTGCAGAGCGCTGTGCCCAATCTACAGAAACGTCTTGCGGTATCTCCTACAGGGAAAGTGCCAGGAGGGAATTGTCGAGCTTGTTCTCAGTGTCTCTGAGAATTGCTCTGATTATCCCTGTGACCTCTTTGCTAAGACTCTCCAGAGAGCCGTCCTCAAAACAAACACACATCTTGACATATCTCCCACATTGATCGCAGTGTCTCCAGGAACGGCATTCAAGGAGCCAGGAACTTTTCTCCCTACACTGTCCATTGAGTTGTCCTCAAAACCAAGATACATCCTGCTATATCTCCCACATGGAAAGTGCCAGGAGGGAGAAGTGGCGATTATGTTTAGACTTTCTCGGAACTGCTTCAAATCAACTAGATATCTTTGTGCTGTAAATCTCCCAACAGCCAAACGCAAAAGCAGCAAACATCTCGCTGTATGTCCCACATCCAAAGTGCCAAGAGAGAGCTTGCTCTCCCTGTCTTTGAGTACTGTTTTCACTGTCCCGGTTACCTCTTTGCTAACATTCTCTTCAGCGCTGCAGGGAAACCAGGAACCACGTGGAGAAGGCACCCACACTGAAAGCGCCTGGAGGGAACATTGGGGCTTCTTCTCAGTGTCTCTGACATAGGGTTTCACTGTCCCGGGAAAGTCTCTGCTAACACCCTGCAGAGCGCTGTGCCCAATCTACAGAAACGTCTTGCGGTATCTCCTACAGGGAAAGTGCCAGGAGGGAATTGTCCATCTTGTTCTCAGTGTCTCTGAGAATTGCTCTGATTATCCCTGTGACCTCTTTGCTAAGACTCTCCAGAGAGCCGTCCTCAAAACAAACACACATCTTGACATATCTCCCACATTGATCGCAGTGTCTCCAGGAACGGCATTCAAGGAGCCAGGAACTTTTCTCCCTACACTGTCCATTGAGTTGTCCTCAAAAGCAAGATACATCCTGCTATATCTCCCACATGGAAAGTGCCAGGAGGGAGAAGTGGGGATTATGTTTAGACTTTCTCGGAACTGCTTCAAATCAACTAGGTATCTTTGTGCTGTAAATCTCCCAACAGCCAAACGCAAAAGCAGCAAACATCTCGCTGTATGTCCCACATCCAAAGTGCCAAGAGAGAGCTTGCTCTCCCTGTCTTTGAGTACTGTTTTCACTGTCCCGGTTACCTCTTTGCTAACATTCTCTTCAGCGCTGCAGGGAAACCAGGAACCACGTGGAGAAGGCACCCACACTGAAAGTGCCTGGAGGGAACATTGGGGCTTCTTCTCAGTGTCTCTGACATAGGGTTTCACTGTCCCGGGAAAGTCTCTGCTAACACCCTGCAGAGCGCTGTGCCCAATCTACAGAAACCTCTTGCGGTATCTCCTACAGGGAAAGTGCCAGGAGGGAATTGTCGAGCTTGTTCTCAGTGTCTCTGAGAATTGCTCTGATTATCCCTGTGACCTCTTTGCTAAGACTCTCCAGAGAGCCGTCCTCAAAACAAACACACATCTTGACATATCTCCCACATTGATCGCAGTGTCTCCAGGAACGGCATTCAAGGAGCCAGGATCTTTTCTCCCTACACTGTCCATTGAGTTGTCCTCAAAACCAAGATACATCCTGCTATATCTCCCACATGGAAAGTGCCAGGAGGGAGAAGTGGGGATTATGTTTAGACTTTCTCGGAACTGCTTCAAATCAACTAGATATCTTTGTGCTGTAAATCTCCCAACAGCCAAACGCAAAAGCAGCAAACATCTCGCTGTATGTCCCACATCCAAAGTGCCAAGAGAGAGCTTGCTCTCCCTGTCTTTGAGTACTGTTTTCACTGTCCCGGTTACCTCTTTGCTAACATTCTCTTCAGCGCTGCAGGGAAACCAGGAACCACGTGGAGAAGGCACCCACACTGAAAGTGCCTGGAGGGAACATTGGGGCTTCTTCTCAGTGTCTCTGACATAGGGTTTCACTGTCCCGGGAAAGTCTCTGCTAACACCCTGCAGAGCGCTGTGCCCAATGTACAGAAACGTCTTGCGGTATCTCCTACAGGGAAAGTGCCAGGAGGGAATTGTCGAGCTTGTTCTCAGTGTCTCTGAGAATTGCTCTGATTATCCCTGTGACCTCTTTGCTAAGACTCTCCAGAGAGCCGTCCTCAAAACAAACACACATCTTGACATATCTCCCACATTGATCGCAGTGTCTCCAGGAACGGCATTCAAGGAGCCAGGAACTTTTCTCCCTACACTGTCCATTGAGTTGTCCTCAAAACCAAGATACACCCTGCTATATCTCCCACATGGAAAGTGCCAGGAGGGAGAAGTGGCGATTATGTTTAGACTTTCTCGGAACTGCTTCAAATCAACTAGATATCTTTGTGCTGTAAATCTCCCAACAGCCAAACGCAAAAGCAGCAAACATCTCGCTGTATGTCCCACATCCAAAGTGCCAAGAGAGAGCTTGCTCTCCCTGTCTTTGAGTACTGTTTTCACTGTCCCGGTTACCTCTTTGCTAACATTCTCTTCAGCGCTGCAGGGAAACCAGGAACCACGTGGAGAAGGCACCCACACTGAAAGTGCCTGGAGGGAACATTGGGGCTTCTTCTCAGTGTCTCTGACATAGGGTTTCACTGTCGCGGGAAAGTCTCTGCTAACACCCTGCAGAGCGCTGTGCCCAATCTACAGAAACGTCTTGCGGTATCTCCTACAGGGAAAGTGCCAGGAGGGAATTGTCGAGCTTGTTCTCAGTGTCTCTGAGAATTGCTCTGATTATCCCTGTGACCTCTTTGCTAAGACTCTCCAGAGAGCCGTCCTCAAAACCAACACACATCTTGACATATCTCCCACATTGATCGCAGTGTCTCCAGGAACGGCATTCAAGGAGCCAGGAACTTTTCTCCCTACACTGTCCATTGAGTTGTCCTCAAAACCAAGATACATCCTGCTATATCTCCCACATGGAAAGTGCCAGGAGGGAGAAGTGGCGATTATGTTTAGACTTTCTCGGAACTGCTTCAAATCAACTAGATATCTTTGTGCTGTAAATCTCCCAACAGCCAAACGCAAAAGCAGCAAACATCTCGCTGTATGTCCCACATCCAAAGTGCCAAGAGAGAGCTTGCTCTCCCTGTCTTTGAGTACTGTTTTCACTGTCCTGGTTACCTCTTTGCTAACATTCTCTTCAGCGCTGCAGGGAAACCAGGAACCACGTGGAGAAGGCACCCACACTGAAAGTGCCTGGAGGGAACATTGGGGCTTCTTCTCAGTGTCTCTGACATAGGGTTTCACTGTCCCGGGAAAGTCTCTGCTAACACCCTGCAGAGCGCTGTGCCCAATCTACAGAAACATCTTGCGGTATCTCCTACAGGGAAAGTGCCAGGAGGGAATTGTCGAGCTTGTTCTCAGTGTCTCTGAGAATTGCTCTGATTATCCCTGTGACCTCTTTGCTAAGACTCTCCAGAGAGCCGTCCTCAAAACCAACACACATCTTGACATATCTCCCACATTGATCGCAGTGTCTCCAGGAACGGCATTCAAGGAGCCAGGAACTTTTCTCCCTACACTGTCCATTGAGTTGTCCTCAAAACCAAGATACATCCTGCTATATCTCCCACATGGAAAGTGCCAGGAGGGAGAAGTGGCGATTATGTTTAGACTTTCTCGGAACTGCTTCAAATCAACTAGGTATCTTTGTGCTGTAAATCTCCCAACAGCCAAACGCAAAAGCAGCAAACATCTCGCTGTATGTCCCACATCCAAAGTGCCAAGAGAGAGCTTGCTCTCCCTGTCTTTGAGTACTGTTTTCACTGTCCCGGTTACCTCTTTGCTAACATTCTCTTCAGCGCTGCAGGGAAACCAGGAACCACGTGGAGAAGGCACCCACACTGAAAGTGCCTGGAGGGAACATTGGGGCTTCTTCTCAGTGTCTCTGACATAGGGTTTCACTGTCCCGGGAAAGTCTCTGCTAACACCCTGCAGAGCGCTGTGCCCAATCTACAGAAACGTCTTGCGGTATCTCCTACAGGGAAAGTGCCAGGAGGGAATTGTCGAGCTTGTTCTCAGTGTCTCTGAGAATTGCTCTGATTATCCCTGTGACCTCTTTGCTAAGACTCTCCAGAGAGCCGTCCTCAAAACAAACACACATCTTGACATATCTCCCACATTGATCGCTGTGTCTCCAGGAACGGCATTCAAGGAGCCAGGAACTTTTCTCCCTACACTGTCCATTGAGTTGTCCTCAAAACCAAGATACATCCTGCTATATCTCCCACATGGAAAGTGCCAGGAGGGAGAAGTGGCGATTATGTTTAGACTTTCTCGGAACTGCTTCAAATCAACTAGGTATCTTTGTGCTGTAAATCTCCCAACAGCCAAACGCAAAAGCAGCAAACATCTCGCTGTATGTCCCACATCCAAAGTGCCAAGAGAGAGCTTGCTCTCCCTCTCTTTGAGTACTGTTTTCACTGTCCCGGTTACCTCTTTGCTAACATTCTCTTCAGCGCTGCAGGGAAACCAGGAACCACGTGGAGAAGGCACCCACACTGAAAGTGCCTGGAGGGAACATTGGGGCTTCTTCTCAGTGTCTCTGACATAGGGTTTCACTGTCCCGGGAAAGTCTCTGCTAACACCCTGCAGAGCGCTGTGCCCAATCTACAGAAACGTCTTGCGGTATCTCCTACAGGGAAAGTGCCAGGAGGGAATTGTCGAGCTTGTTCTCAGTGTCTCTGAGAATTGCTCTGATTATCCCTGTGACCTCTTTGCTAAGACTCTCCAGAGAGCCGTCCTCAAAACAAACACACATCTTGACATATCTCCCACATTGATCGCAGTGTCTCCAGGAACGGCATTCAAGGAGCCAGGAACTTTTCTCCCTACACTGTCCATTGAGTTGTCCTCAAAACCAAGATACATCCTGCTATATCTCCCACATGGAAAGTGCCAGGAGGGAGAAGTGGGGATTATGTTTAGACTTTCTCGGAACTGCTTCAAATCAACTAGGTATCTTTGTGCTGTAAATCTCCCAACAGCCAAACGCAAAAGCAGCAAACATCTCGCTGTATGTCCCACATCCAAAGTGCCAAGAGAGAGCTTGCTCTCCCTGTCTTTGAGTACTGTTTTCACTGTCCCGGTTACCTCTTTGCTAACATTCTCTTCAGCGCTGCAGGGAAACCAGGAACCACGTGGAGAAGGCACCCACACTGAAAGTGCCTGGAGGGAACATTGGGGCTTCTTCTCAGTGTCTCTGACATAGGGTTTCACTGTCCCGGGAAAGTCTCTGCTAACACCCTGCAGAGCGCTGTGCCCAATCTACAGAAACGTCTTGCGGTATCTCCTACAGGGAAAGTGCCAGGAGGGAATTGTCGAGCTTGTTCTCAGTGTCTCTGAGAATTGCTCTGATTATCCCTGTGACCTCTTTGCTAAGACTCTCCAGAGAGCCGTCCTCAAAACAAACACACATCTTGACATATCTCCCACATTGATCGCAGTGTCTCCAGGAACGGCATTCAAGGAGCCAGGATCTTTTCTCCCTACACTGTCCATTGAGTTGTCCTCAAAACCAAGATACATCCTGCTATATCTCCCACATGGAAAGTGCCAGGAGGGAGAAGTGGGGATTATGTTTAGACTTTCTCGGAACTGCTTCAAATCAACTAGATATCTTTGTGCTGTAAATCTCCCAACAGCCAAACGCAAAAGCAGCAAACATCTCGCTGTATGTCCCACATCCAAAGTGCCAAGAGAGAGCTTGCTCTCCCTCTCTTTGAGTACTGTTTTCACTGTCCCGGTTACCTCTTTGCTAACATTCTCTTCAGCGCTGCAGGGAAACCAGGAACCACGTGGAGAAGGCACCCACACTGAAAGTGCCTGGAGGGAACATTGGGGCTTCTTCTCAGTGTCTCTGACATAGGGTTTCACTGTCCCGGGAAAGTCTCTGCTAACACCCTGCAGAGCGCTGTGCCCAATCTACAGAAACGTCTTGCGGTATCTCCTACAGGGAAAGTGCCAGGAGGGAATTGTCGAGCTTGTTCTCAGTGTCTCTGAGAATTGCTCTGATTATCCCTGTGACCTCTTTGCTAAGACTCTCCAGAGAGCCGTCCTCAAAACAAACACACATCTTGACATATCTCCCACATTGATCGCAGTGTCTCCAGGAACGGCATTCAAGGAGCCAGGAACTTTTCTCCCTACACTGTCCATTGAGTTGTCCTCAAAACCAAGATACACCCTGCTATATCTCCCACATGGAAAGTGCCAGGAGGGAGAAGTGGCGATTATGTTTAGACTTTCTCGGAACTGCTTCAAATCAACTAGATATCTTTGTGCTGTAAATCTCCCAACAGCCAAACGCAAAAGCAGCAAACATCTCGCTGTATGTCCCACATCCAAAGTGCCAAGAGAGAGCTTGCTCTCCCTGTCTTTGAGTACTGTTTTCACTGTCCCGGTTACCTCTTTGCTAACATTCTCTTCAGCGCTGCAGGGAAACCAGGAACCACGTGGAGAAGGCACCCACACTGAAAGTGCCTGGAGGGAACATTGGGGCTTCTTCTCAGTGTCTCTGACATAGGGTTTCACTGTCGCGGGAAAGTCTCTGCTAACACCCTGCAGAGCGCTGTGCCCAATCTACAGAAACGTCTTGCGGTATCTCCTACAGGGAAAGTGCCAGGAGGGAATTGTCGAGCTTGTTCTCAGTGTCTCTGAGAATTGCTCTGATTATCCCTGTGACCTCTTTGCTAAGACTCTCCAGAGAGCCGTCCTCAAAACCAACACACATCTTGACATATCTCCCACATTGATCGCAGTGTCTCCAGGAACGGCATTCAAGGAGCCAGGAACTTTTCTCCCTACACTGTCCATTGAGTTGTCCTCAAAACCAAGATACATCCTGCTATATCTCCCACATGGAAAGTGCCAGGAGGGAGAAGTGGCGATTATGTTTAGACTTTCTCGGAACTGCTTCAAATCAACTAGATATCTTTGTGCTGTAAATCTCCCAACAGCCAAACGCAAAAGCAGCAAACATCTCGCTGTATGTCCCACATCCAAAGTGCCAAGAGAGAGCTTGCTCTCCCTCTCTTTGAGTACTGTTTTCACTGTCCCGGTTACCTCTTTGCTAACATTCTCTTCAGCGCTGCAGGGAAACCAGGAACCACGTGGAGAAGGCACCCACACTGAAAGTGCCTGGAGGGAACATTGGGGCTTCTTCTCAGTGTCTCTGACATAGGGTTTCACTGTCCCGGGAAAGTCTCTGCTAACACCCTGCAGAGCGCTGTGCCCAATCTACAGAAACGTCTTGCGGTATCTCCTACAGGGAAAGTGCCAGGAGGGAATTGTGGAGCTTGTTCTCAGTGTCTCTGAGAATTGCTCTGATTATCCCTGTGACCTCTTTGCTAAGACTCTCCAGAGAGCCGTCCTCAAAACCAACACACATCTTGACATATCTCCCACATTGATCGCAGTGTCTCCAGGAACGGCATTCAAGGAGCCAGGAACTTTTCTCCCTACACTGTCCATTGAGTTGTCCTCAAAACCAATATACATCCTGCTATATCTCCCACATGGAAAGTGCCAGGAGGGAGAAGTGGCGATTATGTTTAGACTTTCTCGGAACTGCTTCAAATCAACTAGATATCTTTGTGCTGTAAATCTCCCAACAGCCAAACGCAAAAGCAGCAAACATCTCGCTGTATGTCCCACATCCAAAGTGCCAAGAGAGAGCTTGCTCTCCCTGTCTTTGAGTACTGTTTTCACTGTCCCGGTTACCTCTTTGCTAACATTCTCTTCAGCGCTGCAGGGAAACCAGGAACCACGTGGAGAAGGCACCCACACTGAAAGTGCCTGGAGGGAACATTGGGGCTTCTTCTCAGTGTCTCTGACATAGGGTTTCACTGTCCCGGGAAAGTCTCTGCTAACACCCTGCAGAGCGCTGTGCCCAATCTACAGAAACATCTTGCGGTATCTCCTACAGGGAAAGTGCCAGGAGGGAATTGTGGAGCTTGTTCTCAGTGTCTCTGAGAATTGCTCTGATTATCCCTGTGACCTCTTTGCTAAGACTCTCCAGAGAGCCGTCCTCAAAACAAACACACATCTTGACATATCTCCCACATTGATCGCAGTGTCTCCAGGAACGGCATTCAAGGAGCCAGGAACTTTTCTCCCTACACTGTCCATTGAGTTGTCCTCAAAACCAAGATACATCCTGCTATATCTCCCACATGGAAAGTGCCAGGAGGGAGAAGTGGCGATTATGTTTAGACTTTCTCGGAACTGCTTCAAATCAACTAGGTATCTTTGTGCTGTAAATCTCCCAACAGCCAAACGCAAAAGCAGCAAACATCTCGCTGTATGTCCCACATCCAAAGTGCCAAGAGAGAGCTTGCTCTCCCTCTCTTTGAGTACTGTTTTCACTGTCCCGGTTACCTCTTTGCTAACATTCTCTTCAGCGCTGCAGGGAAACCAGGAACCACGTGGAGAAGGCACCCACACTGAAAGTGCCTGGAGGGAACATTGGGGCTTCTTCTCAGTGTCTCTGACATAGGGTTTCACTGTCCCGGGAAAGTCTCTGCTAACACCCTGCAGAGCGCTGTGCCCAATCTACAGAAACGTCTTGCGGTATCTCCTACAGGGAAAGTGCCAGGAGGGAATTGTCGAGCTTGTTCTCAGTGTCTCTGAGAATTGCTCTGATTATCCCTGTGACCTCTTTGCTAAGACTCTCCAGAGAGCCGTCCTCAAAACAAACACACATCTTGACATATCTCCCACATTGATCGCAGTGTCTCCAGGAACGGCATTCAAGGAGCCAGGACCTTTTCTCCCTACACTGTCCATTGAGTTGTCCTCAAAACCAAGATACATCCTGCTATATCTCCCACATGGAAAGTGCCAGGAGGGAGAAGTGGCGATTATGTTTAGACTTTCTCGGAACTGCTTCAAATCAACTAGGTATCTTTGTGCTGTAAATCTCCCAACAGCCAAACGCAAAAGCAGCAAACATCTCGCTGTATGTCCCACATCCAAAGTGCCAAGAGAGAGCTTGCTCTCCCTCTCTTTGAGTACTGTTTTCACTGTCCCGGTTACCTCTTTGCTAACATTCTCTTCAGCGCTGCAGGGAAACCAGGAACCACGTGGAGAAGGCACCCACACTGAAAGTGCCTGGAGGGAACATTGGGGCTTCTTCTCAGTGTCTCTGACATAGGGTTTCACTGTCCCGGGAAAGTCTCTGCTAACACCCTGCAGAGCGCTGTGCCCAATCTACAGAAACGTCTTGCGGTATCTCCTACAGGGAAAGTGCCAGGAGGGAATTGTCGGGCTTGTTCTCAGTGTCTCTGAGAATTGCTCTGATTATCCCTGTGACCTCTTTGCTAAGACTCTCCAGAGAGCCGTCCTCAAAACAAACACACATCTTGACATATCTCCCACATTGATCGCAGTGTCTCCAGGAACGGCATTCAAGGAGCCAGGAACTTTTCTCCCTACACTGTCCATTGAGTTGTCCTCAAAACCAAGATACATCCTGCTATATCTCCCACATGGAAAGTGCCAGGAGGGAGAAGTGGCGATTATGTTTAGACTTTCTCGGAACTGCTTCAAATCAACTAGATATCTTTGTGCTGTAAATCTCCCAACAGCCAAACGCAAAAGCAGCAAACATCTCGCTGTATGTCCCACATCCAAAGTGCCAAGAGAGAGCTTGCTCTCCCTCTCTTTGAGTACTGTTTTCACTGTCCCGGTTACCTCTTTGCTAACATTCTCTTCAGCGCTGCAGGGAAACCAGGAACCACGTGGAGAAGGCACCCACACTGAAAGTGCCTGGAGGGAACATTGGGGCTTCTTCTCAGTGTCTCTGACATAGGGTTTCACTGTCCCGGGAAAGTCTCTGCTAACACCCTGCAGAGCGCTGTGCCCAATCTACAGAAACGTCTTGCGGTATCTCCTACAGGGAAAGTGCCAGGAGGGAATTGTCGAGCTTGTTCTCAGTGTCTCTGAGAATTGCTCTGATTATCCCTGTGACCTCTTTGCTAAGACTCTCCAGAGAGCCGTCCTCAAAACAAACACACATCTTGACATATCTCCCACATTGATCGCAGTGTCTCCAGGAACGGCATTCAAGGAGCCAGGAACTTTTCTCCCTACACTGTCCATTGAGTTGTCCTCAAAACCAAGATACATCCTGCTATATCTCCCACATGGAAAGTGCCAGGAGGGAGAAGTGGCGATTATGTTTAGACTTTCTCGGAACTGCTTCAAATCAACTAGGTATCTTTGTGCTGTAAATCTCCCAACAGCCAAACGCAAAAGCAGCAAACATCTCGCTGTATGTCCCACATCCAAAGTGCCAAGAGAGAGCTTGCTCTCCCTGTCTTTGAGTACTGTTTTCACTGTCCCGGTTACCTCTTTGCTAACATTCTCTTCAGCGCTGCAGGGAAACCAGGAACCACGTGGAGAAGGCACCCACACTGAAAGTGCCTGGAGGGAACATTGGGGCTTCTTCTCAGTGTCTCTGACATAGGGTTTCACTGTCCCGGGAAAGTCTCTGCTAACACCCTGCAGAGCGCTGTGCCCAATCTACAGAAACGTCTTGCGGTATCTCCTACAGGGAAAGTGCCAGGAGGGAATTGTCGAGCTTGTTCTCAGTGTCTCTGAGAATTGCTCTGATTATCCCTGTGACCTCTTTGCTAAGACTCTCCAGAGAGCCGTCCTCAAAACAAACACACATCTTGACATATCTCCCACATTGATCGCAGTGTCTCCAGGAACGGCATTCAAGGAGCCAGGATCTTTTCTCCCTACACTGTCCATTGAGTTGTCCTCAAAACCAAGATACATCCTGCTATATCTCCCACATGGAAAGTGCCAGGAGGGAGAAGTGGCGATTATGTTTAGACTTTCTCGGAACTGCTTCAAATCAACTAGATATCTTTGTGCTGTAAATCTCCCAACAGCCAAACGCAAAAGCAGCAAACATCTCGCTGTATGTCCCACATCCAAAGTGCCAAGAGAGAGCTTGCTCTCCCTCTCTTTGAGTACTGTTTTCACTGTCCCGGTTACCTCTTTGCTAACATTCTCTTCAGCGCTGCAGGGAAACCAGGAACCACGTGGAGAAGGCACCCACACTGAAAGCGCCTGGAGGGAACATTGGGGCTTCTTCTCAGTGTCTCTGACATAGGGTTTCACTGTCCCGGGAAAGTCTCTGCTAACACCCTGCAGAGCGCTGTGCCCAATCTACAGAAACGTCTTGCGGTATCTCCTACAGGGAAAGTGCCAGGAGGGAATTGTCCATCTTGTTCTCAGTGTCTCTGAGAATTGCTCTGATTATCCCTGTGACCTCTTTGCTAAGACTCTCCAGAGAGCCGTCCTCAAAACAAACACACATCTTGACATATCTGCCACATTGATCGCAGTGTCTCCAGGAACGGCATTCAAGGAGCCAGGAACTTTTCTCCCTACACTGTCCATTGAGTTGTCCTCAAAACCAAGATACATCCTGCTATATCTCCCACATGGAAAGTGCCAGGAGGGAGAAGTGGCGATTATGTTTAGACTTTCTCGGAACTGCTTCAAATCAACTAGGTATCTTTGTGCTGTAAATCTCCCAACAGCCAAACGCAAAAGCAGCAAACATCTCGCTGTATGTCCCACATCCAAAGTGCCAAGAGAGAGCTTGCTCTCCCTCTCTTTGAGTACTATTTTCACTGTCCCGGTTACCTCTTTGCTAACATTCTCTTCAGCGCTGCAGGGAAACCAGGAACCACGTGGAGAAGGCACCCACACTGAAAGTGCCTGGAGGGAACATTGGGGCTTCTTCTCAGTGTCTCTGACATAGGGTTTCACTGTCCCGGGAAAGTCTCTGCTAACACCCTGCAGAGCGCTGTGCCCAATCTACAGAAACGTCTTGCGGTATCTCCTACAGGGAAAGTGCCAGGAGGGAATTGTCGAGCTTGTTCTCAGTGTCTCTGAGAATTGCTCTGATTATCCCTGTGACCTCTTTGCTAAGACTCTCCAGAGAGCCGTCCTCAAAACAAACACACATCTTGACATATCTCCCACATTGATCGCAGTGCCTCCAGGAACGGCATTCAAGGAGCCAGGACCTTTTCTCCCTACACTGTCCAT
Organism: Chroicocephalus ridibundus; assembly: GCF_963924245.1. Classification (NCBI taxonomy): domain Eukaryota; kingdom Metazoa; phylum Chordata; class Aves; order Charadriiformes; family Laridae; genus Chroicocephalus; species Chroicocephalus ridibundus. Next base: position 175,141 of record NW_026961694.1, read on the forward strand.
TGAGTTGTCCTCAAAACCAAGATACATCCTGCTATATCTCCCACATGGAAAGTGCCAGGAGGGAGAAGTGGCGATTATGTTTAGACTTTCTCGGAACTGCTTCAAATCAACTAGGTATCTTTGTGCTGTAAATCTCCCAACAGCCAAACGCAAAAGCAGCAAACATCTCGCTGTATGTCCCACATCCAAAGTGCCAAGAGAGAGCTTGCTCTCCCTGTCTTTGAGTACTGTTTTCACTGTCCCGGTTACCTCTTTGCTAACATTCTCTTCAGCGCTGCAGGGAAACCAGGAACCACGTGGAGAAGGCACCCACACTGAAAGTGCCTGGAGGGAACATTGGGGCTTCTTCTCAGTGTCTCTGACATAGGGTTTCACTGTCCCGGGAAAGTCTCTGCTAACACCCTGCAGAGCGCTGTGCCCAATCTACAGAAACGTCTTGCGGTATCTCCTACAGGGAAAGTGCCAGGAGGGAATTGTCGAGCTTGTTCTCAGTGTCTCTGAGAATTGCTCTGATTATCCCTGTGACCTCTTTGCTAAGACTCTCCAGAGAGCCGTCCTCAAAACAAACACACATCTTGACATATCTCCCACATTGATCGCAGTGTCTCCAGGAACGGCATTCAAGGAGCCAGGATCTTTTCTCCCTACACTGTCCATTGAGTTGTCCTCAAAACCAAGATACATCCTGCTATATCTCCCACATGGAAAGTGCCAGGAGGGAGAAGTGGCGATTATGTTTAGACTTTCTCGGAACTGCTTCAAATCAACTAGATATCTTTGTGCTGTAAATCTCCCAACAGCCAAACGCAAAAGCAGCAAACATCTCGCTGTATGTCCCACATCCAAAGTGCCAAGAGAGAGCTTGCTCTCCCTCTCTTTGAGTACTGTTTTCACTGTCCCGGTTACCTCTTTGCTAACATTCTCTTCAGCGCTGCAGGGAAACCAGGAACCACGTGGAGAAGGCACCCACACTGAAAGTGCCTGGAGGGAACATTGGGGCTTCTTCTCAGTGTCTCTGACATAGGGTTTCACTGTCCCGGGAAAGTCTCTGCTAACACCCTGCAGAGCGCTGTGCCCAATCTACAGAAACGTCTTGCGGTATCTCCTACAGGGAAAGTGCCAGGAGGGAATTGTCGAGCTTGTCCTCAGTGTCTCTGAGAATTGCTCTGATTATCCCTGTGACCTCTTTGCTAAGACTCTCCAGAGAGCCGTCCTCAAAACAAACACACATCTTGACATATCTCCCACATTGATCGCAGTGTCTCCAGGAACGGCATTCAAGGAGCCAGGAACTTTTATCCCTACACTGTCCATTGAGTTGTCCTCAAAACCAAGATACATCCTGCTATATCTCCCACATGGAAAGTGCCAGGAGGGAGAAGTGGCGATTATGTTTAGACTTTCTCGGAACTGCTTCAAATCAACTAGGTATCTTTGTGCTGTAAATCTCCCAACAGCCAAACGCAAAAGCAGCAAACATCTCGCTGTATGTCCCACATCCAAAGTGCCAAGAGAGAGCTTGCTCTCCCTCTCTTTGAGTACTGTTTTCACTGTCCCGGTTACCTCTTTGCTAACATTCTCTTCAGCGCTGCAGGGAAACCAGGAACCACGTGGAGAAGGCACCCACACTGAAAGTGCCTGGAGGGAACATTGGGGCTTCTTCTCAGTGTCTCTGACATAGGGTTTCACTGTCCCGGGAAAGTCTCTGCTAACACCCTGCAGAGCGCTGTGCCCAATCTACAGAAACGTCTTGCGGTATCTCCTACAGGGAAAGTGCCAGGAGGGAATTGTCGAGCTTGTTCTCAGTGTCTCTGAGAATTGCTCTGATTATCCCTGTGACCTCTTTGCTAAGACTCTCCAGAGAGCCGTCCTCAAAACAAACACACATCTTGACATATCTCCCACATTGATCGCTGTGTCTCCAGGAACGGCATTCAAGGAGCCAGGAACTTTTCTCCCTACACTGTCCATTGAGTTGTCCTCAAAACCAAGATACATCCTGCTATATCTCCCACATGGAAAGTGCCAGGAGGGAGAAGTGGCGATTATGTTTAGACTTTCTCGGAACTGCTTCAAATCAACTAGGTATCTTTGTGCTGTAAATCTCCCAACAGCCAAACGCAAAAGCAGCAAACATCTCGCTGTATGTCCCACATCCAAAGTGCCAAGAGAGAGCTTGCTCTCCCTGTCTTTGAGTACTGTTTTCACTGTCCCGGTTACCTCTTTGCTAACATTCTCTTCAGCGCTGCAGGGAAACCAGGAACCACGTGGAGAAGGCACCCACACTGAAAGTGCCTGGAGGGAACATTGGGGCTTCTTCTCAGTGTCTCTGACATAGGGTTTCACTGTCCCGGGAAAGTCTCTGCTAACACCGTGCAGAGCGCTGTGCCCAATGTACAGAAACGTCTTGCGGTATCTCCTACAGGGAAAGTGCCAGGAGGGAATTGTGGAGCTTGTTCTCAGTGTCTCTGAGAATTGCTCTGATTATCTGTGTGACCTCTTTGCTAAGACTCTCCAGAGAGCCGTCCTCAAAACAAACACACATCTTGACATATCTCCCACATTGATCGCAGTGTCTCCAGGAACGGCATTCAAGGAGCCAGGATCTTTTCTCCCTACACTGTCCATTGAGTTGTCCTCAAAACCAAGATACATCCTGCTATATCTCCCACATGGAAAGTGCCAGGAGGGAGAAGTGGCGATTATGTTTAGACTTTCTCGGAACTGCTTCAAATCAACTAGATATCTTTGTGCTGTAAATCTCCCAACAGCCAAACGCAAAAGCAGCAAACATCTCGCTGTATGTCCCACATCCAAAGTGCCAAGAGAGAGCTTGCTCTCCCTCTCTTTGAGTACTGTTTTCACTGTCCCGGTTACCTCTTTGCTAACATTCTCTTCAGCGCTGCAGGGAAACCAGGAACCACGTGGAGAAGGCACCCACACTGAAAGTGCCTGGAGGGAACATTGGGGCTTCTTCTCAGTGTCTCTGACATAGGGTTTCACTGTCCCGGGAAAGTCTCTGCTAACACCCTGCAGAGCGCTGTGCCCAATCTACAGAAACGTCTTGCGGTATCTCCTACAGGGAAAGTGCCAGGAGGGAATTGTCGAGCTTGTTCTCAGTGTCTCTGAGAATTGCTCTGATTATCCCTGTGACCTCTTTGCTAAGACTCTCCAGAGAGCCGTCCTCAAAACAAACACACATCTTGACATATCTCCCACATTGATCGCAGTGTCTCCAGGAACGGCATTCAAGGAGCCAGGAACTTTTCTCCCTACACTGTCCATTGAGTTGTCCTCAAAACCAAGATACATCCTGCTATATCTCCCACATGGAAAGTGCCAGGAGGGAGAAGTGGCGATTATGTTTAGACTTTCTCGGAACTGCTTCAAATCAACTAGATATCTTTGTGCTGTAAATCTCCCAACAGCCAAACGCAAAAGCAGCAAACATCTCGCTGTATGTCCCACATCCAAAGTGCCAAGAGAGAGCTTGCTCTCCCTCTCTTTGAGTACTGTTTTCACTGTCCCGGTTACCTCTTTGCTAACATTCTCTTCAGCGCTGCAGGGAAACCAGGAACCACGTGGAGAAGGCACCCACACTGAAAGTGCCTGGAGGGAACATTGGGGCTTCTTCTCAGTGTCTCTGACATAGGGTTTCACTGTCCCGGGAAAGTCTCTGCTAACACCCTGCAGAGCGCTGTGCCCAATCTACAGAAACGTCTTGCGGTATCTCCTACAGGGAAAGTGCCAGGAGGGAATTGTCGAGCTTGTTCTCAGTGTCTCTGAGAATTGCTCTGATTATCCCTGTGACCTCTTTGCTAAGACTCTCCAGAGAGCCGTCCTCAAAACCAACACACATCTTGACATATCTCCCACATTGATCGCAGTGTCTCCAGGAACGGCATTCAAGGAGCCAGGATCTTTTCTCCCTACACTGTCCATTGAGTTGTCCTCAAAACCAAGATACATCCTGCTATATCTCCCACATGGAAAGTGCCAGGAGGGAGAAGTGGGGATTATGTTTAGACTTTCTCGGAACTGCTTCAAATCAACTAGATATCTTTGTGCTGTAAATCTCCCAACAGCCAAACGCAAAAGCAGCAAACATCTCGCTGTATGTCCCACATCCAAAGTGCCAAGAGAGAGCTTGCTCTCCCTGTCTTTGAGTACTGTTTTCACTGTCCCGGTTACCTCTTTGCTAACATTCTCTTCAGCGCTGCAGGGAAACCAGGAACCACGTGGAGAAGGCACCCACACTGAAAGTGCCTGGAGGGAACATTGGGGCTTCTTCTCAGTGTCTCTGACATAGGGTTTCACTGTCCCGGGAAAGTCTCTGCTAACACCGTGCAGAGCGCTGTGCCCAATCTACAGAAACATCTTGCGGTATCTCCTACAGGGAAAGTGCCAGGAGGGAATTGTCGAGCTTGTCCTCAGTGTCTCTGAGAATTGCTCTGATTATCCCTGTGACCTCTTTGCTAAGACTCTCCAGAGAGCCGTCCTCAAAACAAACACACATCTTGACATATCTCCCACATTGATCGCAGTGTCTCCAGGAACGGCATTCAAGGAGCCAGGAACTTTTCTCCCTACACTGTCCATTGAGTTGTCCTCAAAACCAAGATACATCCTGCTATATCTCCCACATGGAAAGTGCCAGGAGGGAGAAGTGGCGATTATGTTTAGACTTTCTCGGAACTGCTTCAAATCAACTAGATATCTTTGTGCTGTAAATCTCCCAACAGCCAAACGCAAAAGCAGCAAACATCTCGCTGTATGTCCCACATCCAAAGTGCCAAGAGAGAGCTTGCTCTCCCTCTCTTTGAGTACTGTTTTCACTGTCCCGGTTACCTCTTTGCTAACATTCTCTTCAGCGCTGCAGGGAAACCAGGAACCACGTGGAGAAGGCACCCACACTGAAAGTGCCTGGAGGGAACATTGGGGCTTCTTCTCAGTGTCTCTGACATAGGGTTTCACTGTCCCGGGAAAGTCTCTGCTAACACCCTGCAGAGCGCTGTGCCCAATCTACAGAAACATCTTGCGGTATCTCCTACAGGGAAAGTGCCAGGAGGGAATTGTGGAGCTTGTTCTCAGTGTCTCTGAGAATTGCTCTGATTATCCCTGTGACCTCTTTGCTAAGACTCTCCAGAGAGCCGTCCTCAAAACAAACACACATCTTGACATATCTCCCACATTGATCGCAGTGTCTCCAGGAACGGCATTCAAGGAGCCAGGAACTTTTCTCCCTACACTGTCCATTGAGTTGTCCTCAAAACCAAGATACATCCTGCTATATCTCCCACATGGAAAGTGCCAGGAGGGAGAAGTGGCGATTATGTTTAGACTTTCTCGGAACTGCTTCAAATCAACTAGATATCTTTGTGCTGTAAATCTCCCAACAGCCAAACGCAAAAGCAGCAAACATCTCGCTGTATGTCCCACATCCAAAGTGCCAAGAGAGAGCTTGCTCTCCCTCTCTTTGAGTACTGTTTTCACTGTCCCGGTTACCTCTTTGCTAACATTCTCTTCAGCGCTGCAGGGAAACCAGGAACCACGTGGAGAAGGCACCCACACTGAAAGTGCCTGGAGGGAACATTGGGGCTTCTTCTCAGTGTCTCTGACATAGGGTTTCACTGTCCCGGGAAAGTCTCTGCTAACACCCTGCAGAGCGCTGTGCCCAATCTACAGAAACGTCTTGCGGTATCTCCTACAGGGAAAGTGCCAGGAGGGAATTGTCGAGCTTGTTCTCAGTGTCTCTGAGAATTGCTCTGATTATCCCTGTGACCTCTTTGCTAAGACTCTCCAGAGAGCCGTCCTCAAAACCAACACACATCTTGACATATCTCCCACATTGATCGCAGTGTCTCCAGGAACGGCATTCAAGGAGCCAGGATCTTTTCTCCCTACACTGTCCATTGAGTTGTCCTCAAAACCAAGATACATCCTGCTATATCTCCCACATGGAAAGTGCCAGGAGGGAGAAGTGGGGATTATGTTTAGACTTTCTCGGAACTGCTTCAAATCAACTAGATATCTTTGTGCTGTAAATCTCCCAACAGCCAAACGCAAAAGCAGCAAACATCTCGCTGTATGTCCCACATCCAAAGTGCCAAGAGAGAGCTTGCTCTCCCTCTCTTTGAGTACTGTTTTCACTGTCCCGGTTACCTCTTTGCTAACATTCTCTTCAGCGCTGCAGGGAAACCAGGAACCACGTGGAGAAGGCACCCACACTGAAAGTGCCTGGAGGGAACATTGGGGCTTCTTCTCAGTGTCTCTGACATAGGGTTTCACTGTCCCGGGAAAGTCTCTGCTAACACCCTGCAGAGCGCTGTGCCCAATCTACAGAAACATCTTGCGGTATCTCCTACAGGGAAAGTGCCAGGAGGGAATTGTCGAGCTTGTTCTCAGTGTCTCTGAGAATTGCTCTGATTATCCCTGTGACCTCTTTGCTAAGACTCTCCAGAGAGCCGTCCTCAAAACAAACACACATCTTGACATATCTCCCACATTGATCGCAGTGTCTCCAGGAACGGCATTCAAGGAGCCAGGATCTTTTCTCCCTACACTGTCCATTGAGTTGTCCTCAAAACCAAGATACATCCTGCTATATCTCCCACATGGAAAGTGCCAGGAGGGAGAAGTGGCGATTATGTTTAGACTTTCTCGGAACTGCTTCAAATCAACTAGATATCTTTGTGCTGTAAATCTCCCAACAGCCAAACGCAAAAGCAGCAAACATCTCGCTGTATGTCCCACATCCAAAGTGCCAAGAGAGAGCTTGCTCTCCCTCTCTTTGAGTACTGTTTTCACTGTCCCGGTTACCTCTTTGCTAACATTCTCTTCAGCGCTGCAGGGAAACCAGGAACCACGTGGAGAAGGCACCCACACTGAAAGTGCCTGGAGGGAACATTGGGGCTTCTTCTCAGTGTCTCTGACATAGGGTTTCACTGTCCCGGGAAAGTCTCTGCTAACACCCTGCAGAGCGCTGTGCCCAATCTACAGAAACGTCTTGCGGTATCTCCTACAGGGAAAGTGCCAGGAGGGAATTGTCGAGCTTGTCCTCAGTGTCTCTGAGAATTGCTCTGATTATCCCTGTGACCTCTTTGCTAAGACTCTCCAGAGAGCCGTCCTCAAAACAAACACACATCTTGACATATCTCCCACATTGATCACAGTGTCTCCAGGAACGGCATTCAAGGAGCCAGGAACTTTTCTCCCTACACTGTCCATTGAGTTGTCCTCAAAACCAAGATACATCCTGCTATATCTCCCACATGGAAAGTGCCAGGAGGGAGAAGTGGCGATTATGTTTAGACTTTCTCGGAACTGCTTCAAATCAACTAGGTATCTTTGTGCTGTAAATCTCCCAACAGCCAAACGCAAAAGCAGCAAACATCTCGCTGTATGTCCCACATCCAAAGTGCCAAGAGAGAGCTTGCTCTCCCTGTCTTTGAGTACTGTTTTCACTGTCCCGGTTACCTCTTTGCTAACATTCTCTTCAGCGCTGCAGGGAAACCAGGAACCACGTGGAGAAGGCACCCACACTGAAAGTGCCTGGAGGGAACATTGGGGCTTCTTCTCAGTGTCTCTGACATAGGGTTTCACTGTCCCGGGAAAGTCTCTGCTAACACCGTGCAGAGCGCTGTGCCCAATCTACAGAAACGTCTTGCGGTATCTCCTACAGGGAAAGTGCCAGGAGGGAATTGTCGAGCTTGTTCTCAGTGTCTCTGAGAATTGCTCTGATTATCCCTGTGACCTCTTTGCTAAGACTCTCCAGAGAGCCGTCCTCAAAACAAACACACATCTTGACATATCTCCCACATTGATCGCAGTGTCTCCAGGAACGGCATTCAAGGAGCCAGGAACTTTTCTCCCTACACTGTCCATTGAGTTGTCCTCAAAACCAAGATACATCCTGCTATATCTCCCACATGGAAAGTGCCAGGAGGGAGAAGTGGCGATTATGTTTAGACTTTCTCGGAACTGCTTCAAATCAACTAGATATCTTTGTGCTGTAAATCTCCCAACAGCCAAACGCAAAAGCAGCAAACATCTCGCTGTATGTCCCACATCCAAAGTGCCAAGAGAGAGCTTGCTCTCCCTCTCTTTGAGTACTGTTTTCACTGTCCCGGTTACCTCTTTGCTAACATTCTCTTCAGCGCTGCAGGGAAACCAGGAACCACGTGGAGAAGGCACCCACACTGAAAGTGCCTGGAGGGAACATTGGGGCTTCTTCTCAGTGTCTCTGACATAGGGTTTCACTGTCCCGGGAAAGTCTCTGCTAACACCCTGCAGAGCGCTGTGCCCAATCTACAGAAACATCTTGCGGTATCTCCTACAGGGAAAGTGCCAGGAGGGAATTGTGGAGCTTGTTCTCAGTGTCTCTGAGAATTGCTCTGATTATCCCTGTGACCTCTTTGCTAAGACTCTCCAGAGAGCCGTCCTCAAAACAAACACACATCTTGACATATCTCCCACATTGATCGCAGTGTCTCCAGGAACGGCATTCAAGGAGCCAGGAACTTTTCTCCCTACACTGTCCATTGAGTTGTCCTCAAAACCAAGATACATCCTGCTATATCTCCCACATGGAAAGTGCCAGGAGGGAGAAGTGGCGATTATGTTTAGACTTTCTCGGAACTGCTTCAAATCAACTAGATATCTTTGTGCTGTAAATCTCCCAACAGCCAAACGCAAAAGCAGCAAACATCTCGCTGTATGTCCCACATCCAAAGTGCCAAGAGAGAGCTTGCTCTCCCTCTCTTTGAGTACTGTTTTCACTGTCCCGGTTACCTCTTTGCTAACATTCTCTTCAGTGCTGCAGGGAAACCAGGAACCACGTGGAGAAGGCACCCACACTGAAAGTGCCTGGAGGGAACATTGGGGCTTCTTCTCAGTGTCTCTGACATAGGGTTTCACTGTCCCGGGAAAGTCTCTGCTAACACCCTGCAGAGCGCTGTGCCCAATCTACAGAAACGTCTTGCGGTATCTCCTACAGGGAAAGTGCCAGGAGGGAATTGTCGAGCTTGTTCTCAGTGTCTCTGAGAATTGCTCTGATTATCCCTGTGACCTCTTTGCTAAGACTCTCCAGAGAGCCGTCCTCAAAACCAACACACATCTTGACATATCTCCCACATTGATCGCAGTGTCTCCAGGAACGGCATTCAAGGAGCCAGGATCTTTTCTCCCTACACTGTCCATTGAGTTGTCCTCAAAACCAAGATACATCCTGCTATATCTCCCACATGGAAAGTGCCAGGAGGGAGAAGTGGGGATTATGTTTAGACTTTCTCGGAACTGCTTCAAATCAACTAGATATCTTTGTGCTGTAAATCTCCCAACAGCCAAACGCAAAAGCAGCAAACATCTCGCTGTATGTCCCACATCCAAAGTGCCAAGAGAGAGCTTGCTCTCCCTCTCTTTGAGTACTGTTTTCACTGTCCCGGTTACCTCTTTGCTAACATTCTCTTCAGCGCTGCAGGGAAACCAGGAACCACGTGGAGAAGGCACCCACACTGAAAGTGCCTGGAGGGAACATTGGGGCTTCTTCTCAGTGTCTCTGACATAGGGTTTCACTGTCCCGGGAAAGTCTCTGCTAACACCCTGCAGAGCGCTGTGCCCAATCTACAGAAACGTCTTGCGGTATCTCCTACAGGGAAAGTGCCAGGAGGGAATTGTGGAGCTTGTTCTCAGTGTCTCTGAGAATTGCTCTGATTATCCCTGTGACCTCTTTGCTAAGACTCTCCAGAGAGCCGTCCTCAAAACAAACACACATCTTGACATATCTCCCACATTGATCGCAGTGTCTCCAGGAACGGCATTCAAGGAGCCAGGAACTTTTCTCCCTACACTGTCCATTGAGTTGTCCTCAAAACCAAGATACATCCTGCTATATCTCCCACATGGAAAGTGCCAGGAGGGAGAAGTGGCGATTATGTTTAGACTTTCTCGGAACTGCTTCAAATCAACTAGATATCTTTGTGCTGTAAATCTCCCAACAGCCAAACGCAAAAGCAGCAAACATCTCGCTGTATGTCCCACATCCAAAGTGCCAAAAGAGAGCTTGCTCTCCCTGTCTTTGAGTACTGTTTTCACTGTCCCGGTTACCTCTTTGCTAACATTCTCTTCAGCGCTGCAGGGAAACCAGGAACCACGTGGAGAAGGCACCCACACTGAAAGTGCCTGGAGGGAACATTGGGGCTTCTTCTCAGTGTCTCTGACATAGGGTTTCACTGTCCCGGGAAAGTCTCTGCTAACACCCTGCAGAGCGCTGTGCCCAATCTACAGAAACGTCTTGCGGTATCTCCTACAGGGAAAGTGCCAGGAGGGAATTGTCGAGCTTGTTCTCAGTGTCTCTGAGAATTGCTCTGATTATCCCTGTGACCTCTTTGCTAAGACTCTCCAGAGAGCCGTCCTCAAAACAAACACACATCTTGACATATCTCCCACATTGATCGCAGTGTCTCCAGGAACGGCATTCAAGGAGCCAGGAACTTTTCTCCCTACACTGTCCATTGAGTTGTCCTCAAAACCAAGATACATCCTGCTATATCTCCCACATGGAAAGTGCCAGGAGGGAGAAGTGGCGATTATGTTTAGACTTTCTCGGAACTGCTTCAAATCAACTAGGTATCTTTGTGCTGTAAATCTCCCAACAGCCAAACGCAAAAGCAGCAAACATCTCGCTGTATGTCCCACATCCAAAGTGCCAAGAGAGAGCTTGCTCTCCCTGTCTTTGAGTACTGTTTTCACTGTCCCGGTTACCTCTTTGCTAACATTCTCTTCAGCGCTGCAGGGAAACCAGGAACCACGTGGAGAAGGCACCCACACTGAAAGTGCCTGGAGGGAACATTGGGGCTTCTTCTCAGTGTCTCTGACATAGGGTTTCACTGTCCCGGGAAAGTCTCTGCTAACACCCTGCAGAGCGCTGTGCCCAATCTACAGAAACGTCTTGCGGTATCTCCTACAGGGAAAGTGCCAGGAGGGAATTGTCGAGCTTGTTCTCAGTGTCTCTGAGAATTGCTCTGATTATCCCTGTGACCTCTTTGCTAAGACTCTCCAGAGAGCCGTCCTCAAAACAAACACACATCTTGACATATCTCCCACATTGATCGCAGTGTCTCCAGGAACGGCATTCAAGGAGCCAGGAACTTTTCTCCCTACACTGTCCATTGAGTTGTCCTCAAAACCAAGATACATCCTGCTATATCTCCCACATGGAAAGTGCCAGGAGGGAGAAGTGGCGATTATGTTTAGACTTTCTCGGAACTGCTTCAAATCAACTAGATATCTTTGTGCTGTAAATCTCCCAACAGCCAAACGCAAAAGCAGCAAACATCTCGCTGTATGTCCCACATCCAAAGTGCCAAGAGAGAGCTTGCTCTCCCTCTCTTTGAGTACTGTTTTCACTGTCCCGGTTACCTCTTTGCTAACATTCTCTTCAGCGCTGCAGGGAAACCAGGAACCACGTGGAGAAGGCACCCACACTGAAAGTGCCTGGAGGGAACATTGGGGCTTCTTCTCAGTGTCTCTGACATAGGGTTTCACTGTCCCGGGAAAGTCTCTGCTAACACCCTGCAGAGCGCTGTGCCCAATCTACAGAAACGTCTTGCGGTATCTCCTACAGGGAAAGTGCCAGGAGGGAATTGTCGAGCTTGTTCTCAGTGTCTCTGAGAATTGCTCTGATTATCCCTGTGACCTCTTTGCTAAGACTCTCCAGAGAGCCGTCCTCAAAACCAACACACATCTTGACATATCTCCCACATTGATCGCAGTGTCTCCAGGAACGGCATTCAAGGAGCCAGGAACTTTTCTCCCTACACTGTCCATTGAGTTGTCCTCAAAACCAAGATACATCCTGCTATATCTCCCACATGGAAAGTGCCAGGAGGGAGAAGTGGCGATTATGTTTAGACTTTCTCGGAACTGCTTCAAATCAACTAGGTATCTTTGTGCTGTAAATCTCCCAACAGCCAAACGCAAAAGCAGCAAACATCTCGCTGTATGTCCCACATCCAAAGTGCCAAGAGAGAGCTTGCTCTCCCTGTCTTTGAGTACTGTTTTCACTGTCCCGGTTACCTCTTTGCTAACATTCTCTTCAGCGCTGCAGGGAAACCAGGAACCACGTGGAGAAGGCACCCACACTGAAAGTGCCTGGAGGGAACATTGGGGCTTCTTCTCAGTGTCTCTGACATAGGGTTTCACTGTCCCGGGAAAGTCTCTGCTAACACCCTGCAGAGCGCTGTGCCCAATCTACAGAAACGTCTTGCGGTATCTCCTACAGGGAAAGTGCCAGGAGGGAATTGTCGAGCTTGTTCTCAGTGTCTCTGAGAATTGCTCTGATTATCCCTGTGACCTCTTTGCTAAGACTCTCCAGAGAGCCGTCCTCAAAACAAACACACATCTTGACATATCTCCCACATTGATCGCAGTGTCTCCAGGAACGGCATTCAAGGAGCCAGGAACTTTTCTCCCTACACTGTCCATTGAGTTGTCCTCAAAACCAAGATACATCCTGCTATATCTCCCACATGGAAAGTGCCAGGAGGGAGAAGTGGCGATTATGTTTAGACTTTCTCGGAACTGCTTCAAATCAACTAGATATCTTTGTGCTGTAAATCTCCCAACAGCCAAACGCAAAAGCAGCAAACATCTCGCTGTATGTCCCACATCCAAAGTGCCAAGAGAGAGCTTGCTCTCCCTCTCTTTGAGTACTGTTTTCACTGTCCCGGTTACCTCTTTGCTAACATTCTCTTCAGCGCTGCAGGGAAACCAGGAACCACGTGGAGAAGGCACCCACACTGAAAGTGCCTGGAGGGAACATTGGGGCTTCTTCTCAGTGTCTCTGACATAGGGTTTCACTGTCCCGGGAAAGTCTCTGCTAACACCCTGCAGAGCGCTGTGCCCAATCTACAGAAACGTCTTGCGGTATCTCCTACAGGGAAAGTGCCAGGAGGGAATTGTGGAGCTTGTTCTCAGTGTCTCTGAGAATTGCTCTGATTATCCCTGTGACCTCTTTGCTAAGACTCTCCAGAGAGCCGTCCTCAAAACAAACACACATCTTGACATATCTCCCACATTGATCGCAGTGTCTCCAGGAACGGCATTCAAGGAGCCAGGAACTTTTCTCCCTACACTGTCCATTGAGTTGTCCTCAAAACCAAGATACATCCTGCTATATCTCCCACATGGAAAGTGCCAGGAGGGAGAAGTGGCGATTATGTTTAGACTTTCTCGGAACTGCTTCAAATCAACTAGGTATCTTTGTGCTGTAAATCTCCCAACAGCCAAACGCAAAAGCAGCAAACATCTCGCTGTATGTCCCACATCCAAAGTGCCAAGAGAGAGCTTGCTCTCCCTCTCTTTGAGTACTGTTTTCACTGTCCCGGTTACCTCTTTGCTAACATTCTCTTCAGCGCTGCAGGGAAACCAGGAACCACGTGGAGAAGGCACCCACACTGAAAGTGCCTGGAGGGAACATTGGGGCTTCTTCTCAGTGTCTCTGACATAGGGTTTCACTGTCCCGGGAAAGTCTCTGCTAACACCCTGCAGAGCGCTGTGCCCAATCTACAGAAACGTCTTGCGGTATCTCCTACAGGGAAAGTGCCAGGAGGGAATTGTCGAGCTTGTTCTCAGTGTCTCTGAGAATTGCTCTGATTATCCCTGTGACCTCTTTGCTAAGACTCTCCAGAGAGCCGTCCTCAAAACAAACACACATCTTGACATATCTCCCACATTGATCGCAGTGTCTCCAGGAACGGCATTCAAGGAGCCAGGAACTTTTCTCCCTACACTGTCCATTGAGTTGTCCTCAAAACCAAGATACATCCTGCTATATCTCCCACATGGAAAGTGCCAGGAGGGAGAAGTGGCGATTATGTTTAGACTTTCTCGGAACTGCTTCAAATCAACTAGGTATCTTTGTGCTGTAAATCTCCCAACAGCCAAACGCAAAAGCAGCAAACATCTCGCTGTATGTCCCACATCCAAAGTGCCAAGAGAGAGCTTGCTCTCCCTCTCTTTGAGTACTGTTTTCACTGTCCCGGTTACCTCTTTGCTAACATTCTCTTCAGCGCTGCAGGGAAACCAGGAACCACGTGGAGAAGGCACCCACACTGAAAGTGCCTGGAGGGAACATTGGGGCTTCTTCTCAGTGTCTCTGACATAGGGTTTCACTGTCGCGGGAAAGTCTCTGCTAACACCGTGCAGAGCGCTGTGCCCAATGTACAGAAACGTCTTGCGGTATCTCCTACAGGGAAAGTGCCAGGAGGGAATTGTCGAGCTTGTTCTCAGTGTCTCTGAGAATTGCTCTGATTATCCCTGTGACCTCTTTGCTAAGACTCTCCAGAGAGCCGTCCTCAAAACAAACACACATCTTGACATATCTCCCACATTGATCGCAGTGTCTCCAGGAACGGCATTCAAGGAGCCAGGAACTTTTCTCCCTACACTGTCCATTGAGTTGTCCTCAAAACCAAGATACATCCTGCTATATCTCCCACATGGAAAGTGCCAGGAGGGAGAAGTGGCGATTATGTTTAGACTTTCTCGGAACTGCTTCAAATCAACTAGATATCTTTGTGCTGTAAATCTCCCAACAGCCAAACGCAAAAGCAGCAAACATCTCGCTGTATGTCCCACATCCAAAGTGCCAAGAGAGAGCTTGCTCTCCCTCTCTTTGAGTACTGTTTTCACTGTCCCGGTTACCTCTTTGCTAACATTCTCTTCAGCGCTGCAGGGAAACCAGGAACCACGTGGAGAAGGCACCCACACTGAAAGTGCCTGGAGGGAACATTGGGGCTTCTTCTCAGTGTCTCTGACATAGGGTTTCACTGTCCCGGGAAAGTCTCTGCTAACACCCTGCAGAGCGCTGTGCCCAATCTACAGAAACGTCTTGCGGTATCTCCTACAGGGAAAGTGCCAGGAGGGAATTGTCGAGCTTGTTCTCAGTGTCTCTGAGAATTGCTCTGATTATCCCTGTGACCTCTTTGCTAAGACTCTCCAGAGAGCCGTCCTCAAAACAAACACACATCTTGACATATCTCCCACATTGATCGCAGTGTCTCCAGGAACGGCATTCAAGGAGCCAGGAACTTTTCTCCCTACACTGTCCATTGAGTTGTCCTCAAAACCAAGATACATCCTGCTATATCTCCCACATGGAAAGTGCCAGGAGGGAGAAGTGGCGATTATGTTTAGACTTTCTCGGAACTGCTTCAAATCAACTAGGTATCTTTGTGCTGTAAATCTCCCAACAGCCAAACGCAAAAGCAGCAAACATCTCGCTGTATGTCCCACATCCAAAGTGCCAAGAGAGAGCTTGCTCTCCCTGTCTTTGAGTACTGTTTTCACTGTCCCGGTTACCTCTTTGCTAACATTCTCTTCAGCGCTGCAGGGAAACCAGGAACCACGTGGAGAAGGCACCCACACTGAAAGTGCCTGGAGGGAACATTGGGGCTTCTTCTCAGTGTCTCTGACATAGGGTTTCACTGTCCCGGGAAAGTCTCTGCTAACACCCTGCAGAGCGCTGTGCCCAATCTACAGAAACATCTTGCGGTATCTCCTACAGGGAAAGTGCCAGGAGGGAATTGTCGAGCTTGTTCTCAGTGTCTCTGAGAATTGCTCTGATTATCCCTGTGACCTCTTTGCTAAGACTCTCCAGAGAGCCGTCCTCAAAACAAACACACATCTTGACATATCTCCCACATTGATCGCAGTGTCTCCAGGAACGGCATTCAAGGAGCCAGGAACTTTTCTCCCTACACTGTCCATTGAGTTGTCCTCAAAACCAAGATACATCCTGCTATATCTCCCACATGGAAAGTGCCAGGAGGGAGAAGTGGCGATTATGTTTAGACTTTCTCGGAACTGCTTCAAATCAACTAGGTATCTTTGTGCTGTAAATCTCCCAACAGCCAAACGCAAAAGCAGCAAACATCTCGCTGCATGTCCCACATCCAAAGTGCCAAGAGAGAGCTTGCTCTCCCTCTCTTTGAGTACTGTTTTCACTGTCCCGGTTACCTCTTTGCTAACATTCTCTTCAGCGCTGCAGGGAAACCAGGAACCACGTGGAGAAGGCACCCACACTGAAAGTGCCTGGAGGGAACATTGGGGCTTCTTCTCAGTGTCTCTGACATAGGGTTTCACTGTCCCGGGAAAGTCTCTGCTAACACCCTGCAGAGCGCTGTGCCCAATCTACAGAAACATCTTGCGGTATCTCCTACAGGGAAAGTGCCAGGAGGGAATTGTCGAGCTTGTTCTCAGTGTCTCTGAGAATTGCTCTGATTATCCCTGTGACCTCTTTGCTAAGACTCTCCAGAGAGCCGTCCTCAAAACAAACACACATCTTGACATATCTCCCACATTGATCGCAGTGTCTCCAGGAACGGCATTCAAGGAGCCAGGAACTTTTCTCCCTACACTGTCCATTGAGTTGTCCTCAAAACCAAGATACATCCTGCTATATCTCCCACATGGAAAGTGCCAGGAGGGAGAAGTGGGGATTATGTTTAGACTTTCTCGGAACTGCTTCAAATCAACTAGATATCTTTGTGCTGTAAATCTCCCAACAGCCAAACGCAAAAGCAGCAAACATCTCGCTGTATGTCCCACATCCAAAGTGCCAAGAGAGAGCTTGCTCTCCCTCTCTTTGAGTACTGTTTTCACTGTCCCGGTTACCTCTTTGCTAACATTCTCTTCAGCGCTGCAGGGAAACCAGGAACCACGTGGAGAAGGCACCCACACTGAAAGTGCCTGGAGGGAACATTGGGGCTTCTTCTCAGTGTCTCTGACATAGGGTTTCACTGTCCCGGGAAAGTCTCTGCTAACACCCTGCAGAGCGCTGTGCCCAATCTACAGAAACGTCTTGCGGTATCTCCTACAGGGAAAGTGCCAGGAGGGAATTGTCGAGCTTGTTCTCAGTGTCTCTGAGAATGGCTCTGATTATCCCTGTGACCTCTTTGCTAAGACTCTCCAGAGAGCCGTCCTCAAAACAAACACACATCTTGACATATCTCCCACATTGATCGCAGTGTCTCCAGGAACGGCATTCAAGGAGCCAGGAACTTTTCTCCCTACACTGTCCATTGAGTTGTCCTCAAAACCAAGATACATCCTGCTATATCTCCCACATGGAAAGTGCCAGGAGGGAGAAGTGGGGATTATGTTTAGACTTTCTCGGAACTGCTTCAAATCAACTAGATATCTTTGTGCTGTAAATCTCCCAACAGCCAAACGCAAAAGCAGCAAACATCTCGCTGTATGTCCCACATCCAAAGTGCCAAGAGAGAGCTTGCTCTCCCTGTCTTTGAGTACTGTTTTCACTGTCCCGGTTACCTCTTTGCTAACATTCTCTTCAGCGCTGCAGGGAAACCAGGAACCACGTGGAGAAGGCACCCACACTGAAAGTGCCTGGAGGGAACACTGGGGCTTCTTCTCAGTGTCTCTGACATAGGGTTTCACTGTCCCGGGAAAGTCTCTGCTAACACCCTGCAGAGCGCTGTGCCCAATCTACAGAAACGTCTTGCGGTATCTCCTACAGGGAAAGTGCCAGGAGGGAATTGTCGAGCTTGTTCTCAGTGTCTCTGAGAATTTCTCTGATTATCCCTGTGACCTCTTTGCTAAGACTCTCCAGAGAGCCGTCCTCAAAACAAACACACATCTTGACATATCTCCCACATTGATCGCAGTGTCTCCAGGAACGGCATTCAAGGAGCCAGGAACTTTTCTCCCTACACTGTCCATTGAGTTGTCCTCAAAACCAAGATACATCCTGCTATATCTCCCACATGGAAAGTGCCAGGAGGGAGAAGTGGCGATTATGTTTAGACTTTCTCGGAACTGCTTCAAATCAACTAGATATCTTTGTGCTGTAAATCTCCCAACAGCCAAACGCAAAAGCAGCAAACATCTCGCTGTATGTCCCACATCCAAAGTGCCAAGAGAGAGCTTGCTCTCCCTGTCTTTGAGTACTGTTTTCACTGTCCCGGTTACCTCTTTGCTAACATTCTCTTCAGCGCTGCAGGGAAACCAGGAACCACGTGGAGAAGGCACCCACACTGAAAGTGCCTGGAGGGAACATTGGGGCTTCTTCTCAGTGTCTCTGACATAGGGTTTCACTGTCCCGGGAAAGTCTCTGCTAACACCCTGCAGAGCGCTGTGCCCAATCTACAGAAACGTCTTGCGGTATCTCCTACAGGGAAAGTGCCAGGAGGGAATTGTCGAGCTTGTTCTCAGTGTCTCTGAGAATTGCTCTGATTATCCCTGTGACCTCTTTGCTAAGACTCTCCAGAGAGCCGTCCTCAAAACAAACACACATCTTGACATATCTCCCACATTGATCGCAGTGTCTCCAGGAACGGCATTCAAGGAGCCAGGATCTTTTCTCCCTACACTGTCCATTGAGTTGTCCTCAAAACCAAGATACATCCTGCTATATCTCCCACATGGAAAGTGCCAGGAGGGAGAAGTGGCGATTATGTTTAGACTTTCTCGGAACTGCTTCAAATCAACTAGATATCTTTGTGCTGTAAATCTCCCAACAGCCAAACGCAAAAGCAGCAAACATCTCGCTGTATGTCCCACATCCAAAGTGCCAAGAGAGAGCTTGCTCTCCCTCTCTTTGAGTACTGTTTTCACTGTCCCGGTTACCTCTTTGCTAACATTCTCTTCAGCGCTGCAGGGAAACCAGGAACCACGTGGAGAAGGCACCCACACTGAAAGTGCCTGGAGGGAACATTGGGGCTTCTTCTCAGTGTCTCTGACATAGGGTTTCACTGTCCCGGGAAAGTCTCTGCTAACACCCTGCAGAGCGCTGTGCCCAATGTACAGAAACGTCTTGCGGTATCTCCTACAGGGAAAGTGCCAGGAGGGAATTGTCGAGCTTGTTCTCAGTGTCTCTGAGAATTGCTCTGATTATCCCTGTGACCTCTTTGCTAAGACTCTCCAGAGAGCCGTCCTGAAAACCAACACACATCTTGACATATCTCCCTCATTGATCGCAGTGTCTCCAGGAACGGCATTCAAGGAGCCAGGAACTTTTCTCCCTACACTGTCCATTGAGTTGTCCTCAAAACCAAGATACATCCTGCTATATCTCCCACATGGAAAGTGCCAGGAGGGAGAAGTGGCGATTATGTTTAGACTTTCTCGGAACTGCTTCAAATCAACTAGGTATCTTTGTGCTGTAAATCTCCCAACAGCCAAACGCAAAAGCAGCAAACATCTCGCTGTATGTCCCACATCCAAAGTGCCAAGAGAGAGCTTGCTCTCCCTCTCTTTGAGTACTGTTTTCACTGTCCCAGTTACCTCTTTGCTAACATTCTCTTCAGCGCTGCAGGGAAACCAGGAACCACGTGGAGAAGGCACCCACACTGAAAGTGCCTGGAGGGAACATTGGGGCTTCTTCTCAGTGTCTCTGACATAGGGTTTCACTGTCCCGGGAAAGTCTCTGCTAACACCCTGCAGAGCGCTGTGCCCAATCTACAGAAACGTCTTGCGGTATCTCCTACAGGGAAAGTGCCAGGAGGGAATTGTCGAGCTTGTTCTCAGGGTCTCTGAGAATTGCTCTGATTATCCCTGTGACCTCTTTGCTAAGACTCTCCAGAGAGCCGTCCTCAAAACCAACACACATCTTGACATATCTCCCACATTGATCGCAGTGTCTCCAGGAACGGCATTCAAGGAGCCAGGAACTTTTCTCCCTACACTGTCCATTGAGTTGTCCTCAAAACCAAGATACATCCTGCTATATCTCCCACATGGAAAGTGCCAGGAGGGAGAAGTGGCGATTATGTTTAGACTTTCTCGGAACTGCTTCAAATCAACTAGGTATCTTTGTGCTGTAAATCTCCCAACAGCCAAACGCAAAAGCAGCAAACATCTCGCTGTATGTCCCACATCCAAAGTGCCAAGAGAGAGCTTGCTCTCCCTCTCTTTGAGTACTGTTTTCACTGTCCCGGTTACCTCTTTGCTAACATTCTCTTCAGCGCTGCAGGGAAACCAGGAACCACGTGGAGAAGGCACCCACACTGAAAGTGCCTGGAGGGAACATTGGGGCTTCTTCTCAGTGTCTCTGACATAGGGTTTCACTGTCCCGGGAAAGTCTCTGCTAACACCCTGCAGAGCGCTGTGCCCAATCTACAGAAACGTCTTGCGGTATCTCCTACAGGGAAAGTGCCAGGAGGGAATTGTCGAGCTTGTTCTCAGTGTCTCTGAGAATTGCTCTGATTATCCCTGTGACCTCTTTGCTAAGACTCTCCAGAGAGCCGTCCTCAAAACAAACACACATCTTGACATATCTCCCACATTGATCGCAGTGTCTCCAGGAACGGCATTCAAGGAGCCAGGAACTTTTCTCCCTACACTGTCCATTGAGTTGTCCTCAAAACCAAGATACATCCTGCTATATCTCCCACATGGAAAGTGCCAGGAGGGAGAAGTGGCGATTATGTTTAGACTTTCTCGGAACTGCTTCAAATCAACTAGGTATCTTTGTGCTGTAAATCTCCCAACAGCCAAACGCAAAAGCAGCAAACATCTCGCTGCATGTCCCACATCCAAAGTGCCAAGAGAGAGCTTGCTCTCCCTCTCTTTGAGTACTGTTTTCACTGTCCCGGTTACCTCTTTGCTAACATTCTCTTCAGCGCTGCAGGGAAACCAGGAACCACGTGGAGAAGGCACCCACACTGAAAGTGCCTGGAGGGAACATTGGGGCTTCTTCTCAGTGTCTCTGACATAGGGTTTCACTGTCCCGGGAAAGTCTCTGCTAACACCCTGCAGAGCGCTGTGCCCAATCTACAGAAACGTCTTGCGGTATCTCCTACAGGGAAAGTGCCAGGAGGGAATTGTCGAGCTTGTTCTCAGTGTCTCTGAGAATTGCTCTGATTATCCCTGTGACCTCTTTGCTAAGACTCTCCAGAGAGCCGTCCTCAAAACAAACACACATCTTGACATATCTCCCACATTGATCGCAGTGTCTCCAGGAACGGCATTCAAGGAGCCAGGAACTTTTCTCCCTACACTGTCCATTGAGTTGTCCTCAAAACCAAGATACATCCTGCTATATCTCCCACATGGAAAGTGCCAGGAGGGAGAAGTGGCGATTATGTTTAGACTTTCTCGGAACTGCTTCAAATCAACTAGGTATCTTTGTGCTGTAAATCTCCCAACAGCCAAACGCAAAAGCAGCAAACATCTCGCTGTATGTCCCACATCCAAAGTGCCAAGAGAGAGCTTGCTCTCCCTGTCTTTGAGTACTGTTTTCACTGTCCCGGTTACCTCTTTGCTAACATTCTCTTCAGCGCTGCAGGGAAACCAGGAACCACGTGGAGAAGGCACCCACACTGAAAGTGCCTGGAGGGAACATTGGGGCTTCTTCTCAGTGTCTCTGACATAGGGTTTCACTGTCCCGGGAAAGTCTCTGCTAACACCCTGCAGAGCGCTGTGCCCAATCTACAGAAACGTCTTGCGGTATCTCCTACAGGGAAAGTGCCAGGAGGGAATTGTCGAGCTTGTTCTCAGTGTCTCTGAGAATTGCTCTGATTATCCCTGTGACCTCTTTGCTAAGACTCTCCAGAGAGCCGTCCTCAAAACAAACACACATCTTGACATATCTCCCACATTGATCGCAGTGTCTCCAGGAACGGCATTCAAGGAGCCAGGAACTTTTCTCCCTACACTGTCCATTGAGTTGTCCTCAAAACCAAGATACATCCTGCTATATCTCCCACATGGAAAGTGCCAGGAGGGAGAAGTGGCGATTATGTTTAGACTTTCTCGGAACTGCTTCAAATCAACTAGATATCTTTGTGCTGTAAATCTCCCAACAGCCAAACGCAAAAGCAGCAAACATCTCGCTGTATGTCCCACATCCAAAGTGCCAAGAGAGAGCTTGCTCTCCCTGTCTTTGAGTACTGTTTTCACTGTCCCGGTTACCTCTTTGCTAACATTCTCTTCAGCGCTGCAGGGAAACCAGGAACCACGTGGAGAAGGCACCCACACTGAAAGTGCCTGGAGGGAACATTGGGGCTTCTTCTCAGTGTCTCTGACATAGGGTTTCACTGTCCCGGGAAAGTCTCTGCTAACACCCTGCAGAGCGCTGTGCCCAATCTACAGAAACGTCTTGCGGTATCTCCTACAGGGAAAGTGCCAGGAGGGAATTGTCGAGCTTGTTCTCAGTGTCTCTGAGAATTTCTCTGATTATCCCTGTGACCTCTTTGCTAAGACTCTCCAGAGAGCCGTCCTCAAAACAAACACACATCTTGACATATCTCCCACATTGATCGCAGTGTCTCCAGGAACGGCATTCAAGGAGCCAGGAACTTTTCTCCCTACACTGTCCATTGAGTTGTCCTCAAAACCAAGATACATCCTGCTATATCTCCCACATGGAAAGTGCCAGGAGGGAGAAATGGCGATTATGTTTAGACTTTCTCGGAACTGCTTCAAATCAACTAGATATCTTTGTGCTGTAAATCTCCCAACAGCCAAACGCAAAAGCAGCAAACATCTCGCTGTATGTCCCACATCCAAAGTGCCAAGAGAGAGCTTGCTCTCCCTCTCTTTGAGTACTGTTTTCACTGTCCCGGTTACCTCTTTGCTAACATTCTCTTCAGCGCTGCAGGGAAACCAGGAACCACGTGGAGAAGGCACCCACACTGAAAGTGCCTGGAGGGAACATTGGGGCTTCTTCTCAGTGTCTCTGACATAGGGTTTCACTGTCCCGGGAAAGTCTCTGCTAACACCCTGCAGAGCGCTGTGCCCAATCTACAGAAACGTCTTGCGGTATCTCCTACAGGGAAAGTGCCAGGAGGGAATTGTCGAGCTTGTTCTCAGTGTCTCTGAGAATTGCTCTGATTATCCCTGTGACCTCTTTGCTAAGACTCTCCAGAGAGCCGTCCTCAAAACAAACACACATCTTGACATATCTCCCACATTGATCGCAGTGTCTCCAGGAACGGCATTCAAGGAGCCAGGAACTTTTCTCCCTACACTGTCCATTGAGTTGTCCTCAAAACCAAGATACATCCTGCTATATCTCCCACATGGAAAGTGCCAGGAGGGAGAAGTGGCGATTATGTTTAGACTTTCTCGGAACTGCTTCAAATCAACTAGGTATCTTTGTGCTGTAAATCTCCCAACAGCCAAACGCAAAAGCAGCAAACATCTCGCTGTATGTCCCACATCCAAAGTGCCAAGAGAGAGCTTGCTCTCCCTCTCTTTGAGTACTGTTTTCACTGTCCCGGTTACCTCTTTGCTAACATTCTCTTCAGCGCTGCAGGGAAACCAGGAACCACGTGGAGAAGGCACCCACACTGAAAGTGCCTGGAGGGAACATTGGGGCTTCTTCTCAGTGTCTCTGACATAGGGTTTCACTGTCCCGGGAAAGTCTCTGCTAACACCCTGCAGAGCGCTGTGCCCAATCTACAGAAACGTCTTGCGGTATCTCCTACAGGGAAAGTGCCAGGAGGGAATTGTCGAGCTTGTTCTCAGTGTCTCTGAGAATTGCTCTGATTATCCCTGTGACCTCTTTGCTAAGACTCTCCAGAGAGCCGTCCTCAAAACAAACACACATCTTGACATATCTCCCACATTGATCGCAGTGTCTCCAGGAACGGCATTCAAGGAGCCAGGAACTTTTCTCCCTACACTGTCCATTGAGTTGTCCTCAAAACCAAGATACATCCTGCTATATCTCCCACATGGAAAGTGCCAGGAGGGAGAAGTGGCGATTATGTTTAGACTTTCTCGGAACTGCTTCAAATCAACTAGATATCTTTGTGCTGTAAATCTCCCAACAGCCAAACGCAAAAGCAGCAAACATCTCGCTGTATGTCCCACATCCAAAGTGCCAAGAGAGAGCTTGCTCTCCCTGTCTTTGAGTACTGTTTTCACTGTCCCGGTTACCTCTTTGCTAACATTCTCTTCAGCGCTGCAGGGAAACCAGGAACCACGTGGAGAAGGCACCCACACTGAAAGTGCCTGGAGGGAACATTGGGGCTTCTTCTCAGTGTCTCTGACATAGGGTTTCACTGTCCCGGGAAAGTCTCTGCTAACACCCTGCAGAGCGCTGTGCCCAATCTACAGAAACGTCTTGCGGTATCTCCTACAGGGAAAGTGCCAGGAGGGAATTGTCGAGCTTGTTCTCAGTGTCTCTGAGAATTGCTCTGATTATCCCTGTGACCTCTTTGCTAAGACTCTCCAGAGAGCCGTCCTCAAAACAAACACACATCTTGACATATCTCCCACATTGATCGCAGTGTCTCCAGGAACGGCATTCAAGGAGCCAGGAACTTTTCTCCCTACACTGTCCATTGAGTTGTCCTCAAAACCAAGATACATCCTGCTATATCTCCCACATGGAAAGTGCCAGGAGGGAGAAGTGGCGATTATGTTTAGACTTTCTCGGAACTGCTTCAAATCAACTAGATATCTTTGTGCTGTAAATCTCCCAACAGCCAAACGCAAAAGCAGCAAACATCTCGCTGTATGTCCCACATCCAAAGTGCCAAGAGAGAGCTTGCTCTCCCTGTCTTTGAGTACTGTTTTCACTGTCCCGGTTACCTCTTTGCTAACATTCTCTTCAGCGCTGCAGGGAAACCAGGAACCACGTGGAGAAGGCACCCACACTGAAAGTGCCTGGAGGGAACATTGGGGCTTCTTCTCAGTGTCTCTGACATAGGGTTTCACTGTCCCGGGAAAGTCTCTGCTAACACCCTGCAGAGCGCTGTGCCCAATCTACAGAAACGTCTTGCGGTATCTCCTACAGGGAAAGTGCCAGGAGGGAATTGTCGAGCTTGTTCTCAGTGTCTCTGAGAATTGCTCTGATTATCCCTGTGACCTCTTTGCTAAGACTCTCCAGAGAGCCGTCCTCAAAACAAACACACATCTTGACATATCTCCCACATTGATCGCAGTGTCTCCAGGAACGGCATTCAAGGAGCCAGGAACTTTTCTCCCTACACTGTCCATTGAGTTGTCCTCAAAACCAATATACATCCTGCTATATCTCCCACATGGAAAGTGCCAGGAGGGAGAAGTGGCGATTATGTTTAGACTTTCTCGGAACTGCTTCAAATCAACTAGATATCTTTGTGCTGTAAATCTCCCAACAGCCAAACGCAAAAGCAGCAAACATCTCGCTGTATGTCCCACATCCAAAGTGCCAAGAGAGAGCTTGCTCTCCCTCTCTTTGAGTACTGTTTTCACTGTCCCGGTTACCTCTTTGCTAACATTCTCTTCAGCGCTGCAGGGAAACCAGGAACCACGTGGAGAAGGCACCCACACTGAAAGTGCCTGGAGGGAACATTGGGGCTTCTTCTCAGTGTCTCTGACATAGGGTTTCACTGTCCCGGGAAAGTCTCTGCTAACACCCTGCAGAGCGCTGTGCCCAATCTACAGAAACGTCTTGCGGTATCTCCTACAGGGAAAGTGCCAGGAGGGAATTGTCGAGCTTGTTCTCAGTGTCTCTGAGAATTGCTCTGATTATCCCTGTGACCTCTTTGCTAAGACTCTCCAGAGAGCCGTCCTCAAAACAAACACACATCTTGACATATCTCCCACATTGATCGCAGTGTCTCCAGGAACGGCATTCAAGGAGCCAGGATCTTTTCTCCCTACACTGTCCATTGAGTTGTCCTCAAAACCAATATACATCCTGCTATATCTCCCACATGGAAAGTGCCAGGAGGGAGAAGTGGCGATTATGTTTAGACTTTCTCGGAACTGCTTCAAATCAACTAGATATCTTTGTGCTGTAAATCTCCCAACAGCCAAACGCAAAAGCAGCAAACATCTCGCTGTATGTCCCACATCCAAAGTGCCAAGAGAGAGCTTGCTCTCCCTGTCTTTGAGTACTGTTTTCACTGTCCCGGTTACCTCTTTGCTAACATTCTCTTCAGCGCTGCAGGGAAACCAGGAACCACGTGGAGAAGGCACCCACACTGAAAGTGCCTGGAGGGAACATTGGGGCTTCTTCTCAGTGTCTCTGACATAGGGTTTCACTGTCCCGGGAAAGTCTCTGCTAACACCCTGCAGAGCGCTGTGCCCAATCTACAGAAACGTCTTGCGGTATCTCCTACAGGGAAAGTGCCAGGAGGGAATTGTCGAGCTTGTTCTCAGTGTCTCTGAGAATTGCTCTGATTATCCCTGTGACCTCTTTGCTAAGACTCTCCAGAGAGCCGTCCTCAAAACAAACACACATCTTGACATATCTCCCACATTGATCGCAGTGTCTCCAGGAACGGCATTCAAGGAGCCAGGAACTTTTCTCCCTACACTGTCCATTGAGTTGTCCTCAAAACCAAGATACATCCTGCTATATCTCCCACATGGAAAGTGCCAGGAGGGAGAAGTGGCGATTATGTTTAGACTTTCTCGGAACTGCTTCAAATCAACTAGATATCTTTGTGCTGTAAATCTCCCAACAGCCAAACGCAAAAGCAGCAAACATCTCGCTGTATGTCCCACATCCAAAGTGCCAAGAGAGTGCTTGCTCTCCCTCTCTTTGAGTACTGTTTTCACTGTCCCGGTTACCTCTTTGCTAACATTCTCTTCAGCGCTGCAGGGAAACCAGGAACCACGTGGAGAAGGCACCCACACTGAAAGTGCCTGGAGGGAACATTGGGGCTTCTTCTCAGTGTCTCTGACATAGGGTTTCACTGTCCCGGGAAAGTCTCTGCTAACACCCTGCAGAGCGCTGTGCCCAATCTACAGAAACGTCTTGCGGTATCTCCTACAGGGAAAGTGCCAGGAGGGAATTGTCGAGCTTGTTCTCAGTGTCTCTGAGAATTGCTCTGATTATCCCTGTGACCTCTTTGCTAAGACTCTCCAGAGAGCCGTCCTCAAAACAAACACACATCTTGACATATCTCCCACATTGATCGCAGTGTCTCCAGGAACGGCATTCAAGGAGCCAGGAACTTTTCTCCCTACACTGTCCATTGAGTTGTCCTCAAAACCAAGATACATCCTGCTATATCTCCCACATGGAAAGTGCCAGGAGGGAGAAGTGGCGATTATGTTTAGACTTTCTCGGAACTGCTTCAAATCAACTAGGTATCTTTGTGCTGTAAATCTCCCAACAGCCAAACGCAAAAGCAGCAAACATCTCGCTGTATGTCCCACATCCAAAGTGCCAAGAGAGAGCTTGCTCTCCCTGTCTTTGAGTACTGTTTTCACTGTCCCGGTTACCTCTTTGCTAACATTCTCTTCAGCGCTGCAGGGAAACCAGGAACCACGTGGAGAAGGCACCCACACTGAAAGTGCCTGGAGGGAACATTGGGGCTTCTTCTCAGTGTCTCTGACATAGGGTTTCACTGTCCCGGGAAAGTCTCTGCTAACACCCTGCAGAGCGCTGTGCCCAATCTACAGAAACGTCTTGCGGTATCTCCTACAGGGAAAGTGCCAGGAGGGAATTGTCGAGCTTGTTCTCAGTGTCTCTGAGAATTGCTCTGATTATCCCTGTGACCTCTTTGCTAAGACTCTCCAGAGAGCCGTCCTCAAAACAAACACACATCTTGACATATCTCCCACATTGATCGCAGTGTCTCCAGGAACGGCATTCAAGGAGCCAGGAACTTTTCTCCCTACACTGTCCATTGAGTTGTCCTCAAAACCAATATACATCCTGCTATATCTCCCACATGGAAAGTGCCAGGAGGGAGAAGTGGCGATTATGTTTAGACTTTCTCGGAACTGCTTCAAATCAACTAGATATCTTTGTGCTGTAAATCTCCCAACAGCCAAACGCAAAAGCAGCAAACATCTCGCTGTATGTCCCACATCCAAAGTGCCAAGAGAGAGCTTGCTCTCCCTCTCTTTGAGTACTGTTTTCACTGTCCCGGTTACCTCTTTGCTAACATTCTCTTCAGCGCTGCAGGGAAACCAGGAACCACGTGGAGAAGGCACCCACACTGAAAGTGCCTGGAGGGAACATTGGGGCTTCTTCTCAGTGTCTCTGACATAGGGTTTCACTGTCCCGGGAAAGTCTCTGCTAACACCCTGCAGAGCGCTGTGCCCAATCTACAGAAACGTCTTGCGGTATCTCCTACAGGGAAAGTGCCAGGAGGGAATTGTCGAGCTTGTTCTCAGTGTCTCTGAGAATTGCTCTGATTATCCCTGTGACCTCTTTGCTAAGACTCTCCAGAGAGCCGTCCTCAAAACAAACACACATCTTGACATATCTCCCACATTGATCGCAGTGTCTCCAGGAACGGCATTCAAGGAGCCAGGAACTTTTCTCCCTACACTGTCCATTGAGTTGTCCTCAAAACCAAGATACATCCTGCTATATCTCCCACATGGAAAGTGCCAGGAGGGAGAAGTGGCGATTATGTTTAGACTTTCTCGGAACTGCTTCAAATCAACTAGATATCTTTGTGCTGTAAATCTCCCAACAGCCAAACGCAAAAGCAGCAAACATCTCGCTGTATGTCCCACATCCAAAGTGCCAAGAGAGAGCTTGCTCTCCCTCTCTTTGAGTACTGTTTTCACTGTCCCGGTTACCTCTTTGCTAACATTCTCTTCAGCGCTGCAGGGAAACCAGGAACCACGTGGAGAAGGCACCCACACTGAAAGTGCCTGGAGGGAACATTGGGGCTTCTTCTCAGTGTCTCTGACATAGGGTTTCACTGTCCCGGGAAAGTCTCTGCTAACACCCTGCAGAGCGCTGTGCCCAATCTACAGAAACGTCTTGCGGTATCTCCTACAGGGAAAGTGCCAGGAGGGAATTGTCGAGCTTGTTCTCAGTGTCTCTGAGAATTGCTCTGATTATCCCTGTGACCTCTTTGCTAAGACTCTCCAGAGAGCCGTCCTCAAAACAAACACACATCTTGACATATCTCCCACATTGATCGCAGTGTCTCCAGGAACGGCATTCAAGGAGCCAGGAACTTTTCTCCCTACACTGTCCATTGAGTTGTCCTCAAAACCAATATACATCCTGCTATATCTCCCACATGGAAAGTGCCAGGAGGGAGAAGTGGCGATTATGTTTAGACTTTCTCGGAACTGCTTCAAATCAACTAGATATCTTTGTGCTGTAAATCTCCCAACAGCCAAACGCAAAAGCAGCAAACATCTCGCTGTATGTCCCACATCCAAAGTGCCAAGAGAGAGATTGCTCTCCCTGTCTTTGAGTACTGTTTTCACTGTCCCGGTTACCTCTTTGCTAACATTCTCTTCAGCGCTGCAGGGAAACCAGGAACCACGTGGAGAAGGCACCCACACTGAAAGTGCCTGGAGGGAACATTGGGGCTTCTTCTCAGTGTCTCTGACATAGGGTTTCACTGTCCCGGGAAAGTCTCTGCTAACACCCTGCAGAGCGCTGTGCCCAATCTACAGAAACGTCTTGCGGTATCTCCTACAGGGAAAGTGCCAGGAGGGAATTGTCGAGCTTGTTCTCAGTGTCTCTGAGAATTGCTCTGATTATCCCTGTGACCTCTTTGCTAAGACTCTCCAGAG
Organism: Chroicocephalus ridibundus; assembly: GCF_963924245.1. Taxonomy (NCBI): domain Eukaryota; kingdom Metazoa; phylum Chordata; class Aves; order Charadriiformes; family Laridae; genus Chroicocephalus; species Chroicocephalus ridibundus. Next base: position 204,598 of record NW_026961694.1, read on the forward strand.
AGCCGTCCTCAAAACAAACACACATCTTGACATATCTCCCACATTGATCGCAGTGTCTCCAGGAACGGCATTCAAGGAGCCAGGAACTTTTCTCCCTACACTGTCCATTGAGTTGTCCTCAAAACCAATATACATCCTGCTATATCTCCCACATGGAAAGTGCCAGGAGGGAGAAGTGGCGATTATGTTTAGACTTTCTCGGAACTGCTTCAAATCAACTAGATATCTTTGTGCTGTAAATCTCCCAACAGCCAAACGCAAAAGCAGCAAACATCTCGCTGTATGTCCCACATCCAAAGTGCCAAGAGAGAGCTTGCTCTCCCTCTCTTTGAGTACTGTTTTCACTGTCCCGGTTACCTCTTTGCTAACATTCTCTTCAGCGCTGCAGGGAAACCAGGAACCACGTGGAGAAGGCACCCACACTGAAAGTGCCTGGAGGGAACATTGGGGCTTCTTCTCAGTGTCTCTGACATAGGGTTTCACTGTCCCGGGAAAGTCTCTGCTAACACCCTGCAGAGCGCTGTGCCCAATCTACAGAAACGTCTTGCGGTATCTCCTACAGGGAAAGTGCCAGGAGGGAATTGTCGAGCTTGTTCTCAGTGTCTCTGAGAATTGCTCTGATTATCCCTGTGACCTCTTTGCTAAGACTCTCCAGAGAGCCGTCCTCAAAACAAACACACATCTTGACATATCTCCCACATTGATCGCAGTGTCTCCAGGAACGGCATTCAAGGAGCCAGGAACTTTTCTCCCTACACTGTCCATTGAGTTGTCCTCAAAACCAATATACATCCTGCTATATCTCCCACATGGAAAGTGCCAGGAGGGAGAAGTGGCGATTATGTTTAGACTTTCTCGGAACTGCTTCAAATCAACTAGATATCTTTGTGCTGTAAATCTCCCAACAGCCAAACGCAAAAGCAGCAAACATCTCGCTGTATGTCCCACATCCAAAGTGCCAAGAGAGAGCTTGCTCTCCCTCTCTTTGAGTACTGTTTTCACTGTCCCGGTTACCTCTTTGCTAACATTCTCTTCAGCGCTGCAGGGAAACCAGGAACCACGTGGAGAAGGCACCCACACTGAAAGTGCCTGGAGGGAACATTGGGGCTTCTTCTCAGTGTCTCTGACATAGGGTTTCACTGTCCCGGGAAAGTCTCTGCTAACACCCTGCAGAGCGCTGTGCCCAATCTACAGAAACGTCTTGCGGTATCTCCTACAGGGAAAGTGCCAGGAGGGAATTGTCGAGCTTGTTCTCAGGGTCTCTGAGAATTGCTCTGATTATCCCTGTGACCTCTTTGCTAAGACTCTCCAGAGAGCCGTCCTCAAAACAAACACACATCTTGACATATCTCCCACATTGATCGCAGTGTCTCCAGGAACGGCATTCAAGGAGCCAGGAACTTTTCTCCCTACACTGTCCATTGAGTTGTCCTCAAAACCAAGATACATCCTGCTATATCTCCCACATGGAAAGTGCCAGGAGGGAGAAGTGGCGATTATGTTTAGACTTTCTCGGAACTGCTTCAAATCAACTAGATATCTTTGTGCTGTAAATCTCCCAACAGCCAAACGCAAAAGCAGCAAACATCTCGCTGTATGTCCCACATCCAAAGTGCCAAGAGAGAGCTTGCTCTCCCTGTCTTTGAGTACTGTTTTCACTGTCCCGGTTACCTCTTTGCTAACATTCTCTTCAGCGCTGCAGGGAAACCAGGAACCACGTGGAGAAGGCACCCACACTGAAAGTGCCTGGAGGGAACATTGGGGCTTCTTCTCAGTGTCTCTGACATAGGGTTTCACTGTCCCGGGAAAGTCTCTGCTAACACCCTGCAGAGCGCTGTGCCCAATCTACAGAAACGTCTTGCGGTATCTCCTACAGGGAAAGTGCCAGGAGGGAATTGTCGAGCTTGTTCTCAGTGTCTCTGAGAATTGCTCTGATTATCTGTGTGACCTCTTTGCTAAGACTCTCCAGAGAGCCGTCCTCAAAACAAACACACATCTTGACATATCTCCCACATTGATCGCAGTGTCTCCAGGAACGGCATTCAAGGAGCCAGGAACTTTTCTCCCTACACTGTCCATTGAGTTGTCCTCAAAACCAAGATACATCCTGCTATATCTCCCACATGGAAAGTGCCAGGAGGGAGAAGTGGCGATTATGTTTAGACTTTCTCGGAACTGCTTCAAATCAACTAGATATCTTTGTGCTGTAAATCTCCCAACAGCCAAACGCAAAAGCAGCAAACATCTCGCTGTATGTCCCACATCCAAAGTGCCAAGAGAGAGCTTGCTCTCCCTGTCTTTGAGTACTGTTTTCACTGTCCCGGTTACCTCTTTGCTAACATTCTCTTCAGCGCTGCAGGGAAACCAGGAACCACGTGGAGAAGGCACCCACACTGAAAGTGCCTGGAGGGAACATTGGGGCTTCTTCTCAGTGTCTCTGACATAGGGTTTCACTGTCCCGGGAAAGTCTCTGCTAACACCCTGCAGAGCGCTGTGCCCAATCTACAGAAACGTCTTGCGGTATCTCCTACAGGGAAAGTGCCAGGAGGGAATTGTCGAGCTTGTTCTCAGTGTCTCTGAGAATTGCTCTGATTATCCCTGTGACCTCTTTGCTAAGACTCTCCAGAGAGCCGTCCTCAAAACAAACACACATCTTGACATATCTCCCACATTGATCGCAGTGTCTCCAGGAACGGCATTCAAGGAGCCAGGAACTTTTCTCCCTACACTGTCCATTGAGTTGTCCTCAAAACCAAGATACATCCTGCTATATCTCCCACATGGAAAGTGCCAGGAGGGAGAAGTGGGGATTATGCTTAGACTTTCTCGGAACTGCTTCAAATCAACTAGATATCTTTGTGCTGTAAATCTCCCAACAGCCAAACGCAAAAGCAGCAAACATCTCGCTGTATGTCCCACATCCAAAGTGCCAAGAGAGAGCTTGCTCTCCCTGTCTTTGAGTACTGTTTTCACTGTCCCGGTTACCTCTTTGCTAACATTCTCTTCAGCGCTGCAGGGAAACCAGGAACCACGTGGAGAAGGCACCCACACTGAAAGTGCCTGGAGGGAACATTGGGGCTTCTTCTCAGTGTCTCTGACATAGGGTTTCACTGTCCCGGGAAAGTCTCTGCTAACACCCTGCAGAGCGCTGTGCCCAATCTACAGAAACGTCTTGCGGTATCTCCTACAGGGAAAGTGCCAGGAGGGAATTGTCGAGCTTGTTCTCAGTGTCTCTGAGAATTGCTCTGATTATCCCTCTGACCTCTTTGCTAAGACTCTCCAGAGAGCCGTCCTCAAAACCAACACACATCTTGACATATCTCCCACATTGATCGCAGTGTCTCCAGGAACGGCATTCAAGGAGCCAGGAACTTTTCTCCCTACACTGTCCATTGAGTTGTCCTCAAAACCAAGATACATCCTGCTATATCTCCCACATGGAAAGTGCCAGGAGGGAGAAGTGGGGATTATGCTTAGACTTTCTCGGAACTGCTTCAAATCAACTAGATATCTTTGTGCTGTAAATCTCCCAACAGCCAAACGCAAAAGCAGCAAACATCTCGCTGTATGTCCCACATCCAAAGTGCCAAGAGAGAGCTTGCTCTCCCTGTCTTTGAGTACTGTTTTCACTGTCCCGGTTACCTCTTTGCTAACATTCTCTTCAGCGCTGCAGGGAAACCAGGAACCACGTGGAGAAGGCACCCACACTGAAAGTGCCTGGAGGGAACATTGGGGCTTCTTCTCAGTGTCTCTGACATAGGGTTTCACTGTCCCGGGAAAGTCTCTGCTAACACCCTGCAGAGCGCTGTGCCCAATCTACAGAAACGTCTTGCGGTATCTCCTACAGGGAAAGTGCCAGGAGGGAACTGTCGAGCTTGTTCTCAGTGTCTCTGAGAATTGCTCTGATTATCCCTGTGACCTCTTTGCTAAGACTCTCCAGAGAGCCGTCCTCAAAACAAACACACATCTTGACATATCTCCCTCATTGATCGCAGTGTCTCCAGGAACGGCATTCAAGGAGCCAGGAACTTTTCTCCCTACACTGTCCATTGAGTTGTCCTCAAAACCAAGATACATCCTGCTATATCTCCCACATGGAAAGTGCCAGGAGGGAGAAGTGGGGATTATGCTTAGACTTTCTCGGAACTGCTTCAAATCAACTAGATATCTTTGTGCTGTAAATCTCCCAACAGCCAAACGCAAAAGCAGCAAACATCTCGCTGTATGTCCCACATCCAAAGTGCCAAGAGAGAGCTTGCTCTCCCTGTCTTTGAGTACTGTTTTCACTGTCCCAGTTACCTCTTTGCTAACATTCTCTTCAGCGCTGCAGGGAAACCAGGAACCACGTGGAGAAGGCACCCACACTGAAAGTGCCTGGAGGGAACATTGGGGCTTCTTCTCAGTGTCTCTGACATAGGGTTTCACTGTCCCGGGAAAGTCTCTGCTAACACCCTGCAGAGCGCTGTGCCCAATCTACAGAAACGTCTTGCGGTATCTCCTACAGGGAAAGTGCCAGGAGGGAACTGTCGAGCTTGTTCTCAGTGTCTCTGAGAATTGCTCTGATTATCCCTGTGACCTCTTTGCTAAGACTCTCCAGAGAGCCGTCCTCAAAACAAACACACATCTTGACATATCTCCCTCATTGATCGCAGTGTCTCCAGGAACGGCATTCAAGGAGCCAGGAACTTTTCTCCCTACACTGTCCATTGAGTTGTCCTCAAAACCAAGATACATCCTGCTATATCTCCCACATGGAAAGTGCCAGGAGGGAGAAGTGGGGATTATGCTTAGACTTTCTCGGAACTGCTTCAAATCAACTAGATATCTTTGTGCTGTAAATCTCCCAACAGCCAAACGCAAAAGCAGCAAACATCTCGCTGTATGTCCCACATCCAAAGTGCCAAGAGAGAGCTTGCTCTCCCTGTCTTTGAGTACTGTTTTCACTGTCCCGGTTACCTCTTTGCTAACATTCTCTTCAGCGCTGCAGGGAAACCAGGAACCACGTGGAGAAGGCACCCACACTGAAAGTGCCTGGAGGGAACATTGGGGCTTCTTCTCAGTGTCTTTGACATAGGGTTTCACTGTCCCGGGAAAGTCTCTGCTAACACCCTGCAGAGCGCTGTGCCCAATCTACAGAAACGTCTTGCGGTATCTCCTACAGGGAAAGTGCCAGGAGGGAATTGTCGAGCTTGTTCTCAGTGTCTCTGAGAATTGCTCTGATTATCCCTCTGACCTCTTTGCTAAGACTCTCCAGAGAGCCGTCCTCAAAACAAACACACATCTTGACATATCTCCCTCATTGATCGCAGTGTCTCCAGGAACGGCATTCAAGGAGCCAGGAACTTTTCTCCCTACACTGTCCATTGAGTTGTCCTCAAAACCAAGATACATCCTGCTATATCTCCCACATGGAAAGTGCCAGGAGGGAGAAGTGGGGATTATGTTTAGACTTTCTCGGAACTGCTTCAAATCAACTAGATATCTTTGTGCTGTAAATCTCCCAACAGCCAAACGCAAAAGCAGCAAACATCTCGCTGTATGTCCCACATCCAAAGTGCCAAGAGAGAGCTTGCTCTCCCTCTCTTTGAGTACTGTTTTCACTGTCCCGGTTACCTCTTTGCTAACATTCTCTTCAGCGCTGCAGGGAAACCAGGAACCACGTGGAGAAGGCACCCACACTGAAAGTGCCTGGAGGGAACATTGGGGCTTCTTCTCAGTGTCTCTGACATAGGGTTTCACTCTCCCGGGAAAGTCTCTGCTAACACCGTGCAGAGCGCTGTGCCCAATCTACAGAAACGTCTTGCGGTATCTCCTACAGGGAAAGTGCCAGGAGGGAATTGTCGAGCTTGTTCTCAGTGTCTCTGAGAATTGCTCTGATTATCCCTGTGACCTCTTTGCTAAGACTCTCCAGAGAGCCGTCCTCAAAACAAACACACATCTTGACATATCTCCCTCATTGATCGCAGTGTCTCCAGGAACGGCATTCAAGGAGCCAGGAACTTTTCTCCCTACACTGTCCATTGAGTTGTCCTCAAAACCAAGATACATCCTGCTATATCTCCCACATGGAAAGTGCCAGGAGGGAGAAGTGGGGATTATGTTTAGACTTTCTCGGAACTGCTTCAAATCAACTAGATATCTTTGTGCTGTAAATCTCCCAACAGCCAAACGCAAAAGCAGCAAACATCTCGCTGTATGTCCCACATCCAAAGTGCCAAGAGAGAGCTTGCTCTCCCTCTCTTTGAGTACTGTTTTCACTGTCCCGGTTACCTCTTTGCTAACATTCTCTTCAGCGCTGCAGGGAAACCAGGAACCACGTGGAGAAGGCACCCACACTGAAAGTGCCTGGAGGGAACATTGGGGCTTCTTCTCAGTGTCTCTGACATAGGGTTTCACTCTCCCGGGAAAGTCTCTGCTAACACCGTGCAGAGCGCTGTGCCCAATCTACAGAAACGTCTTGCGGTATCTCCTACAGGGAAAGTGCCAGGAGGGAATTGTCGAGCTTGTTCTCAGTGTCTCTGAGAATTGCTCTGATTATCCCTGTGACCTCTTTGCTAAGACTCTCCAGAGAGCCGTCCTCAAAACAAACACACATCTTGACATATCTCCCACATTGATCGCAGTGTCTCCAGGAACGGCATTCAAGGAGCCAGGAACTTTTCTCCCTACACTGTCCATTGAGTTGTCCTCAAAACCAATATACATCCTGCTATATCTCCCACATGGAAAGTGCCAGGAGGGAGAAGTGGCGATTATGTTTAGACTTTCTCGGAACTGCTTCAAATCAACTAGATATCTTTGTGCTGTAAATCTCCCAACAGCCAAACGCAAAAGCAGCAAACATCTCGCTGTATGTCCCACATCCAAAGTGCCAAGAGAGAGCTTGCTCTCCCTGTCTTTGAGTACTGTTTTCACTGTCCCGGTTACCTCTTTGCTAACATTCTCTTCAGCGCTGCAGGGAAACCAGGAACCACGTGGAGAAGGCACCCACACTGAAAGTGCCTGGAGGGAACATTGGGGCTTCTTCTCAGTGTCTCTGACATAGGGTTTCACTGTCCCGGGAAAGTCTCTGCTAACACCCTGCAGAGCGCTGTGCCCAATCTACAGAAACGTCTTGCGGTATCTCCTACAGGGAAAGTGCCAGGAGGGAATTGTCGAGCTTGTTCTCAGTGTCTCTGAGAATTGCTCTGATTATCCCTGTGACCTCTTTGCTAAGACTCTCCAGAGAGCCGTCCTCAAAACAAACACACATCTTGACATATCTCCCACATTGATCGCAGTGTCTCCAGGAACGGCATTCAAGGAGCCAGGAACTTTTCTCCCTACACTGTCCATTGAGTTGTCCTCAAAACCAAGATACATCCTGCTATATCTCCCACATGGAAAGTGCCAGGAGGGAGAAGTGGGGATTATGCTTAGACTTTCTCGGAACTGCTTCAAATCAACTAGATATCTTTGTGCTGTAAATCTCCCAACAGCCAAACGCAAAAGCAGCAAACATCTCGCTGTATGTCCCACATCCAAAGTGCCAAGAGAGAGCTTGCTCTCCCTCTCTTTGAGTACTGTTTTCACTGTCCCGGTTACCTCTTTGCTAACATTCTCTTCAGCGCTGCAGGGAAACCAGGAACCACGTGGAGAAGGCACCCACACTGAAAGTGCCTGGAGGGAACATTGGGGCTTCTTCTCAGTGTCTCTGACATAGGGTTTCACTCTCCCGGGAAAGTCTCTGCTAACACCGTGCAGAGCGCTGTGCCCAATCTACAGAAACGTCTTGCGGTATCTCCTACAGGGAAAGTGCCAGGAGGGAATTGTCGAGCTTGTTCTCAGTGTCTCTGAGAATTGCTCTGATTATCCCTGTGACCTCTTTGCTAAGACTCTCCAGAGAGCCGTCCTCAAAACAAACACACATCTTGACATATCTCCCACATTGATCGCAGTGTCTCCAGGAACGGCATTCAAGGAGCCAGGAACTTTTCTCCCTACACTGTCCATTGAGTTGTCCTCAAAACCAAGATACATCCTGCTATATCTCCCACATGGAAAGTGCCAGGAGGGAGAAGTGGCGATTATGTTTAGACTTTCTCGGAACTGCTTCAAATCAACTAGATATCTTTGTGCTGTAAATCTCCCAACAGCCAAACGCAAAAGCAGCAAACATCTCGCTGTATGTCCCACATCCAAAGTGCCAAGAGAGAGCTTGCTCTCCCTGTCTTTGAGTACTGTTTTCACTGTCCCGGTTACCTCTGCTAACATTCTCTTCAGCACTGCAGGGAAACCAGGAACCACGTGGAGAAGGCACCCACACTGAAAGTGCCTGGAGGGAACATTGGGGCTTCTTCTCAGTGTCTCTGACATAGGGTTTCACTGTCCCGGGAAAGTCTCTGCTAACACCCTGCAGAGCGCTGTGCCCAATCTACAGAAACGTCTTGCGGTATCTCCTACAGGGAAAGTGCCAGGAGGGAATTGTCGAGCTTGTTCTCAGTGTCTCTGAGAATTGCTCTGATTATCCCTGTGACCTCTTTGCTAAGACTCTCCAGAGAGCCGTCCTCAAAACAAACACACATCTTGACATATCTCCCACATTGATCGCAGTGTCTCCAGGAACGGCATTCAAGGAGCCAGGAACTTTTCTCCCTACACTGTCCATTGAGTTGTCCTCAAAACCAAGATACATCCTGCTATATCTCCCACATGGAAAGTGCCAGGAGGGAGAAGTGGCGATTATGTTTAGACTTTCTCGGAACTGCTTCAAATCAACTAGATATCTTTGTGCTGTAAATCTCCCAACAGCCAAACGCAAAAGCAGCAAACATCTCGCTGTATGTCCCACATCCAAAGTGCCAAGAGAGAGCTTGCTCTCCCTGTCTTTGAGTACTGTTTTCACTGTCCCGGTTACCTCTTTGCTAACATTCTCTTCAGCGCTGCAGGGAAACCAGGAACCACGTGGAGAAGGCACCCACACTGAAAGTGCCTGGAGGGAACATTGGGGCTTCTTCTCAGTGTCTCTGACATAGGGTTTCACTGTCCCGGGAAAGTCTCTGCTAACACCCTGCAGAGCGCTGTGCCCAATCTACAGAAACGTCTTGCGGTATCTCCTACAGGGAAAGTGCCAGGAGGGAATTGTCGAGCTTGTTCTCAGTGTCTCTGAGAATTGCTCTGATTATCCCTGTGACCTCTTTGCTAAGACTCTCCAGAGAGCCGTCCTCAAAACAAACACACATCTTGACATATCTCCCACATTGATCGCAGTGTCTCCAGGAACGGCATTCAAGGAGCCAGGAACTTTTCTCCCTACACTGTCCATTGAGTTGTCCTCAAAACCAAGATACATCCTGCTATATCTCCCACATGGAAAGTGCCAGGAGGGAGAAGTGGGGATTATGCTTAGACTTTCTCGGAACTGCTTCAAATCAACTAGATATCTTTGTGCTGTAAATCTCCCAACAGCCAAACGCAAAAGCAGCAAACATCTCGCTGTATGTCCCACATCCAAAGTGCCAAGAGAGAGCTTGCTCTCCCTGTCTTTGAGTACTGTTTTCACTGTCCCGGTTACCTCTTTGCTAACATTCTCTTCAGCGCTGCAGGGAAACCAGGAACCACGTGGAGAAGGCACCCACACTGAAAGTGCCTGGAGGGAACATTGGGGCTTCTTCTCAGTGTCTCTGACATAGGGTTTCACTGTCCCGGGAAAGTCTCTGCTAACACCCTGCAGAGCGCTGTGCCCAATCTACAGAAACGTCTTGCGGTATCTCCTACAGGGAAAGTGCCAGGAGGGAACTGTCGAGCTTGTTCTCAGTGTCTCTGAGAATTGCTCTGATTATCCCTGTGACCTCTTTGCTAAGACTCTCCAGAGAGCCGTCCTCAAAACAAACACACATCTTGACATATCTCCCTCATTGATCGCAGTGTCTCCAGGAACGGCATTCAAGGAGCCAGGAACTTTTCTCCCTACACTGTCCATTGAGTTGTCCTCAAAACTAAGATACATCCTGCTATATCTCCCACATGGAAAGTGCCAGGAGGGAGAAGTGGGGATTATGCTTAGACTTTCTCGGAACTGCTTCAAATCAACTAGATATCTTTGTGCTGTAAATCTCCCAACAGCCAAACGCAAAAGCAGCAAACATCTCGCTGTATGTCCCACATCCAAAGTGCCAAGAGAGAGCTTGCTCTCCCTGTCTTTGAGTACTGTTTTCACTGTCCCGGTTACCTCTTTGCTAACATTCTCTTCAGCGCTGCAGGGAAACCAGGAACCACGTGGAGAAGGCACCCACACTGAAAGTGCCTGGAGGGAACATTGGGGCTTCTTCTCAGTGTCTCTGACATAGGGTTTCACTGTCCCGGGAAAGTCTCTGCTAACACCCTGCAGAGCGCTGTGCCCAATGTACAGAAACGTCTTGCGGTATCTCCTACAGGGAAAGTGCCAGGAGGGAATTGTCGAGCTTGTTCTCAGTGTCTCTGAGAATTGCTCTGATTATCCCTGTGACCTCTTTGCTAAGACTCTCCAGAGAGCCGTCCTCAAAACAAACACACATCTTGACATATCTCCCTCATTGATCGCAGTGTCTCCAGGAACGGCATTCAAGGAGCCAGGAACTTTTCTCCCTACACTGTCCATTGAGTTGTCCTCAAAACCAAGATACATCCTGCTATATCTCCCACATGGAAAGTGCCAGGAGGGAGAAGTGGGGATTATGTTTAGACTTTCTCGGAACTGCTTCAAATCAACTAGATATCTTTGTGCTGTAAATCTCCCAACAGCCAAACGCAAAAGCAGCAAACATCTCGCTGTATGTCCCACATCCAAAGTGCCAAGAGAGAGCTTGCTCTCCCTGTCTTTGAGTACTGTTTTCACTGTCCCGGTTACCTCTTTGCTAACATTCTCTTCAGCGCTGCAGGGAAACCAGGAACCACGTGGAGAAGGCACCCACACTGAAAGTGCCTGGAGGGAACATTGGGGCTTCTTCTCAGTGTCTCTGACATAGGGTTTCACTGTCCCGGGAAAGTCTCTGCTAACACCCTGCAGAGCGCTGTGCCCAATCTACAGAAACGTCTTGCGGTATCTCCTACAGGGAAAGTGCCAGGAGGGAATTGTCGAGCTTGTTCTCAGTGTCTCTGAGAATTGCTCTGATTATCCCTGTGACCTCTTTGCTAAGACTCTCCAGAGAGCCGTCCTCAAAACAAACACACATCTTGACATATCTCCCACATTGATCGCAGTGTCTCCAGGAACGGCATTCAAGGAGCCAGGAACTTTTCTCCCTACACTGTCCATTGAGTTGTCCTCAAAACCAAGATACATCCTGCTATATCTCCCACATGGAAAGTGCCAGGAGGGAGAAGTGGGGATTATGTTTAGACTTTCTCGGAACTGCTTCAAATCAACTAGATATCTTTGTGCTGTAAATCTCCCAACAGCCAAACACAAAAGCAGCAAACATCTCGCTGTATGTCCCACATCCAAAGTGCCAAGAGAGAGCTTGCTCTCCCTCTCTTTGAGTACTGTTTTCACTGTCCCGGTTACCTCTTTGCTAACATTCTCTTCAGCGCTGCAGGGAAACCAGGAACCACGTGGAGAAGGCACCCACACTGAAAGTGCCTGGAGGGAACATTGGGGCTTCTTCTCAGTGTCTCTGACATAGGGTTTCACTGTCCCGGGAAAGTCTCTGCTAACACCCTGCAGAGCGCTGTGCCCAATCTACAGAAACGTCTTGCGGTATCTCCTACAGGGAAAGTGCCAGGAGGGAATTGTCGAGCTTGTTCTCAGTGTCTCTGAGAATTGCTCTGATTATCCCTGTGACCTCTTTGCTAAGACTCTCCAGAGAGCCGTCCTCAAAACAAACACACATCTTGACATATCTCCCACATTGATCGCAGTGTCTCCAGGAACGGCATTCAAGGAGCCAGGAACTTTTCTCCCTACACTGTCCATTGAGTTGTCCTCAAAACCAAGATACATCCTGCTATATCTCCCACATGGAAAGTGCCAGGAGGGAGAAGTGGCGATTATGTTTAGACTTTCTCGGAACTGCTTCAAATCAACTAGATATCTTTGTGCTGTAAATCTCCCAACAGCCAAACGCAAAAGCAGCAAACATCTCGCTGTATGTCCCACATCCAAAGTGCCAAGAGAGAGCTTGCTCTCCCTGTCTTTGAGTACTGTTTTCACTGTCCCGGTTACCTCTTTGCTAACATTCTCTTCAGCGCTGCAGGGAAACCAGGAACCACGTGGAGAAGGCACCCACACTGAAAGTGCCTGGAGGGAACATTGGGGCTTCTTCTCAGTGTCTCTGACATAGGGTTTCACTGTCCCGGGAAAGTCTCTGCTAACACCCTGCAGAGCGCTGTGCCCAATCTACAGAAACGTCTTGCGGTATCTCCTACAGGGAAAGTGCCAGGAGGGAATTGTCGAGCTTGTTCTCAGTGTCTCTGAGAATTGCTCTGATTATCCGTGTGACATCTTTGCTAAGACTCTCCAGAGAGCCGTCCTCAAAACCAACACACATCTTGACATATCTCCCACATTGATCGCAGTGTCTCCAGGAACGGCATTCAAGGAGCCAGGAACTTTTCTCCCTACACTGTCCATTGAGTTGTCCTCAAAACCAAGATACATCCTGCTATATCTCCCACATGGAAAGTGCCAGGAGGGAGAAGTGGCGATTATGTTTAGACTTTCTCGGAACTGCTTCAAATCAACTAGATATCTTTGTGCTGTAAATCTCCCAACAGCCAAACGCAAAAGCAGCAAACATCTCGCTGTATGTCCCACATCCAAAGTGCCAAGAGAGAGCTTGCTCTCCCTGTCTTTGAGTACTGTTTTCACTGTCCCGGTTACCTCTTTGCTAACATTCTCTTCAGCGCTGCAGGGAAACCAGGAACCACGTGGAGAAGGCACCCACACTGAAAGTGCCTGGAGGGAACATTGGGGCTTCTTCTCAGTGTCTCTGACATAGGGTTTCACTGTCCCGGGAAAGTCTCTGCTAACACCCTGCAGAGCGCTGTGCCCAATCTACAGAAACGTCTTGCGGTATCTCCTACAGGGAAAGTGCCAGGAGGGAATTGTCGAGCTTGTTCTCAGTGTCTCTGAGAATTGCTCTGATTATCCCTGTGACCTCTTTGCTAAGACTCTCCAGAGAGCCGTCCTCAAAACAAACACACATCTTGACATATCTCCCTCATTGATCGCAGTGTCTCCAGGAACGGCATTCAAGGAGCCAGGAACTTTTCTCCCTACACTGTCCATTGAGTTGTCCTCAAAACCAAGATACATCCTGCTATATCTCCCACATGGAAAGTGCCAGGAGGGAGAAGTGGGGATTATGCTTAGACTTTCTCGGAACTGCTTCAAATCAACTAGATATCTTTGTGCTGTAAATCTCCCAACAGCCAAACGCAAAAGCAGCAAACATCTCGCTGTATGTCCCACATCCAAAGTGCCAAGAGAGAGCTTGCTCTCCCTGTCTTTGAGTACTGTTTTCACTGTCCCGGTTACCTCTTTGCTAACATTCTCTTCAGCGCTGCAGGGAAACCAGGAACCACGTGGAGAAGGCACCCACACTGAAAGTGCCTGGAGGGAACATTGGGGCTTCTTCTCAGTGTCTCTGACATAGGGTTTCACTGTCCCGGGAAAGTCTCTGCTAACACCCTGCAGAGCGCTGTGCCCAATCTACAGAAACGTCTTGCGGTATCTCCTACAGGGAAAGTGCCAGGAGGGAACTGTCGAGCTTGTTCTCAGTGTCTCTGAGAATTGCTCTGATTATCCCTGTGACCTCTTTGCTAAGACTCTCCAGAGAGCCGTCCTCAAAACAAACACACATCTTGACATATCTCCCTCATTGATCGCAGTGTCTCCAGGAACGGCATTCAAGGAGCCAGGAACTTTTCTCCCTACACTGTCCATTGAGTTGTCCTCAAAACCAAGATACATCCTGCTATATCTCCCACATGGAAAGTGCCAGGAGGGAGAAGTGGCGATTATGCTTAGACTTTCTCGGAACTGCTTCAAATCAACTAGATATCTTTGTGCTGTAAATCTCCCAACAGCCAAACGCAAAAGCAGCAAACATCTCGCTGTATGTCCCACATCCAAAGTGCCAAGAGAGAGCTTGCTCTCCCTGTCTTTGAGTACTGTTTTCACTGTCCCGGTTACCTCTTTGCTAACATTCTCTTCAGCGCTGCAGGGAAACCAGGAACCACGTGGAGAAGGCACCCACACTGAAAGTGCCTGGAGGGAACATTGGGGCTTCTTCTCAGTGTCTCTGACATAGGGTTTCACTGTCCCGGGAAAGTCTCTGCTAACACCCTGCAGAGCGCTGTGCCCAATCTACAGAAACGTCTTGCGGTATCTCCTACAGGGAAAGTGCCAGGAGGGAACTGTCGAGCTTGTTCTCAGTGTCTCTGAGAATTGCTCTGATTATCCCTGTGACCTCTTTGCTAAGACTCTCCAGAGAGCCGTCCTCAAAACAAACACACATCTTGACATATCTCCCACATTGATCGCAGTGTCTCCAGGAACGGCATTCAAGGAGCCAGGAACTTTTCTCCCTACACTGTCCATTGAGTTGTCCTCAAAACCAAGATACATCCTGCTATATCTCCCACATGGAAAGTGCCAGGAGGGAGAAGTGGGGATTATGCTTAGACTTTCTCGGAACTGCTTCAAATCAACTAGATATCTTTGTGCTGTAAATCTCCCAACAGCCAAACGCAAAAGCAGCAAACATCTCGCTGTATGTCCCACATCCAAAGTGCCAAGAGAGAGCTTGCTCTCCCTGTCTTTGAGTACTGTTTTCACTGTCCCGGTTACCTCTTTGCTAACATTCTCTTCAGCGCTGCAGGGAAACCAGGAACCACGTGGAGAAGGCACCCACACTGAAAGTGCCTGGAGGGAACATTGGGGCTTCTTCTCAGTGTCTCTGACATAGGGTTTCACTGTCCCGGGAAAGTCTCTGCTAACACCCTGCAGAGCGCTGTGCCCAATCTACAGAAACGTCTTGCGGTATCTCCTACAGGGAAAGTGCCAGGAGGGAATTGTCGAGCTTGTTCTCAGTGTCTCTGAGAATTGCTCTGATTATCCCTGTGACCTCTTTGCTAAGACTCTCCAGAGAGCCGTCCTCAAAACAAACACACATCTTGACATATCTCCCTCATTGATCGCAGTGTCTCCAGGAACGGCATTCAAGGAGCCAGGAACTTTTCTCCCTACACTGTCCATTGAGTTGTCCTCAAAACCAAGATACATCCTGCTATATCTCCCACATGGAAAGTGCCAGGAGGGAGAAGTGGGGATTATGTTTAGACTTTCTCGGAACTGCTTCAAATCAACTAGATATCTTTGTGCTGTAAATCTCCCAACAGCCAAACACAAAAGCAGCAAACATCTCGCTGTATGTCCCACATCCAAAGTGCCAAGAGAGAGCTTGCTCTCCCTCTCTTTGAGTACTGTTTTCACTGTCCCGGTTACCTCTTTGCTAACATTCTCTTCAGCGCTGCAGGGAAACCAGGAACCACGTGGAGAAGGCACCCACACTGAAAGTGCCTGGAGGGAACATTGGGGCTTCTTCTCAGTGTCTCTGACATAGGGTTTCACTCTCCCGGGAAAGTCTCTGCTAACACCCTGCAGAGCGCTGTGCCCAATCTACAGAAACGTCTTGCGGTATCTCCTACAGGGAAAGTGCCAGGAGGGAATTGTCGAGCTTGTTCTCAGTGTCTCTGAGAATTGCTCTGATTATCCCTGTGACCTCTTTGCTAAGACTCTCCAGAGAGCCGTCCTCAAAACAAACACACATCTTGACATATCTCCCACATTGATCGCAGTGTCTCCAGGAACGGCATTCAAGGAGCCAGGAACTTTTCTCCCTACACTGTCCATTGAGTTGTCCTCAAAACCAAGATACATCCTGCTATATCTCCCACATGGAAAGTGCCAGGAGGGAGAAGTGGCGATTATGTTTAGACTTTCTCGGAACTGCTTCAAATCAACTAGATATCTTTGTGCTGTAAATCTCCCAACAGCCAAACACAAAAGCAGCAAACATCTCGCTGTATGTCCCACATCCAAAGTGCCAAGAGAGAGCTTGCTCTCCCTGTCTTTGAGTACTGTTTTCACTGTCCCGGTTACCTCTTTGCTAACATTCTCTTCAGCGCTGCAGGGAAACCAGGAACCACGTGGAGAAGGCACCCACACTGAAAGTGCCTGGAGGGAACATTGGGGCTTCTTCTCAGTGTCTCTGACATAGGGTTTCACTCTCCCGGGAAAGTCTCTGCTAACACCCTGCAGAGCGCTGTGCCCAATCTACAGAAACGTCTTGCAGTATCTCCTACAGGGAAAGTGCCAGGAGGGAATTGTCGAGCTTGTTCTCAGTGTCTCTGAGAATTGCTCTGATTATCCCTGTGACCTCTTTGCTAAGACTCTCCAGAGAGCCGTCCTCAAAACAAACACACATCTTGACATATCTCCCACATTGATCGCAGTGTCTCCAGGAACGGCATTCAAGGAGCCAGGAACTTTTCTCCCTACACTGTCCATTGAGTTGTCCTCAAAACCAAGATACATCCTGCTATATCTCCCACATGGAAAGTGCCAGGAGGGAGAAGTGGCGATTATGTTTAGACTTTCTCGGAACTGCTTCAAATCAACTAGATATCTTTGTGCTGTAAATCTCCCAACAGCCAAACGCAAAAGCAGCAAACATCTCGCTGTATGTCCCACATCCAAAGTGCCAAGAGAGAGCTTGCTCTCCCTGTCTTTGAGTACTGTTTTCACTGTCCCGGTTACCTCTTTGCTAACATTCTCTTCAGCGCTGCAGGGAAACCAGGAACCACGTGGAGAAGGCACCCACACTGAAAGTGCCTGGAGGGAACATTGGGGCTTCTTCTCAGTGTCTCTGACATAGGGTTTCACTGTCCCGGGAAAGTCTCTGCTAACACCCTGCAGAGCGCTGTGCCCAATCTACAGAAACGTCTTGCGGTATCTCCTACAGGGAAAGTGCCAGGAGGGAATTGTCCATCTTGTTCTCAGTGTCTCTGAGAATTGCTCTGATTATCCCTGTGACCTCTTTGCTAAGACTCTCCAGAGAGCCGTCCTCAAAACAAACACACATCTTGACATATCTCCCACATTGATCGCAGTGTCTCCAGGAACGGCATTCAAGGAGCCAGGAACTTTTCTCCCTACACTGTCCATTGAGTTGTCCTCAAAACCAAGATACATCCTGCTATATCTCCCACATGGAAAGTGCCAGGAGGGAGAAGTGGCGATTATGTTTAGACTTTCTCGGAACTGCTTCAAATCAACTAGATATCTTTGTGCTGTAAATCTCCCAACAGCCAAACGCAAAAGCAGCAAACATCTCGCTGTATGTCCCACATCCAAAGTGCCAAGAGAGAGCTTGCTCTCCCTGTCTTTGAGTACTGTTTTCACTGTCCCGGTTACCTCTTTGCTAACATTCTCTTCAGCGCTGCAGGGAAACCAGGAACCACGTGGAGAAGGCACCCACACTGAAAGTGCCTGGAGGGAACATTGGGGCTTCTTCTCAGTGTCTCTGACATAGGGTTTCACTGTCCCGGGAAAGTCTCTGCTAACACCCTGCAGAGCGCTGTGCCCAATCTACAGAAACGTCTTGCGGTATCTCCTACAGGGAAAGTGCCAGGAGGGAATTGTCGAGCTTGTTCTCAGTGTCTCTGAGAATTGCTCTGATTATCTGTGTGACCTCTTTGCTAAGACTCTCCAGAGAGCCGTCCTCAAAACCAACACACATCTTGACATATCTCCCACATTGATCGCAGTGTCTCCAGGAACGGCATTCAAGGAGCCAGGAACTTTTCTCCCTACACTGTCCATTGAGTTGTCCTCAAAACCAAGATACATCCTGCTATATCTCCCACATGGAAAGTGCCAGGAGGGAGAAGTGGCGATTATGTTTAGACTTTCTCGGAACTGCTTCAAATCAACTAGATATCTTTGTGCTGTAAATCTCCCAACAGCCAAACGCAAAAGCAGCAAACATCTCGCTGTATGTCCCACATCCAAAGTGCCAAGAGAGAGCTTGCTCTCCCTGTCTTTGAGTACTGTTTTCACTGTCCCGGTTACCTCTTTGCTAACATTCTCTTCAGCGCTGCAGGGAAACCAGGAACCACGTGGAGAAGGCACCCACACTGAAAGTGCCTGGAGGGAACATTGGGGCTTCTTCTCAGTGTCTCTGACATAGGGTTTCACTGTCCCGGGAAAGTCTCTGCTAACACCCTGCAGAGCGCTGTGCCCAATCTACAGAAACGTCTTGCGGTATCTCCTACAGGGAAAGTGCCAGGAGGGAATTGTCGAGCTTGTTCTCAGTGTCTCTGAGAATTGCTCTGATTATCCCTGTGACCTCTTTGCTAAGACTCTCCAGAGAGCCGTCCTCAAAACAAACACACATCTTGACATATCTCCCACATTGATCGCAGTGTCTCCAGGAACGGCATTCAAGGAGCCAGGAACTTTTCTCCCTACACTGTCCATTGAGTTGTCCTCAAAACCAAGATACATCCTGCTATATCTCCCACATGGAAAGTGCCAGGAGGGAGAAGTGGCGATTATGTTTAGACTTTCTCGGAACTGCTTCAAATCAACTAGATATCTTTGTGCTGTAAATCTCCCAACAGCCAAACGCAAAAGCAGCAAACATCTCGCTGTATGTCCCACATCCAAAGTGCCAAGAGAGAGCTTGCTCTCCCTGTCTTTGAGTACTGTTTTCACTGTCCCGGTTACCTCTTTGCTAACATTCTCTTCAGCGCTGCAGGGAAACCAGGAACCACGTGGAGAAGGCACCCACACTGAAAGTGCCTGGAGGGAACATTGGGGCTTCTTCTCAGTGTCTCTGACATAGGGTTTCACTGTCCCGGGAAAGTCTCTGCTAACACCCTGCAGAGCGCTGTGCCCAATCTACAGAAACGTCTTGCGGTATCTCCTACAGGGAAAGTGCCAGGAGGGAATTGTCGAGCTTGTTCTCAGGGTCTCTGAGAATTGCTCTGATTATCCCTGTGACCTCTTTGCTAAGACTCTCCAGAGAGCCGTCCTCAAAACAAACACACATCTTGACATATCTCCCACATTGATCGCAGTGTCTCCAGGAACGGCATTCAAGGAGCCAGGAACTTTTCTCCCTACACTGTCCATTGAGTTGTCCTCAAAACCAAGATACATCCTGCTATATCTCCCACATGGAAAGTGCCAGGAGGGAGAAGTGGCGATTATGTTTAGACTTTCTCGGAACTGCTTCAAATCAACTAGATATCTTTGTGCTGTAAATCTCCCAACAGCCAAACGCAAAAGCAGCAAACATCTCGCTGTATGTCCCACATCCAAAGTGCCAAGAGAGAGCTTGCTCTCCCTGTCTTTGAGTACTGTTTTCACTGTCCCGGTTACCTCTTTGCTAACATTCTCTTCAGCGCTGCAGGGAAACCAGGAACCACGTGGAGAAGGCACCCACACTGAAAGTGCCTGGAGGGAACATTGGGGCTTCTTCTCAGTGTCTCTGACATAGGGTTTCACTGTCCCCGGAAAGTCTCTGCTAACACCCTGCAGAGCGCTGTGCCCAATCTACAGAAACGTCTTGCGGTATCTCCTACAGGGAAAGTGCCAGGAGGGAATTGTGGAGCTTGTCCTCAGTGTCTCTGAGAATTGCTCTGATTATCCCTGTGACCTCTTTGCTAAGACTCTCCAGAGAGCCGTCCTCAAAACAAACACACATCTTGACATATCTCCCACATTGATCGCAGTGTCTCTAGGAACGGCATTCAAGGAGCCAGGAACTTTTCTCCCTACACTGTCCATTGAGTTGTCCTCAAAACCAAGATACATCCTGCTATATCTCCCACATGGAAAGTGCCAGGAGGGAGAAGTGGCGATTATGTTTAGACTTTCTCGGAACTGCTTCAAATCAACTAGATATCTTTGTGCTGTAAATCTCCCAACAGCCAAACGCAAAAGCAGCAAACATCTCGCTGTATGTCCCACATCCAAAGTGCCAAGAGAGAGCTTGCTCTCCCTGTCTTTGAGTACTGTTTTCACTGTCCCGGTTACCTCTTTGCTAACATTCTCTTCAGCGCTGCAGGGAAACCAGGAACCACGTGGAGAAGGCACCCACACTGAAAGTGCCTGGAGGGAACATCGGGGCTTCTTCTCAGTGTCTCTGACATAGGGTTTCACTGTCCCGGGAAAGTCTCTGCTAACACCCTGCAGAGCGCTGTGCCCAATCTACAGAAACGTCTTGCGGTATCTCCTACAGGGAAAGTGCCAGGAGGGAATTGTCGAGCTTGTTCTCAGTGTCTCTGAGAATTGCTCTGATTATCCCTGTGACCTCTTTGCTAAGACTCTCCAGAGAGCCGTCCTCAAAACAAACACACATCTTGACATATCTCCCTCATTGATCGCAGTGTCTCCAGGAACGGCATTCAAGGAGCCAGGAACTTTTCTCCCTACACTGTCCATTGAGTTGTCCTCAAAACCAAGATACATCCTGCTATATCTCCCACATGGAAAGTGCCAGGAGGGAGAAGTGGGGATTATGTTTAGACTTTCTCGGAACTGCTTCAAATCAACTAGATATCTTTGTGCTGTAAATCTCCCAACAGCCAAACGCAAAAGCAGCAAACATCTCACTGTATGTCCCACATCCAAAGTGCCAAGAGAGAGCTTGCTCTCCCTGTCTTTGAGTACTGTTTTCACTGTCCCGGTTACCTCTTTGCTAACATTCTCTTCAGCGCTGCAGGGAAACCAGGAACCACGTGGAGAAGGCACCCACACTGAAAGTGCCTGGAGGGAACATTGGGGCTTCTTCTCAGTGTCTCTGACATAGGGTTTCACTGTCCCGGGAAAGTCTCTGCTAACACCCTGCAGAGCGCTGTGCCCAATCTACAGAAACGTCTTGCGGTATCTCCTACAGGGAAAGTGCCAGGAGGGAATTGTCGAGCTTGTTCTCAGTGTCTCTGAGAATTGCTCTGATTATCCCTGTGACCTCTTTGCTAAGACTCTCCAGAGAGCCGTCCTCAAAACAAACACACATCTTGACATATCTCCCACATTGATCGCAGTGTCTCCAGGAACGGCATTCAAGGAGCCAGGAACTTTTCTCCCTACACTGTCCATTGAGTTGTCCTCAAAACCAAGATACATCCTGCTATATCTCCCACATGGAAAGTGCCAGGAGGGAGAAGTGGGGATTATGCTTAGACTTTCTCGGAACTGCTTCAAATCAACTAGATATCTTTGTGCTGTAAATCTCCCAACAGCCAAACGCAAAAGCAGCAAACATCTCGCTGTATGTCCCACATCCAAAGTGCCAAGAGAGAGCTTGCTCTCCCTCTCTTTGAGTACTGTTTTCACTGTCCCGGTTACCTCTTTGCTAACATTCTCTTCAGCGCTGCAGGGAAACCAGGAACCACGTGGAGAAGGCACCCACACTGAAAGTGCCTGGAGGGAACATTGGGGCTTCTTCTCAGTGTCTCTGACATAGGGTTTCACTGTCCCGGGAAAGTCTCTGCTAACACCCTGCAGAGCGCTGTGCCCAATCTACAGAAACGTCTTGCGGTATCTCCTACAGGGAAAGTGCCAGGAGGGAATTGTCGAGCTTGTCCTCAGTGTCTCTGAGAATTGCTCTGATTATCCCTGTGACCTCTTTGCTAAGACTCTCCAGAGAGCCGTCCTCAAAACAAACACACATCTTGACATATCTCCCTCATTGATCGCAGTGTCTCCAGGAACGGCATTCAAGGAGCCAGGAACTTTTCTCCCTACACTGTCCATTGAGTTGTCCTCAAAACCAAGATACATCCTGCTATATCTCCCACACGGAAAGTGCCAGGAGGGAGAAGTGGGGATTATGTTTAGACTTTCTCGGAACTGCTTCAAATCAACTAGATATCTTTGTGCTGTAAATCTCCCAACAGCCAAACGCAAAAGCAGCAAACATCTCGCTGTATGTCCCACATCCAAAGTGCCAAGAGAGAGCTTGCTCTCCCTCTCTTTGAGTACTGTTTTCACTGTCCCGGTTACCTCTTTGCTAACATTCTCTTCAGCACTGCAGGGAAACCAGGAACCACGTGGAGAAGGCACCCACACTGAAAGTGCCTGGAGGGAACATTGGGGCTTCTTCTCAGTGTCTCTGACATAGGGTTTCACTGTCCCGGGAAAGTCTCTGCTAACACCCTGCAGAGCGCTGTGCCCAATCTACAGAAACGTCTTGCGGTATCTCCTACAGGGAAAGTGCCAGGAGGGAATTGTCGAGCTTGTTCTCAGTGTCTCTGAGAATTGCTCTGATTATCCCTGTGACCTCTTTGCTAAGACTCTCCAGAGAGCCGTCCTCAAAACAAACACACATCTTGACATATCTCCCACATTGATCGCAGTGTCTCCAGGAACGGCATTCAAGGAGCCAGGAACTTTTCTCCCTACACTGTCCATTGAGTTGTCCTCAAAACCAAGATACATCCTGCTATATCTCCCACATGGAAAGTGCCAGGAGGGAGAAGTGGCGATTATGTTTAGACTTTCTCGGAACTGCTTCAAATCAACTAGATATCTTTGTGCTGTAAATCTCCCAACAGCCAAACGCAAAAGCAGCAAACATCTCGCTGTATGTCCCACATCCAAAGTGCCAAGAGAGAGCTTGCTCTCCCTGTCTTTGAGTACTGTTTTCACTGTCCCGGTTACCTCTTTGCTAACATTCTCTTCAGCGCTGCAGGGAAACCAGGAACCACATGGAGAAGGCACCCACACTGAAAGTGCCTGGAGGGAACATTGGGGCTTCTTCTCAGTGTCTCTGACATAGGGTTTCACTGTCCCGGGAAAGTCTCTGCTAACACCCTGCAGAGCGCTGTGCCCAATCTACAGAAACGTCTTGCGGTATCTCCTACAGGGAAAGTGCCAGGAGGGAATTGTCCATCTTGTTCTCAGTGTCTCTGAGAATTGCTCTGATTATCTGTGTGACCTCTTTGCTAAGACTCTCCAGAGAGCCGTCCTCAAAACCAACACACATCTTGACATATCTCCCTCATTGATCGCAGTGTCTCCAGGAACGGCATTCAAGGAGCCAGGAACTTTTCTCCCTACACTGTCCATTGAGTTGTCCTCAAAACCAATATACATCCTGCTATATCTCCCACATGGAAAGTGCCAGGAGGGAGAAGTGGCGATTATGTTTAGACTTTCTCGGAACTGCTTCAAATCAACTAGATATCTTTGTGCTGTAAATCTCCCAACAGCCAAACGCAAAAGCAGCAAACATCTCGCTGTATGTCCCACATCCAAAGTGCCAAGAGAGAGCTTGCTCTCCCTCTCTTTGAGTACTGTTTTCACTGTCCCGGTTACCTCTTTGCCAACATTCTCTTCAGCGCTGCAGGGAAACCAGGAACCACGTGGAGAAGGCACCCACACTGAAAGTGCCTGGAGGGAACATTGGGGCTTCTTCTCAGTGTCTCTGACATAGGGTTTCACTGTCCCGGGAAAGTCTCTGCTAACACCCTGCAGAGCGCTGTGCCCAATCTACAGAAACGTCTTGCGGTATCTCCTACAGGGAAAGTGCCAGGAGGGAATTGTCGAGCTTGTCCTCAGTGTCTCTGAGAATTGCTCTGATTATCCCTGTGACCTCTTTGCTAAGACTCTCCAGAGAGCCGTCCTCAAAACAAACACACATCTTGACATATCTCCCACATTGATCGCAGTGTCTCCAGGAACGGCATTCAAGGAGCCAGGAACTTTTCTCCCTACACTGTCCATTGAGTTGTCCTCAAAACCAAGATACATCCTGCTATATCTCCCACATGGAAAGTGCCAGGAGGGAGAAGTGGGGATTATGTTTAGACTTTCTCGGAACTGCTTCAAATCAACTAGATATCTTTGTGCTGTAAATCTCCCAACAGCCAAACGCAAAAGCAGCAAACATCTCGCTGTATGTCCCACATCCAAAGTGCCAAGAGAGAGCTTTCTCTCCCTGTCTTTGAGTACTGTTTTCACTGTCCCGGTTACCTCTTTGCTAACATTCTCTTCAGCGCTGCAGGGAAACCAGGAACCACGTGGAGAAGGCACCCACACTGAAAGTGCCTGGAGGGAACATTGGGGCTTCTTCTCAGTGTCTCTGACATAGGGTTTCACTGTCCCGGGAAAGTCTCTGCTAACACCCTGCAGAGCGCTGTGCCCAATCTACAGAAACGTCTTGCGGTATCTCCTACAGGGAAAGTGCCAGGAGGGAATTGTCGAGCTTGTTCTCAGTGTCTCTGAGAATTGCTCTGATTATCCCTGTGACCTCTTTGCTAAGACTCTCCAGAGAGCCGTCCTCAAAACAAACACACATCTTGACATATCTCCCACATTGATCGCAGTGTCTCCAGGAACGGCATTCAAGGAGCCAGGAACTTTTCTCCCTACACTGTCCATTGAGTTGTCCTCAAAACCAATATACATCCTGCTATATCTCCCACATGGAAAGTGCCAGGAGGGAGAAGTGGCGATTATGTTTAGACTTTCTCGGAACTGCTTCAAATCAACTAGGTATCTTTGTGCTGTAAATCTCCCAACAGCCAAACGCAAAAGCAGCAAACATCTCGCTGTATGTCCCACATCCAAAGTGCCAAGAGAGAGCTTGCTCTCCCTCTCTTTGAGTACTGTTTTCACTGTCCCGGTTACCTCTTTGCTAACATTCTCTTCAGCGCTGCAGGGAAACCAGGAACCACGTGGAGAAGGCACCCACACTGAAAGTGCCTGGAGGGAACATTGGGGCTTCTTCTCAGTGTCTCTGACATAGGGTTTCACTGTCGCGGGAAAGTCTCTGCTAACACCCTGCAGAGCGCTGTGCCCAATCTACAGAAACGTCTTGCGGTATCTCCTACAGGGAAAGTGCCAGGAGGGAATTGTCGAGCTTGTTCTCAGTGTCTCTGAGAATTGCTCTGATTATCCCTGTGACCTCTTTGCTAAGACTCTCCAGAGAGCCGTCCTCAAAACAAACACACATCTTGACATATCTCCCACATTGATCGCAGTGTCTCCAGGAACGGCATTCAAGGAGCCAGGACCTTTTCTCCCTACACTGTCCATTGAGTTGTCCTCAAAACCAAGATACATCCTGCTATATCTCCCACATGGAAAGTGCCAGGAGGGAGAAGTGGCGATTATGTTTAGACTTTCTCGGAACTGCTTCAAATCAACTAGATATCTTTGTGCTGTAAATCTCCCAACAGCCAAACGCAAAAGCAGCAAACATCTCGCTGTATGTCCCACATCCAAAGTGCCAAGAGAGAGCTTGCTCTCCCTCTCTTTGAGTACTGTTTTCACTGTCCCGGTTACCTCTTGGCTAACATTCTCTTCAGCGCTGCAGGGAAATCAGGAACCACGTGGAGAAGGCACCCACACTGAAAGTGCCTGGAGGGAACATTGGGGCTTCTTCTCAGTGTCTCTGACATAGGGTTTCACTGTCCCGGGAAAGTCTCTGCTAACACCCTGCAGAGCGCTGTGCCCAATCTACAGAAACGTCTTGCGGTATCTCCTACAGGGAAAGTGCCAGGAGGGAATTGTCGAGCTTGTTCTCAGTGTCTCTGAGAATTGCTCTGATTATCCCTGTGACCTCTTTGCTAAGACTCTCCAGAGAGCCGTCCTCAAAACAAACACACATCTTGACATATCTCCCACATTGATCGCAGTGTCTCCAGGAACGGCATTCAAGGAGCCAGGAACTTTTCTCCCTGCACTGTCCATTGAGTTGTCCTCAAAACCAATATACATCCTGCTATATCTCCCACAGGGAAAGTGCCAGGAGGGAGAAGTGGCGATTATGTTTAGACTTTCTCGGAACTGCTTCAAATCAACTAGATATCTTTGTGCTGTAAATCTCCCAACAGCCAAACGCAAAAGCAGCAAACATCTCGCTGTATGTCCCACATCCAAAGTGCCAAGAGAGAGCTTGCTCTCCCTCTCTTTGAGTACTGTTTTCACTGTCCCGGTTACCTCTTTGCTAACATTCTCTTCAGCGCTGCAGGGAAACCAGGAACCACGTGGAGAAGGCACCCACACTGAAAGTGCCTGGAGGGAACATTGGGGCTTCTTCTCAGTGTCTCTGACATAGGGTTTCACTGTCCCGGGAAAGTCTCTGCTAACACCCTGCAGAGCGCTGGCCCAATCTACAGAAACGTCTTGCGGTATCTCCTACAGGGAAAGTGCCAGGAGGGAATTGTCGAGCTTGTTCTCAGTGTCTCTGAGAATTGCTCTGATTATCCCTGTGACCTCTTTGCTAAGACTCTCCAGAGAGCCGTCCTCAAAACAAACACACATCTTGACATATCTCCCACATTGATCGCAGTGTCTCCAGGAACGGCATTCAAGGAGCCAGGAACTTTTCTCCCTACACTGTCCATTGAGTTGTCCTCAAAACCAAGATACATCCTGCTATATCTCCCACATGGAAAGTGCCAGGAGGGAGAAGTGGCGATTATGTTTAGACTTTCTCGGAACTGCTTCAAATCAACTAGATATCTTTGTGCTGTAAATCTCCCAACAGCCAAACGCAAAAGCAGCAAACATCTCGCTGTATGTCCCACATCCAAAGTGCCAAGAGAGAGCTTGCTCTCCCTGTCTTTGAGTACTGTTTTCACTGTCCCGGTTACCTCTTTGCTAACATTCTCTTCAGCGCTGCAGGGAAACCAGGAACCACGTGGAGAAGGCACCCACACTGAAAGTGCCTGGAGGGAACATTGGGGCTTCTTCTCAGTGTCTCTGACATAGGGTTTCACTGTCCCGGGAAAGTCTCTGCTAACACCCTGCAGAGCGCTGTGCCCAATCTACAGAAACGTCTTGCGGTATCTCCTACAGGGAAAGTGCCAGGAGGGAATTGTCGAGCTTGTTCTCAGTGTCTCTGAGAATTGCTCTGATTATCCCTGTGACCTCTTTGCTAAGACTCTCCAGAGAGCCGTCCTCAAAACAAACACACATCTTGACATATCTCCCACATTGATCGCAGTGTCTCCAGGAACGGCATTCAAGGAGCCAGGAACTTTTCTCCCTACACAGTCCATTGAGTTGTCCTCAAAACCAAGATACATCCTGCTATATCTCCCACATGGAAAGTGCCAGGAGGGAGAAGTGGCGATTATGTTTAGACTTTCTCGGAACTGCTTCAAATCAACTAGATATCTTTGTGCTGTAAATCTCCCAACAGCCAAACGCAAAAGCAGCAAACATCTCGCTGTATGTCCCACATCCAAAGTGCCAAGAGAGAGCTTGCTCTCCCTGTCTTTGAGTACTGTTTTCACTGTCCCGGTTACCTCTTTGCTAACATTCTCTTCAGAGCCGCAGTAAAACCAGGAACCACGTGGAGAAGGCACCCACACTGAAAGTGCCTGGAGGGAACATTGGGGCTTCTTCTCAGTGTCTCTGACATAGGGTTTCACTGTCCCGGGAAAGTCTCTGCTAACACCCTGCAGAGCGCTGTGCCCAATCTACAGAAACGTCTTGCGGTATCTCCTACAGGGAAAGTGCCAGGAGGGAATTGTCCATCTTGTTCTCAGTGTCTCTGAGAATTGCTCTGATTATCCCTGTGACCTCTTTGCTAAGACTCTCCAGAGAGCCGTCCTCAAAACAAACACACATCTTGACATATCTCCCACATTGATCGCAGTGTCTCCAGGAACGGCATTCAAGGAGCCAGGAACTTTTCTCCCTACACTGTCCATTGAGTTGTCCTCAAAACCAAGATACATCCTGCTATATCTCCCACATGGAAAGTGCCAGGAGGGAGAAGTGGCGATTATGTTTAGACTTTCTCGGAACTGCTTCAAATCAACTAGGTATCTTTGTGCTGTAAATCTCCCAACAGCCAAACGCAAAAGCAGCAAACATCTCGCTGTATGTCCCACATCCAAAGTGCCAAGAGAGAGCTTGCTCTCCCTGTCTTTGAGTACTGTTTTCACTGTCCCGGTTACCTCTTTGCTAACATTCTCTTCAGCGCTGCAGGGAAACCAGGAACCACGTGGAGAAGGCACCCACACTGAAAGTGCCTGGAGGGAACATTGGGGCTTCTTCTCAGTGTCTCTGACATAGGGTTTCACTGTCCCGGGAAAGTCTCTGCTAACACCCTGCAGAGCGCTGTGCCCAATCTACAGAAACGTCTTGCGGTATCTCCTACAGGGAAAGTGCCAGGAGGGAATTGTCGAGCTTGTTCTCAGTGTCTCTGAGAATTGCTCTGATTATCCCTGTGACCTCTTTGCTAAGACTCTCCAGAGAGCCGTCCTCAAAACAAACACACATCTTGACATATCTCCCACATTGATCGCAGTGTCTCCAGGAACGGCATTCAAGGAGCCAGGAACTTTTCTCCCTACACTGTCCATTGAGTTGTCCTCAAAACCAAGATACATCCTGCTATATCTCCCACATGGAAAGTGCCAGGAGGGAGAAGTGGCGATTATGTTTAGACTTTCTCGGAACTGCTTCAAATCAACTAGATATCTTTGTGCTGTAAATCTCCCAACAGCCAAACGCAAAAGCAGCAAACATCTCGCTGTATGTCCCACATCCAAAGTGCCAAGAGAGAGCTTGCTCTCCCTGTCTTTGAGTACTGTTTTCACTGTCCCGGTTACCTCTTTGCTAACATTCTCTTCAGCGCTGCAGGGAAACCAGGAACCACGTGGAGAAGGCACCCACACTGAAAGTGCCTGGAGGGAACATTGGGGCTTCTTCTCAGTGTCTCTGACATAGGGTTTCACTGTCCCGGGAAAGTCTCTGCTAACACCCTGCAGAGCGCTGTGCCCAATCTACAGAAACGTCTTGCGGTATCTCCTACAGGGAAAGTGCCAGGAGGGAATTGTCCATCTTGTTCTCAGTGTCTCTGAGAATTGCTCTGATTATCCCTGTGACCTCTTTGCTAAGACTCTCCAGAGAGCCGTCCTCAAAACAAACACACATCTTGACATATCTCCCACATTGATCGCAGTGTCTCCAGGAACGGCATTCAAGGAGCCAGGATCTTTTCTCCCTACACTGTCCATTGAGTTGTCCTCAAAACCAATATACATCCTGCTATATCTCCCACATGGAAAGTGCCAGGAGGGAGAAGTGGCGATTATGTTTAGACTTTCTCGGAACTGCTTCAAATCAACTAGGTATCTTTGTGCTGTAAATCTCCCAACAGCCAAACGCAAAAGCAGCAAACATCTCGCTGTATGTCCCACATCCAAAGTGCCAAGAGAGAGCTTGCTCTCCCTCTCTTTGAGTACTGTTTTCACTGTCCCGGTTACCTCTTTGCTAACATTCTCTTCAGCGCTGCAGGGAAACCAGGAACCACGTGGAGAAGGCACCCACACTGAAAGTGCCTGGAGGGAACATTGGGGCTTCTTCTCAGTGTCTCTGACATAGGGTTTCACTGTCCCGGGAAAGTCTCTGCTAACACCCTGCAGAGCGCTGTGCCCAATCTACAGAAACGTCTTGCGGTATCTCCTACAGGGAAAGTGCCAGGAGGGAATTGTCGAGCTTGTTCTCAGTGTCTCTGAGAATTGCTCTGATTATCCCTGTGACCTCTTTGCTAAGACTCTCCAGAGAGCCGTCCTCAAAACAAACACACATCTTGACATATCTCCCACATTGATCGCAGTGTCTCCAGGAACGGCATTCAAGGAGCCAGGAACTTTTCTCCCTACACTGTCCATTGAGTTGTCCTCAAAACCAAGATACATCCTGCTATATCTCCCACATGGAAAGTGCCAGGAGGGAGAAGTGGCGATTATGTTTAGACTTTCTCGGAACTGCTTCAAATCAACTAGATATCTTTGTGCTGTAAATCTCCCAACAGCCAAACGCAAAAGCAGCAAACATCTCGCTGTATGTCCCACATCCAAAGTGCCAAGAGAGAGCTTGCTCTCCCTGTCTTTGAGTACTGTTTTCACTGTCCCGGTTACCTCTTTGCTAACATTCTCTTCAGCGCTGCAGGGAAACCAGGAACCACGTGGAGAAGGCACCCACACTGAAAGTGCCTGGAGGGAACATTGGGGCTTCTTCTCAGTGTCTCTGACATAGGGTTTCACTGTCCCGGGAAAGTCTCTGCTAACACCCTGCAGAGCGCTGTGCCCAATCTACAGAAACGTCTTGCGGTATCTCCTACAGGGAAAGTGCCAGGAGGGAATTGTGGAGCTTGTTCTCAGTGTCTCTGAGAATTGCTCTGATTATCCCTGTGACCTCTTTGCTAAGACTCTCCAGAGAGCCGTCCTCAAAACAAACACACATCTTGACATATCTCCCTCATTGATCGCAGTGTCTCCAGGAACGGCATTCAAGGAGCCAGGAACTTTTCTCCCTACACTGTCCATTGAGTTGTCCTCAAAACCAATATACATCCTGCTATATCTCCCACATGGAAAGTGCCAGGAGGGAGAAGTGGGGATTATGTTTAGACTTTCTCGGAACTGCTTCAAATCAACTAGGTATCTTTGTGCTGTAAATCTCCCAACAGCCAAACGCAAAAGCAGCAAACATCTCGCTGTATGTCCCACATCCAAAGTGCCAAGAGAGAGCTTGCTCTCCCTGTCTTTGAGTACTGTTTTCACTGTCCCGGTTACCTCTTTGCTAACATTCTCTTCAGCGCTGCAGGGAAACCAGGAACCACGTGGAGAAGGCACCCACACTGAAAGTGCCTGGAGGGAACATTGGGGCTTCTTCTCAGTGTCTCTGACATAGGGTTTCACTGTCCCGGGAAAGTCTCTGCTAACACCCTGCAGAGCGCTGTGCCCAATCTACAGAAACGTCTTGCGGTATCTCCTACAGGGAAAGTGCCAGGAGGGAATTGTCGAGCTTGTCCTCAGTGTCTCTGAGAATTGCTCTGATTATCCCTGTGACCTCTTTGCTAAGACTCTCCAGAGAGCCGTCCTCAAAACCAACACACATCTTGACATATCTCCCTCATTGATCGCAGTGTCTCCAGGAACGGCATTCAAGGAGCCAGGAACTTTTCTCCCTACACTGACCATTGAGTTGTCCTCAAAACCAATATACATCCTGCTATATCTCCCACATGGAAAGTGCCAGGAGGGAGAAGTGGCGATTATGTTTAGACTTTCTCGGAACTGCTTCAAATCAACTAGATATCTTTGTGCTGTAAATCTCCCAACAGCCAAACGCAAAAGCAGCAAACATCTCGCTGTATGTCCCACATCCAAAGTGCCAAGAGAGAGCTTGCTCTCCCTGTCTTTGAGTACTGTTTTCACTGTCCCGGTTACCTCTTTGCTAACATTCTCTTCAGCGCTGCAGGGAAACCAGGAACCACGTGGAGAAGGCACCCACACTGAAAGTGCCTGGAGGGAACATTGGGGCTTCTTCTCAGTGTCTCTGACATAGGGTTTCACTGTCCCGGGAAAGTCTCTGCTAACACCGTGCAGAGCGCTGTGCCCAATGTACAGAAACGTCTTGCGGTATCTCCTACAGGGAAAGTGCCAGGAGGGAATTGTCGAGCTTGTTCTCAGTGTCTCTGAGAATTGCTCTGATTATCCCTGTGACCTCTTTGCTAAGACTCTCCAGAGAGCCGTCCTCAAAACAAACACACATCTTGACATATCTCCCACATTGATCGCAGTGTCTCCAGGAACGGCATTCAAGGAGCCAGGAACTTTTCTCCCTACACTGTCCATTGAGTTGTCCTCAAAACCAAGATACATCCTGCTATATCTCCCACATGGAAAGTGCCAGGAGGGAGAAGTGGCGATTATGTTTAGACTTTCTCGGAACTGCTTCAAATCAACTAGGTATCTTTGTGCTGTAAATCTCCCAACAGCCAAACGCAAAAGCAGCAAACATCTCGCTGTATGTCCCACATCCAAAGTGCCAAGAGAGAGCTTGCTCTCCCTCTCTTTGAGTACTGTTTTCACTGTCCCGGTTACCTCTTTGCTAACATTCTCTTCAGCGCTGCAGGGAAACCAGGAACCACGTGGAGAAGGCACCCACACTGAAAGTGCCTGGAGGGAACATTGGGGCTTCTTCTCAGTGTCTCTGACATAGGGTTTCACTGTCCCGGGAAAGTCTCTGCTAACACCCTGCAGAGCGCTGTGCCCAATCTACAGAAACGTCTTGCAGTATCTCCTACAGGGAAAGTGCCAGGAGGGAATTGTGGAGCTTGTTCTCAATGTCTCTGAGAATTGCTCTGATTATCCCTGTGACCTCTTTGCTAAGACTCTCCAGAGAGCCGTCCTCAAAACAAACACACATCTTGACATATCTCCCACATTGATCGCAGTGTCTCCAGGAACGGCATTCAAGGAGCCAGGAACTTTTCTCCCTACACTGTCCATTGAGTTGTCCTCAAAACCAAGATACATCCTGCTATATCTCCCACATGGAAAGTGCCAGGAGGGAGAAGTGGCGATTATGCTTAGACTTTCTCGGAACTGCTTCAAATCAACTAGATATCTTTGTGCTGTAAATCTCCCAACAGCCAAACGCAAAAGCAGCAAACATCTCGCTGTATGTCCCACATCCAAAGTGCCAAGAGAGAGCTTGCTCTCCCTCTCTTTGAGTACTGTTTTCACTGTCCCGGTTACCTCTTTGCTAACATTCTCTTCAGCGCTGCAGGGAAACCAGGAACCACGTGGAGAAGGCACCCACACTGAAAGTGCCTGGAGGGAACATTGGGGCTTCTTCTCAGTGTCTCTGACATAGGGTTTCACTGTCCCGGGAAAGTCTCTGCTAACACCCTGCAGAGCGCTGTGCCCAATCTACAGAAACGTCTTGCAGTATCTCCTACAGGGAAAGTGCCAGGAGGGAATTGTCGAGCTTGTTCTCAGTGTCTCTGAGAATTGCTCTGATTATCCCTGTGACCTCTTTGCTAAGACTCTCCAGAGAGCCGTCCTCAAAACAAACACACATCTTGACATATCTCCCAGATTGATCACAGTGTCTCCAGGAACGGCATTCAAGGAGCCAGGAACTTTTCTCCCTACACTGTCCATTGAGTTGTCCTCAAAACCAAGATACATCCTGCTATATCTCCCACATGGAAAGTGCCAGGAGGGAGAAGTGGCGATTATGTTTAGACTTTCTCGGAACTGCTTCAAATCAACTAGGTATCTTTGTGCTGTAAATCTCCCAACAGCCAAACGCAAAAGCAGCAAACATCTCGCTGTATGTCCCACATCCAAAGTGCCAAGAGAGAGCTTGCTCTCCCTGTCTTTGAGTACTGTTTTCACTGTCCCGGTTACCTCTTTGCTAACATTCTCTTCAGCGCTGCAGGGAAACCAGGAACCACGTGGAGAAGGCACCCACACTGAAAGTGCCTGGAGGGAACATTGGGGCTTCTTCTCAGTGTCTCTGACATAGGGTTTCACTGTCCCGGGAAAGTCTCTGCTAACACCCTGCAGAGCGCTGTGCCCAATCTACAGAAACGTCTTGCGGTATCTCCTACAGGGAAAGTGCCAGGAGGGAATTGTCGAGCTTGTTCTCAGTGTCTCTGAGAATTGCTCTGATTATCCCTGTGACCTCTTTGCTAAGACTCTCCAGAGAGCCGTCCTCAAAACCAACACACATCTTGACATATCTCCCTCATTGATCGCAGTGTCTCCAGGAACGGCATTCAAGGAGCCAGGAACTTTTCTCCCTACACTGTCCATTGAGTTGTCCTCAAAACCAAGATACATCCTGCTATATCTCCCACATGGAAAGTGCCAGGAGGGAGAAGTGGCGATTATGTTTAGACTTTCTCGGAACTGCTTCAAATCAACTAGATATCTTTGTGCTGTAAATCTCCCAACAGCCAAACACAAAAGCAGCAAACATCTCGCTGTATGTCCCACATCCAAAGTGCCAAGAGAGAGCTTGCTCTCCCTGTCTTTGAGTACTGTTTTCACTGTCCCGGTTACCTCTTTGCTAACATTCTCTTCAGCGCTGCAGGGAAACCAGGAACCACGTGGAGAAGGCACCCACACTGAAAGTGCCTGGAGGGAACATTGGGGCTTCTTCTCAGTGTCTCTGACATAGGGTTTCACTGTCCCGGGAAAGTCTCTGCTAACACCCTGCAGAGCGCTGTGCCCAATCTACAGAAACGTCTTGCGGTATCTCCTACAGGGAAAGTGCCAGGAGGGAATTGTCGAGCTTGTTCTCAGTGTCTCTGAGAATTGCTCTGATTATCCCTGTGACCTCTTTGCTAAGACTCTCCAGAGAGCCGTCCTCAAAACAAACACACATCTTGACATATCTCCCACATTGATCGCAGTGTCTCCAGGAACGGCATTCAAGGAGCCAGGAACTTTTCTCCCTACACTGTCCATTGAGTTGTCCTCAAAACCAATATACATCCTGCTATATCTCCCACATGGAAAGTGCCAGGAGGGAGAAGTGGCGATTATGTTTAGACTTTCTCGGAACTGCTTCAAATCAACTAGGTATCTTTGTGCTGTAAATCTCCCAACAGCCAAACGCAAAAGCAGCAAACATCTCGCTGTATGTCCCACATCCAAAGTGCCAAGAGAGAGCTTGCTCTCCCTGTCTTTGAGTACTGTTTTCACTGTCCCGGTTACCTCTTTGCTAACATTCTCTTCAGCGCTGCAGGGAAACCAGGAACCACGTGGAGAAGGCACCCACACTGAAAGTGCCTGGAGGGAACATTGGGGCTTCTTCTCAGTGTCTCTGACATAGGGTTTCACTGTCGCGGGAAAGTCTCTGCTAACACCCTGCAGAGCGCTGTGCCCAATCTACAGAAACGTCTTGCGGTATCTCCTACAGGGAAAGTGCCAGGAGGGAATTGTGGAGCTTGTTCTCAGTGTCTCTGAGAATTGCTCTGATTATCCCTGTGACCTCTTTGCTAAGACTCTCCAGAGAGCCGTCCTCAAAACAAACACACATCTTGACATATCTCCCACATTGATCGCAGTGTCTCCAGGAACGGCATTCAAGGAGCCAGGAACTTTTCTCCCTACACTGTCCATTGAGTTGTCCTCAAAACCAATATACATCCTGCTATATCTCCCACATGGAAAGTGCCAGGAGGGAGAAGTGGCGATTATGTTTAGACTTTCTCGGAACTGCTTCAAATCAACTAGATATCTTTGTGCTGTAAATCTCCCAACAGCCAAACGCAAAAGCAGCAAACATCTCGCTGTATGTCCCACATCCAAAGTGCCAAGAGAGAGCTTGCTCTCCCTGTCTTTGAGTACTGTTTTCACTGTCCCGGTTACCTCTGCTAACATTCTCTTCAGCGCTGCAGGGAAACCAGGAACCACGTGGAGAAGGCACCCACACTGAAAGTGCCTGGAGGGAACATTGGGGCTTCTTCTCAGTGTCTCTGACATAGGGTTTCACTGTCCCGGGAAAGTCTCTGCTAACACCCTGCAGAGCGCTGTGCCCAATCTACAGAAACGTCTTGCGGTATCTCCTACAGGGAAAGTGCCAGGAGGGAATTGTCGAGCTTGTTCTCAGTGTCTCTGAGAATTGCTCTGATTATCCCTGTGACCTCTTTGCTAAGACTCTCCAGAGAGCCGTCCTCAAAACAAACACACATCTTGACATATCTCCCACATTGATCGCAGTGTCTCCAGGAACGGCATTCAAGGAGCCAGGAACTTTTCTCCCTACACTGTCCATTGAGTTGTCCTCAAAACCAAGATACATCCTGCTATATCTCCCACATGGAAAGTGCCAGGAGGGAGAAGTGGCGATTATGTTTAGACTTTCTCGGAACTGCTTCAAATCAACTAGGTATCTTTGTGCTGTAAATCTCCCAACAGCCAAACGCAAAAGCAGCAAACATCTCGCTGTATGTCCCACATCCAAAGTGCCAAGAGAGAGCTTGATCTCCCTCTCTTTGAGTACTGTTTTCACTGTCCCGGTTACCTCTTTGCTAACATTCTCTTCAGCGCTGCAGGGAAACCAGGAACCACGTGGAGAAGGCACCCACACTGAAAGTGCCTGGAGGGAACATTGGGGCTTCTTCTCAGTGTCTCTGACATAGGGTTTCACTGTCCCGGGAAAGTCTCTGCTAACACCGTGCAGAGCGCTGTGCCCAATGTACAGAAACGTCTTGCGGTATCTCCTACAGGGAAAGTGCCAGGAGGGAATTGTCGAGCTTGTTCTCAGTGTCTCTGAGAATTGCTCTGATTATCCCTGTGACCTCTTTGCTAAGACTCTCCAGAGAGCCGTCCTCAAAACAAACACACATCTTGACATATCTCCCACATTGATCGCAGTGTCTCCAGGAACGGCATTCAAGGAGCCAGGAACTTTTCTCCCTACACTGTCCATTGAGTTGTCCTCAAAACCAATATACATCCTGCTATATCTCCCACATGGAAAGTGCCAGGAGGGAGAAGTGGCGATTATGTTTAGACTTTCTCGGAACTGCTTCAAATCAACTAGGTATCTTTGTGCTGTAAATCTCCCAACAGCCAAACGCAAAAGCAGCAAACATCTCGCTGTATGTCCCACATCCAAAGTGCCAAGAGAGAGCTTGCTCTCCCTGTCTTTGAGTACTGTTTTCACTGTCCCGGTTAGCTCTGCTAACATTCTCTTCAGCGCTGCAGGGAAACCAGGAACCACGTGGAGAAGGCACCCACACTGAAAGTGCCTGGAGGGAACATTGGGGCTTCTTCTCAGTGTCTCTGACATAGGGTTTCACTGTCCCGGGAAAGTCTCTGCTAACACCCTGCAGAGCGCTGTGCCCAATCTACAGAAACGTCTTGCGGTATCTCCTACAGGGAAAGTGCCAGGAGGGAATTGTCGAGCTTGTTCTCAGTGTCTCTGAGAATTGCTCTGATTATCCCTGTGACCTCTTTGCTAAGACTCTCCAGAGAGCCGTCCTCAAAACAAACACACATCTTGACATATCTCCCACATTGATCGCAGTGTCTCCAGGAACGGCATTCAAGGAGCCAGGAACTTTTCTCCCTACACTGTCCATTGAGTTGTCCTCAAAACCGATATACATCCTGCTATATCTCCCACATGGAAAGTGCCAGGAGGGAGAAGTGGCGATTATGTTTAGACTTTCTCGGAACTGCTTCAAATCAACTAGATATCTTTGTGCTGTAAATCTCCCAACAGCCAAACGCAAAAGCAGCAAACATCTCGCTGTATGTCCCACATCCAAAGTGCCAAGAGAGAGCTTGCTCTCCCTGTCTTTGAGTACTGTTTTCACTGTCCCGGTTACCTCTGCTAACATTCTCTTCAGCGCTGCAGGGAAACCAGGAACCACGTGGAGAAGGCACCCACACTGAAAGTGCCTGGAGGGAACATTGGGGCTTCTTCTCAGTGTCTCTGACATAGGGTTTCACTGTCCCGGGAAAGTCTCTGCTAACACCCTGCAGAGCGCTGTGCCCAATCTACAGAAACGTCTTGCGGTATCTCCTACAGGGAAAGTGCCAGGAGGGAATTGTCCATCTTGTTCTCAGTGTCTCTGAGAATTGCTCTGATTATCCCTGTGACCTCTTTGCTAAGACTCTCCAGAGAGCCGTCCTCAAAACAAACACACATCTTGACATATCTCCCACATTGATCGCAGTGTCTCCAGGAACGGCATTCAAGGAGCCAGGAACTTTTCTCCCTACACTGTCCATTGAGTTGTCCTCAAAACCAATATACATCCTGCTATATCTCCCACATGGAAAGTGCCAGGAGGGAGAAGTGGCGATTATGTTTAGACTTTCTCGGAACTGCTTCAAATCAACTAGGTATCTTTGTGCTGTAAATCTCCCAACAGCCAAACGCAAAAGCAGCAAACATCTCGCTGTATGTCCCACATCCAAAGTGCCAAGAGAGAGCTTGATCTCCCTCTCTTTGAGTACTGTTTTCACTGTCCCGGTTACCTCTTTGCTAACATTCTCTTCAGCGCTGCAGGGAAACCAGGAACCACGTGGAGAAGGCACCCACACTGAAAGTGCCTGGAGGGAACATTGGGGCTTCTTCTCAGTGTCTCTGACATAGGGTTTCACTGTCGCGGGAAAGTCTCTGCTAACACCGTGCAGAGCGCTGTGCCCAATGTACAGAAACGTCTTGCGGTATCTCCTACAGGGAAAGTGCCAGGAGGGAATTGTCGAGCTTGTTCTCAGTGTCTCTGAGAATTGCTCTGATTATCCCTGTGACCTCTTTGCTAAGACTCTCCAGAGAGCCGTCCTCAAAACAAACACACATCTTGACATATCTCCCACATTGATCGCAGTGTCTCCAGGAACGGCATTCAAGGAGCCAGGAACTTTTCTCCCTACACTGTCCATTGAGTTGTCCTCAAAACCAATATACATCCTGCTATATCTCCCACATGGAAAGTGCCAGGAGGGAGAAGTGGCGATTATGTTTAGACTTTCTCGGAACTGCTTCAAATCAACTAGGTATCTTTGTGCTGTAAATCTCCCAACAGCCAAACGCAAAAGCAGCAAACATCTCGCTGTATGTCCCACATCCAAAGTGCCAAGAGAGAGCTTGCTCTCCCTGTCTTTGAGTACTGTTTTCACTGTCCCGGTTAGCTCTGCTAACATTCTCTTCAGCGCTGCAGGGAAACCAGGAACCACGTGGAGAAGGCACCCACACTGAAAGTGCCTGGAGGGAACATTGGGGCTTCTTCTCAGTGTCTCTGACATAGGGTTTCACTGTCGCGGGAAAGTCTCTGCTAACACCGTGCAGAGCGCTGTGCCCAATGTACAGAAACGTCTTGCGGTATCTCCTACAGGGAAAGTGCCAGGAGGGAATTGTCGAGCTTGTTCTCAGTGTCTCTGAGAATTGCTCTGATTATCCCTGTGACCTCTTTGCTAAGACTCTCCAGAGAGCCGTCCTCAAAACAAACACACATCTTGACATATCTCCCACATTGATCGCAGTGTCTCCAGGAACGGCATTCAAGGAGCCAGGAACTTTTCTCCCTACACTGTCCATTGAGTTGTCCTCAAAACCAAGATACATCCTGCTATATCTCCCACATGGAAAGTGCCAGGAGGGAGAAGTGGCGATTATGTTTAGACTTTCTCGGAACTGCTTCAAATCAACTAGGTATCTTTGTGCTGTAAATCTCCCAACAGCCAAACGCAAAAGCAGCAAACATCTCGCTGTATGTCCCACATCCAAAGTGCCAAGAGAGAGCTTGCTCTCCCTGTCTTTGAGTACTGTTTTCACTGTCCCGGTTAGCTCTGCTAACATTCTCTTCAGCGCTGCAGGGAAACCAGGAACCACGTGGAGAAGGCACCCACACTGAAAGTGCCTGGAGGGAACATTGGGGCTTCTTCTCAGTGTCTCTGACATAGGGTTTCACTGTCCCGGGAAAGTCTCTGCTAACACCCTGCAGAGCGCTGTGCCCAATCTACAGAAACGTCTTGCGGTATCTCCTACAGGGAAAGTGCCAGGAGGGAATTGTCGAGCTTGTTCTCAGTGTCTCTGAGAATTGCTCTGATTATCCCTGTGACCTCTTTGCTAAGACTCTCCAGAGAGCCGTCCTCAAAACAAACACACATCTTGACATATCTCCCACATTGATCGCAGTGTCTCCAGGAACGGCATTCAAGGAGCCAGGAACTTTTCTCCCTACACTGTCCATTGAGTTGTCCTCAAAACCAAGATACATCCTGCTATATCTCCCACATGGAAAGTGCCAGGAGGGAGAAGTGGCGATTATGTTTAGACTTTCTCGGAACTGCTTCAAATCAACTAGATATCTTTGTGCTGTAAATCTCCCAACAGCCAAACGCAAAAGCAGCAAACATCTCGCTGTATGTCCCACATCCAAAGTGCCAAGAGAGAGCTTGCTCTCCCTGTCTTTGAGTACTGTTTTCCCAGTCCCGGTTACCTCTTTGCTAACATTCTCTTCAGCGCTGCAGGGAAACCAGGAACCACGTGGAGAAGGCACCCACACTGAAAGTGCCTGGAGGGAACATTGGGGCTTCTTCTCAGTGTCTCTGACATAGGGTTTCACTGTCCCGGGAAAGTCTCTGCTAACACCCTGCAGAGCGCTGTGCCCAATCTACAGAAACGTCTTGCGGTATCTCCTACAGGGAAAGTGCCAGGAGGGAATTGTGGAGCTTGTTCTCAGTGTCTCTGAGAATTGCTCTGATTATCCCTGTGACCTCTTTGCTAAGACTCTCCAGAGAGCCGTCCTCAAAACCAACACACATCTTGACATATCTCCCACATTGATCGCAGTGTCTCCAGGAACGGCATTCAAGGAGCCAGGAACTTTTCTCCCTACACTGTCCATTGAGTTGTCCTCAAAACCAAGATACATCCTGCTATATCTCCCACATGGAAAGTGCCAGGAGGGAGAAGTGGCGATTATGTTTAGACTTTCTCGGAACTGCTTCAAATCAACTAGGTATCTTTGTGCTGTAAATCTCCCAACAGCCAAACGCAAAAGCAGCAAACATCTTGCTGTATGTCCCACATCCAAAGTGCCAAGAGAGAGCTTGATCTCCCTCTCTTTGAGTACTGTTTTCACTGTCCCGGTTACCTCTTTGCTAACATTCTCTTCAGCGCTGCAGGGAAACCAGGAACCACGTGGAGAAGGCACCCACACTGAAAGTGCCTGGAGGGAACATTGGGGCTTCTTCTCAGTGTCTCTGACATAGGGTTTCACTGTCCCGGGAAAGTCTCTGCTAACACCCTGCAGAGCGCTGTGCCCAATCTACAGAAACGTCTTGCAGTATCTCCTACAGGGAAAGTGCCAGGAGGGAATTGTCGAGCTTGTTCTCAGTGTCTCTGAGAATTGCTCTGATTATCCCTGTGACCTCTTTGCTAAGACTCTCCAGAGAGCCGTCCTCAAAACAAACACACATCTTGACATATCTCCCACATTGATCGCAGTGTCTCCAGGAACGGCATTCAAGGAGCCAGGAACTTTTCTCCCTACACTGTCCATTGAGTTGTCCTCAAAACCGATATACATCCTGCTATATCTCCCACATGGAAAGTGCCAGGAGGGAGAAGTGGCGATTATGTTTAGACTTTCTCGGAACTGCTTCAAATCAACTAGATATCTTTGTGCTGTAAATCTCCCAACAGCCAAACGCAAAAGCAGCAAACATCTCGCTGTATGTCCCACATCCAAAGTGCCAAGAGAGAGCTTGCTCTCCCTGTCTTTGAGTACTGTTTTCACTGTCCCGGTTACCTCTGCTAACATTCTCTTCAGCGCTGCAGGGAAACCAGGAACCACGTGGAGAAGGCACCCACACTGAAAGTGCCTGGAGGGAACATTGGGGCTTCTTCTCAGTGTCTCTGACATAGGGTTTCACTGTCGCGGGAAAGTCTCTGCTAACACCGTGCAGAGCGCTGTGCCCAATGTACAGAAACGTCTTGCGGTATCTCCTACAGGGAAAGTGCCAGGAGGGAATTGTCGAGCTTGTTCTCAGTGTCTCTGAGAATTGCTCTGATTATCCCTGTGACCTCTTTGCTAAGACTCTCCAGAGAGCCGTCCTCAAAACAAACACACATCTTGACATATCTCCCACATTGATCGCAGTGTCTCCAGGAACGGCATTCAAGGAGCCAGGAACTTTTCTCCCTACACTGTCCATTGAGTTGTCCTCAAAACCAATATACATCCTGCTATATCTCCCACATGGAAAGTGCCAGGAGGGAGAAGTGGCGATTATGTTTAGACTTTCTCGGAACTGCTTCAAATCAACTAGATATCTTTGTGCTGTAAATCTCCCAACAGCCAAACGCAAAAGCAGCAAACATCTCGCTGTATGTCCCACATCCAAAGTGCCAAGAGAGAGCTTGCTCTCCCTGTCTTTGAGTACTGTTTTCACTGTCCCGGTTAGCTCTGCTAACATTCTCTTCAGCGCTGCAGGGAAACCAGGAACCACGTGGAGAAGGCACCCACACTGAAAGTGCCTGGAGGGAACATTGGGGCTTCTTCTCAGTGTCTCTGACATAGGGTTTCACTGTCGCGGGAAAGTCTCTGCTAACACCGTGCAGAGCGCTGTGCCCAATGTACAGAAACGTCTTGCGGTATCTCCTACAGGGAAAGTGCCAGGAGGGAATTGTCGAGCTTGTTCTCAGTGTCTCTGAGAATTGCTCTGATTATCCCTGTGACCTCTTTGCTAAGACTCTCCAGAGAGCCGTCCTCAAAACAAACACACATCTTGACATATCTCCCACATTGATCGCAGTGTCTCCAGGAACGGCATTCAAGGAGCCAGGAACTTTTCTCCCTACACTGTCCATTGAGTTGTCCTCAAAACCAAGATACATCCTGCTATATCTCCCACATGGAAAGTGCCAGGAGGGAGAAGTGGCGATTATGTTTAGACTTTCTCGGAACTGCTTCAAATCAACTAGGTATCTTTGTGCTGTAAATCTCCCAACAGCCAAACGCAAAAGCAGCAAA
Organism: Chroicocephalus ridibundus; assembly: GCF_963924245.1. Taxonomy (NCBI): domain Eukaryota; kingdom Metazoa; phylum Chordata; class Aves; order Charadriiformes; family Laridae; genus Chroicocephalus; species Chroicocephalus ridibundus. Next base: position 246,900 of record NW_026961694.1, read on the forward strand.
CATCTCGCTGTATGTCCCACATCCAAAGTGCCAAGAGAGAGCTTGCTCTCCCTGTCTTTGAGTACTGTTTTCACTGTCCCGGTTAGCTCTGCTAACATTCTCTTCAGCGCTGCAGGGAAACCAGGAACCACGTGGAGAAGGCACCCACACTGAAAGTGCCTGGAGGGAACATTGGGGCTTCTTCTCAGTGTCTCTGACATAGGGTTTCACTGTCCCGGGAAAGTCTCTGCTAACACCCTGCAGAGCGCTGTGCCCAATCTACAGAAACGTCTTGCGGTATCTCCTACAGGGAAAGTGCCAGGAGGGAATTGTCGAGCTTGTTCTCAGTGTCTCTGAGAATTGCTCTGATTATCCCTGTGACCTCTTTGCTAAGACTCTCCAGAGAGCCGTCCTCAAAACAAACACACATCTTGACATATCTCCCACATTGATCGCAGTGTCTCCAGGAACGGCATTCAAGGAGCCAGGAACTTTTCTCCCTACACTGTCCATTGAGTTGTCCTCAAAACCAAGATACATCCTGCTATATCTCCCACATGGAAAGTGCCAGGAGGGAGAAGTGGCGATTATGTTTAGACTTTCTCGGAACTGCTTCAAATCAACTAGATATCTTTGTGCTGTAAATCTCCCAACAGCCAAACGCAAAAGCAGCAAACATCTCGCTGTATGTCCCACATCCAAAGTGCCAAGAGAGAGCTTGCTCTCCCTGTCTTTGAGTACTGTTTTCCCAGTCCCGGTTACCTCTTTGCTAACATTCTCTTCAGCGCTGCAGGGAAACCAGGAACCACGTGGAGAAGGCACCCACACTGAAAGTGCCTGGAGGGAACATTGGGGCTTCTTCTCAGTGTCTCTGACATAGGGTTTCACTGTCCCGGGAAAGTCTCTGCTAACACCCTGCAGAGCGCTGTGCCCAATCTACAGAAACGTCTTGCGGTATCTCCTACAGGGAAAGTGCCAGGAGGGAATTGTGGAGCTTGTTCTCAGTGTCTCTGAGAATTGCTCTGATTATCCCTGTGACCTCTTTGCTAAGACTCTCCAGAGAGCCGTCCTCAAAACCAACACACATCTTGACATATCTCCCACATTGATCGCAGTGTCTCCAGGAACGGCATTCAAGGAGCCAGGAACTTTTCTCCCTACACTGTCCATTGAGTTGTCCTCAAAACCAAGATACATCCTGCTATATCTCCCACATGGAAAGTGCCAGGAGGGAGAAGTGGCGATTATGTTTAGACTTTCTCGGAACTGCTTCAAATCAACTAGGTATCTTTGTGCTGTAAATCTCCCAACAGCCAAACGCAAAAGCAGCAAACATCTCGCTGTATGTCCCACATCCAAAGTGCCAAGAGAGAGCTTGATCTCCCTCTCTTTGAGTACTGTTTTCACTGTCCCGGTTACCTCTGCTAACATTCTCTTCAGCGCTGCAGGGAAACCAGGAACCACGTGGAGAAGGCACCCACACTGAAAGTGCCTGGAGGGAACATTGGGGCTTCTTCTCAGTGTCTCTGACATAGGGTTTCACTGTCCCGGGAAAGTCTCTGCTAACACCCTGCAGAGCGCTGTGCCCAATCTACAGAAACGTCTTGCGGTATCTCCTACAGGGAAAGTGCCAGGAGGGAATTGTCGAGCTTGTTCTCAGTGTCTCTGAGAATTGCTCTGATTATCCCTGTGACCTCTTTGCTAAGACTCTCCAGAGAGCCGTCCTCAAAACAAACACACATCTTGACATATCTCCCACATTGATCGCAGTGTCTCCAGGAACGGCATTCAAGGAGCCAGGAACTTTTCTCCCTACACTGTCCATTGAGTTGTCCTCAAAACCAATATACATCCTGCTATATCTCCCACATGGAAAGTGCCAGGAGGGAGAAGTGGCGATTATGTTTAGACTTTCTCGGAACTGCTTCAAATCAACTAGGTATCTTTGTGCTGTAAATCTCCCAACAGCCAAACGCAAAAGCAGCAAACATCTCGCTGTATGTCCCACATCCAAAGTGCCAAGAGAGAGCTTGCTCTCCCTGTCTTTGAGTACTGTTTTCACTGTCCCGGTTACCTCTTTGCTAACATTCTCTTCAGCGCTGCAGGGAAACCAGGAACCACGTGGAGAAGGCACCCACACTGAAAGTGCCTGGAGGGAACATTGGGGCTTCTTCTCAGTGTCTCTGACATAGGGTTTCACTGTCCCGGGAAAGTCTCTGCTAACACCCTGCAGAGCGCTGTGCCCAATCTACAGAAACGTCTTGCAGTATCTCCTACAGGGAAAGTGCCAGGAGGGAATTGTCGAGCTTGTTCTCAGTGTCTCTGAGAATTGCTCTGATTATCCCTGTGACCTCTTTGCTAAGACTCTCCAGAGAGCCGTCCTCAAAACAAACACACATCTTGACATATCTCCCACATTGATCGCAGTGTCTCCAGGAACGGCATTCAAGGAGCCAGGAACTTTTCTCCCTACACTGTCCATTGAGTTGTCCTCAAAACCAAGATACATCCTGCTATATCTCCCACATGGAAAGTGCCAGGAGGGAGAAGTGGCGATTATGTTTAGACTTTCTCGGAACTGCTTCAAATCAACTAGGTATCTTTGTGCTGTAAATCTCCCAACAGCCAAACGCAAAAGCAGCAAACATCTCGCTGTATGTCCCACATCCAAAGTGCCAAGAGAGAGCTTGCTCTCCCTGTCTTTGAGTACTGTTTTCACTGTCCCGGTTACCTCTTTGCTAACATTCTCTTCAGCGCTGCAGGGAAACCAGGAACCACGTGGAGAAGGCACCCACACTGAAAGTGCCTGGAGGGAACATTGGGGCTTCTTCTCAGTGTCTCTGACATAGGGTTTCACTGTCCCGGGAAAGTCTCTGCTAACACCGTGCAGAGCGCTGTGCCCAATCTACAGAAACGTCTTGCGGTATCTCCTACAGGGAAAGTGCCAGGAGGGAATTGTCGAGCTTGTCCTCAGTGTCTCTGAGAATTGCTCTGATTATCCCTGTGACCTCTTTGCTAAGACTCTCCAGAGAGCCGTCCTCAAAACCAACACACATCTTGACATATCTCCCTCATTGATCGCAGTGTCTCCAGGAACGGCATTCAAGGAGCCAGGAACTTTTCTCCCTACACTGTCCATTGAGTTGTCCTCAAAACCAAGATACATCCTGCTATATCTCCCACATGGAAAGTGCCAGGAGGGAGAAGTGGCGATTATGTTTAGACTTTCTCGGAACTGCTTCAAATCAACTAGATATCTTTGTGCTGTAAATCTCCCAACAGCCAAACACAAAAGCAGCAAACATCTCGCTGTATGTCCCACATCCAAAGTGCCAAGAGAGAGCTTGCTCTCCCTGTCTTTGAGTACTGTTTTCACTGTCCCGGTTACCTCTTTGCTAACATTCTCTTCAGCGCTGCAGGGAAACCAGGAACCACGTGGAGAAGGCACCCACACTGAAAGTGCCTGGAGGGAACATTGGGGCTTCTTCTCAGTGTCTCTGACATAGGGTTTCACTGTCCCGGGAAAGTCTCTGCTAACACCCTGCAGAGCGCTGTGCCCAATCTACAGAAACGTCTTGCGGTATCTCCTACAGGGAAAGTGCCAGGAGGGAATTGTCGAGCTTGTTCTCAGTGTCTCTGAGAATTGCTCTGATTATCCCTGTGACCTCTTTGCTAAGACTCTCCAGAGAGCCGTCCTCAAAACCAACACACATCTTGACATATCTCCCTCATTGATCGCAGTGTCTCCAGGAACGGCATTCAAGGAGCCAGGAACTTTTCTCCCTACACTGTCCATTGAGTTGTCCTCAAAACCAAGATACATCCTGCTATATCTCCCACATGGAAAGTGCCAGGAGGGAGAAGTGGCGATTATGTTTAGACTTTCTCGGAACTGCTTCAAATCAACTAGATATCTTTGTGCTGTAAATCTCCCAACAGCCAAACACAAAAGCAGCAAACATCTCGCTGTATGTCCCACATCCAAAGTGCCAAGAGAGAGCTTGCTCTCCCTGTCTTTGAGTACTGTTTTCACTGTCCCGGTTACCTCTTTGCTAACATTCTCTTCAGCGCTGCAGGGAAACCAGGAACCACGTGGAGAAGGCACCCACACTGAAAGTGCCTGGAGGGAACATTGGGGCTTCTTCTCAGTGTCTCTGACATAGGGTTTCACTGTCCCGGGAAAGTCTCTGCTAACACCCTGCAGAGCGCTGTGCCCAATCTACAGAAACGTCTTGCGGTATCTCCTACAGGGAAAGTGCCAGGAGGGAATTGTCGAGCTTGTTCTCAGTGTCTCTGAGAATTGCTCTGATTATCCCTGTGACCTCTTTGCTAAGACTCTCCAGAGAGCCGTCCTCAAAACCAACACACATCTTGACATATCTCCCTCATTGATCGCAGTGTCTCCAGGAACGGCATTCAAGGAGCCAGGAACTTTTCTCCCTACACTGTCCATTGAGTTGTCCTCAAAACCAAGATACATCCTGCTATATCTCCCACATGGAAAGTGCCAGGAGGGAGAAGTGGCGATTATGTTTAGACTTTCTCGGAACTGCTTCAAATCAACTAGATATCTTTGTGCTGTAAATCTCCCAACAGCCAAACACAAAAGCAGCAAACATCTCGCTGTATGTCCCACATCCAAAGTGCCAAGAGAGAGCTTGCTCTCCCTGTCTTTGAGTACTGTTTTCACTGTCCCGGTTACCTCTTTGCTAACATTCTCTTCAGCGCTGCAGGGAAACCAGGAACCACGTGGAGAAGGCACCCACACTGAAAGTGCCTGGAGGGAACATTGGGGCTTCTTCTCAGTGTCTCTGACATAGGGTTTCACTGTCCCGGGAAAGTCTCTGCTAACACCCTGCAGAGCGCTGTGCCCAATCTACAGAAACGTCTTGCGGTATCTCCTACAGGGAAAGTGCCAGGAGGGAATTGTCGAGCTTGTTCTCAGTGTCTCTGAGAATTGCTCTGATTATCCCTGTGACCTCTTTGCTAAGACTCTCCAGAGAGCCGTCCTCAAAACAAACACACATCTTGACATATCTCCCACATTGATCGCAGTGTCTCCAGGAACGGCATTCAAGGAGCCAGGAACTTTTCTCCCTACACTGTCCATTGAGTTGTCCTCAAAACCAAGATACATCCTGCTATATCTCCCACATGGAAAGTGCCAGGAGGGAGAAGTGGCGATTATGTTTAGACTTTCTCGGAACTGCTTCAAATCAACTAGGTATCTTTGTGCTGTAAATCTCCCAACAGCCAAACGCAAAAGCAGCAAACATCTCGCTGTATGTCCCACATCCAAAGTGCCAAGAGAGAGCTTGCTCTCCCTGTCTTTGAGTACTGTTTTCACTGTCCCGGTTACCTCTTTGCTAACATTCTCTTCAGCGCTGCAGGGAAACCAGGAACCACGTGGAGAAGGCACCCACACTGAAAGTGCCTGGAGGGAACATTGGGGCTTCTTCTCAGTGTCTCTGACATAGGGTTTCACTGTCCCGGGAAAGTCTCTGCTAACACCCTGCAGAGCGCTGTGCCCAATCTACAGAAACGTCTTGCGGTATCTCCTACAGGGAAAGTGCCAGGAGGGAATTGTCGAGCTTGTCCTCAGTGTCTCTGAGAATTGCTCTGATTATCCCTGTGACCTCTTTGCTAAGACTCTCCAGAGAGCCGTCCTCAAAACCAACACACATCTTGACATATCTCCCTCATTGATCGCAGTGTCTCCAGGAACGGCATTCAAGGAGCCAGGAACTTTTCTCCCTACACTGTCCATTGAGTTGTCCTCAAAACCAAGATACATCCTGCTATATCTCCCACATGGAAAGTGCCAGGAGGGAGAAGTGGCGATTATGTTTAGACTTTCTCGGAACTGCTTCAAATCAACTAGATATCTTTGTGCTGTAAATCTCCCAACAGCCAAACACAAAAGCAGCAAACATCTCGCTGTATGTCCCACATCCAAAGTGCCAAGAGAGAGCTTGCTCTCCCTGTCTTTGAGTACTGTTTTCACTGTCCCGGTTACCTCTTTGCTAACATTCTCTTCAGCGCTGCAGGGAAACCAGGAACCACGTGGAGAAGGCACCCACACTGAAAGTGCCTGGAGGGAACATTGGGGCTTCTTCTCAGTGTCTCTGACATAGGGTTTCACTGTCCCGGGAAAGTCTCTGCTAACACCCTGCAGAGCGCTGTGCCCAATCTACAGAAACGTCTTGCAGTATCTCCTACAGGGAAAGTGCCAGGAGGGAATTGTCGAGCTTGTTCTCAGTGTCTCTGAGAATTGCTCTGATTATCCCTGTGACCTCTTTGCTAAGACTCTCCAGAGAGCCGTCCTCAAAACCAACACACATCTTGACATATCTCCCTCATTGATCGCAGTGTCTCCAGGAACGGCATTCAAGGAGCCAGGAACTTTTCTCCCTACACTGTCCATTGAGTTGTCCTCAAAACCAAGATACATCCTGCTATATCTCCCACATGGAAAGTGCCAGGAGGGAGAAGTGGCGATTATGTTTAGACTTTCTCGGAACTGCTTCAAATCAACTAGATATCTTTGTGCTGTAAATCTCCCAACAGCCAAACACAAAAGCAGCAAACATCTCGCTGTATGTCCCACATCCAAAGTGCCAAGAGAGAGCTTGCTCTCCCTGTCTTTGAGTACTGTTTTCACTGTCCCGGTTACCTCTTTGCTAACATTCTCTTCAGCGCTGCAGGGAAACCAGGAACCACGTGGAGAAGGCACCCACACTGAAAGTGCCTGGAGGGAACATTGGGGCTTCTTCTCAGTGTCTCTGACATAGGGTTTCACTGTCCCGGGAAAGTCTCTGCTAACACCCTGCAGAGCGCTGTGCCCAATCTACAGAAACGTCTTGCGGTATCTCCTACAGGGAAAGTGCCAGGAGGGAATTGTCGAGCTTGTTCTCAGTGTCTCTGAGAATTGCTCTGATTATCCCTGTGACCTCTTTGCTAAGACTCTCCAGAGAGCCGTCCTCAAAACAAACACACATCTTGACATATCTCCCACATTGATCGCAGTGTCTCCAGGAACGGCATTCAAGGAGCCAGGAACTTTTCTCCCTACACTGTCCATTGAGTTGTCCTCAAAACCAAGATACATCCTGCTATATCTCCCACATGGAAAGTGCCAGGAGGGAGAAGTGGCGATTATGTTTAGACTTTCTCGGAACTGCTTCAAATCAACTAGGTATCTTTGTGCTGTAAATCTCCCAACAGCCAAACGCAAAAGCAGCAAACATCTCGCTGTATGTCCCACATCCAAAGTGCCAAGAGAGAGCTTGCTCTCCCTGTCTTTGAGTACTGTTTTCACTGTCCCGGTTACCTCTTTGCTAACATTCTCTTCAGCGCTGCAGGGAAACCAGGAACCACGTGGAGAAGGCACCCACACTGAAAGTGCCTGGAGGGAACATTGGGGCTTCTTCTCAGTGTCTCTGACATAGGGTTTCACTGTCCCGGGAAAGTCTCTGCTAACACCCTGCAGAGCGCTGTGCCCAATCTACAGAAACGTCTTGCGGTATCTCCTACAGGGAAAGTGCCAGGAGGGAATTGTCGAGCTTGTCCTCAGTGTCTCTGAGAATTGCTCTGATTATCCCTGTGACCTCTTTGCTAAGACTCTCCAGAGAGCCGTCCTCAAAACCAACAGACATCTTGACATATCTCCCACATTGATCGCAGTGTCTCCAGGAACGGCATTCAAGGAGCCAGGAACTTTTCTCCCTACACTGTCCATTGAGTTGTCCTCAAAACCAATATACATCCTGCTATATCTCCCACATGGAAAGTGCCAGGAGGGAGAAGTGGCGATTATGTTTAGACTTTCTCGGAACTGCTTCAAATCAACTAGGTATCTTTGTGCTGTAAATCTCCCAACAGCCAAACGCAAAAGCAGCAAACATCTCGCTGTATGTCCCACATCCAAAGTGCCAAGAGAGAGCTTGCTCTCCCTCTCTTTGAGTACTGTTTTCACTGTCCCGGTTACCTCTGCTAACATTCTCTTCAGCGCTGCAGGGAAACCAGGAACCACGTGGAGAAGGCACCCACACTGAAAGTGCCTGGAGGGAACATTGGGGCTTCTTCTCAGTGTCTCTGACATAGGGTTTCACTGTCCCGGGAAAGTCTCTGCTAACACCCTGCAGAGCGCTGTGCCCAATCTACAGAAACCTCTTGCGGTATCTCCTACAGGGAAAGTGCCAGGAGGGAATTGACGAGCTTGTTCTCAGTGTCTCTGAGAATTGCTCTGATTATCCCTGTGACCTCTTTGCTAAGACTCTCCAGAGAGCCGTCCTCAAAACAAACACACATCTTGACATATCTCCCACATTGATCGCAGTGTCTCCAGGAACGGCATTCAAGGAGCCAGGAACTTTTCTCCCTACACTGTCCATTGAGTTGTCCTCAAAACCAAGATACATCCTGCTATATCTCCCACATGGAAAGTGCCAGGAGGGAGAAGTGGCGATTATGTTTAGACTTTCTCGGAACTGCTTCAAATCAACTAGATATCTTTGTGCTGTAAATCTCCCAACAGCCAAACACAAAAGCAGCAAACATCTCGCTGTATGTCCCACATCCAAAGTGCCAAGAGAGAGCTTGCTCTCCCTCTCTTTGAGTACTGTTTTCCCTGTCCCGGTTACCTCTTTGCTAACATTCTCTTCAGCGCTGCAGGGAAACCAGGAACCACGTGGAGAAGGCACCCACACTGAAAGTGCCTGGAGGGAACATTGGGGCTTCTTCTCAGTGTCTCTGACATAGGGTTTCACTGTCCCGGGAAAGTCTCTGCTAACACCCTGCAGAGCGCTGTGCCCAATCTACAGAAACGTCTTGCGGTATCTCCTACAGGGAAAGTGCCAGGAGGGAATTGTCGAGCTTGTCCTCAGTGTCTCTGAGAATTGCTCTGATTATCCCTGTGACCTCTTTGCTAAGACTCTCCAGAGAGCCGTCCTCAAAACCAACACACATCTTGACATATCTCCCACATTGATCGCAGTGTCTCCAGGAACGGCATTCAAGGAGCCAGGAACTTTTCTCCCTACACTGTCCATTGAGTTGTCCTCAAAACCAAGATACATCCTGCTATATCTCCCACATGGAAAGTGCCAGGAGGGAGAAGTGGCGATTATGTTTAGACTTTCTCGGAACTGCTTCAAATCAACTAGGTATCTTTGTGCTGTAAATCTCCCAACAGCCAAACGCAAAAGCAGCAAACATCTCGCTGTATGTCCCACATCCAAAGTGCCAAGAGAGAGCTTGCTCTCCCTGTCTTTGAGTACTGTTTTCACTGTCCCGGTTACCTCTTTGCTAACATTCTCTTCAGCGCTGCAGGGAAACCAGGAACCACGTGGAGAAGGCACCCACACTGAAAGTGCCTGGAGGGAACATTGGGGCTTCTTCTCAGTGTCTCTGACATAGGGTTTCACTGTCCCGGGAAAGTCTCTGCTAACACCGTGCAGAGCGCTGTGCCCAATCTACAGAAACGTCTTGCGGTATCTCCTACAGGGAAAGTGCCAGGAGGGAATTGTCGAGCTTGTCCTCAGTGTCTCTGAGAATTGCTCTGATTATCCCTGTGACCTCTTTGCTAAGACTCTCCAGAGAGCCGTCCTCAAAACCAACACACATCTTGACATATCTCCCTCATTGATCGCAGTGTCTCCAGGAACGGCATTCAAGGAGCCAGGAACTTTTCTCCCTACACTGTCCATTGAGTTGTCCTCAAAACCAAGATACATCCTGCTATATCTCCCACATGGAAAGTGCCAGGAGGGAGAAGTGGCGATTATGTTTAGACTTTCTCGGAACTGCTTCAAATCAACTAGATATCTTTGTGCTGTAAATCTCCCAACAGCCAAACACAAAAGCAGCAAACATCTCGCTGTATGTCCCACATCCAAAGTGCCAAGAGAGAGCTTGCTCTCCCTGTCTTTGAGTACTGTTTTCACTGTCCCGGTTACCTCTTTGCTAACATTCTCTTCAGCGCTGCAGGGAAACCAGGAACCACGTGGAGAAGGCACCCACACTGAAAGTGCCTGGAGGGAACATTGGGGCTTCTTCTCAGTGTCTCTGACATAGGGTTTCACTGTCCCGGGAAAGTCTCTGCTAACACCCTGCAGAGCGCTGTGCCCAATCTACAGAAACGTCTTGCGGTATCTCCTACAGGGAAAGTGCCAGGAGGGAATTGTCCATCTTGTTCTCAGTGTCTCTGAGAATTGCTCTGATTATCCCTGTGACCTCTTTGCTAAGACTCTCCAGAGAGCCGTCCTCAAAACAAACACACATCTTGACATATCTCCCACATTGATCGCAGTGTCTCCAGGAACGGCATTCAAGGAGCCAGGAACTTTTCTCCCTACACTGTCCATTGAGTTGTCCTCAAAACCAATATACATCCTGCTATATCTCCCACATGGAAAGTGCCAGGAGGGAGAAGTGGCGATTATGTTTAGACTTTCTCGGAACTGCTTCAAATCAACTAGATATCTTTGTGCTGTAAATCTCCCAACAGCCAAACACAAAAGCAGCAAACATCTCGCTGTATGTCCCACATCCAAAGTGCCAAGAGAGAGCTTGCTCTCCCTGTCTTTGAGTACTGTTTTCACTGTCCCGGTTACCTCTTTGCTAACATTCTCTTCAGCGCTGCAGGGAAACCAGGAACCACGTGGAGAAGGCACCCACACTGAAAGTGCCTGGAGGGAACATTGGGGCTTCTTCTCAGTGTCTCTGACATAGGGTTTCACTGTCCCGGGAAAGTCTCTGCTAACACCCTGCAGAGCGCTGTGCCCAATCTACAGAAACGTCTTGCGGTATCTCCTACAGGGAAAGTGCCAGGAGGGAATTGTCGAGCTTGTCCTCAGTGTCTCTGAGAATTGCTCTGATTATCCCTGTGACCTCTTTGCTAAGACTCTCCAGAGAGCCGTCCTCAAAACCAACACACATCTTGACATATCTCCCTCATTGATCGCAGTGTCTCCAGGAACGGCATTCAAGGAGCCAGGAACTTTTCTCCCTACACTGTCCATTGAGTTGTCCTCAAAACCAAGATACATCCTGCTATATCTCCCACATGGAAAGTGCCAGGAGGGAGAAGTGGCGATTGTGTTTAGACTTTCTCGGAACTGCTTCAAATCAACTAGATATCTTTGTGCTGTAAATCTCCCAACAGCCAAACACAAAAGCAGCAAACATCTCGCTGTATGTCCCACATCCAAAGTGCCAAGAGAGAGCTTGCTCTCCCTGTCTTTGAGTACTGTTTTCACTGTCCCGGTTACCTCTTTGCTAACATTCTCTTCAGCGCTGCAGGGAAACCAGGAACCACGTGGAGAAGGCACCCACACTGAAAGTGCCTGGAGGGAACATTGGGGCTTCTTCTCAGTGTCTCTGACATAGGGTTTCACTGTCCCGGGAAAGTCTCTGCTAACACCCTGCAGAGCGCTGTGCCCAATCTACAGAAACGTCTTGCGGTATCTCCTACAGGGAAAGTGCCAGGAGGGAATTGTCCATCTTGTTCTCAGTGTCTCTGAGAATTGCTCTGATTATCCCTGTGACCTCTTTGCTAAGACTCTCCAGAGAGCCGTCCTCAAAACAAACACACATCTTGACATATCTCCCACATTGATCGCAGTGTCTCCAGGAACGGCATTCAAGGAGCCAGGAACTTTTCTCCCTACACTGTCCATTGAGTTGTCCTCAAAACCAATATACATCCTGCTATATCTCCCACATGGAAAGTGCCAGGAGGGAGAAGTGGCGATTATGTTTAGACTTTCTCGGAACTGCTTCAAATCAACTAGATATCTTTGTGCTGTAAATCTCCCAACAGCCAAACACAAAAGCAGCAAACATCTCGCTGTATGTCCCACATCCAAAGTGCCAAGAGAGAGCTTGCTCTCCCTGTCTTTGAGTACTGTTTTCACTGTCCCGGTTACCTCTTTGCTAACATTCTCTTCAGCGCTGCAGGGAAACCAGGAACCACGTGGAGAAGGCACCCACACTGAAAGTGCCTGGAGGGAACATTGGGGCTTCTTCTCAGTGTCTCTGACATAGGGTTTCACTGTCCCGGGAAAGTCTCTGCTAACACCCTGCAGAGCGCTGTGCCCAATGTACAGAAACGTCTTGCGGTATCTCCTACAGGGAAAGTGCCAGGAGGGAATTGTGGAGCTTGTTCTCAGTGTCTCTGAGAATTGCTCTGATTATCCCTGTGACCTCTTTGCTAAGACTCTCCAGAGAGCCGTCCTCAAAACAAACACACATCTTGACATATCTCCCACATTGATCGCAGTGTCTCCAGGAACGGCATTCAAGGAGCCAGGAACTTTTCTCCCTACACTGTCCATTGAGTTGTCCTCAAAACCAAGATACATCCTGCTATATCTCCCACATGGAAAGTGCCAGGAGGGAGAAGTGGCGATTATGTTTAGACTTTCTCGGAACTGCTTCAAATCAACTAGGTATCTTTGTGCTGTAAATCTCCCAACAGCCAAACGCAAAAGCAGCAAACATCTCGCTGTATGTCCCACATCCAAAGTGCCAAGAGAGAGCTTGCTCTCTCTGTCTTTGAGTACTGTTTTCACTGTCCCGGTTACCTCTTTGCTAACATTCTCTTCAGCGCTGCAGTGAAACCAGGAACCACGTGGAGAAGGCACCCACACTGAAAGTGCCTGGAGGGAACATTGGGGCTTCTTCTCAGTGTCTCTGACATAGGGTTTCACTGTCCCGGGAAAGTCTCTGCTAACACCCTGCAGAGCGCTGTGCCCAATCTACAGAAACGTCTTGCGGTATCTCCTACAGGGAAAGTGCCAGGAGGGAATTGTCGAGCTTGTTCTCAGTGTCTCTGAGAATTGCTCTGATTATCCCTGTGACCTCTTTGCTAAGACTCTCCAGAGAGCCGTCCTCAAAACCAACACACATCTTGACATATCTCCCACATTGTTCGCAGTGTCTCCAGGAACGGCATTCAAGGAGCCAGGAACTTTTCTCCCTACACTGTCCATTGAGTTGTCCTCAAAACCAAGATACATCCTGCTATATCTCCCACATGGAAAGTGCCAGGAGGGAGAAGTGGCGATTATGTTTAGACTTTCTCGGAACTGCTTCAAATCAACTAGATATCTTTGTGCTGTAAATCTCCCAACAGCCAAACGCAAAAGCAGCAAACATCTCGCTGTATGTCCCACATCCAAAGTGCCAAGAGAGAGCTTGCTCTCCCTCTCTTTGAGTACTGCTTTCACTGTCCCGGTTACCTCTTTGCTAACATTCTCTTCAGCGCTGCAGGGAAACCAGGAACCACGTAGAGAAGGCACCCACACTGAAAGTGCCTGGAGGGAACATTGGGGCTTCTTCTCAGTGTCTCTGACATAGGGTTTCACTGTCCCAGGAAAGTCTCTGCTAACACCCTGCAGAGCGCTGTGCACAATCTACAGAAACGTCTTGCGGTATCTCCTACAGGGAAAGTGCCAGGAGGGAATTGTCGAGCTTGTTCTCAGTGTCTCTGAGAATTGCTCTGATTATCCCTGTGACCTCTTTGCTAAGACTCTCCAGAGAGCCGTCCTCAAAACAAACACACATCTTGACATATCTCCCTCATTGATCGCAGTGTCTCCAGGAACGGCATTCAAGGAGCCAGGATCTTTTCTCCCTACACTGTCCATTGAGTTGTCCTCAAAACCAAGATACATCCTGCTATATCTCCCACATGGAAAGTGCCAGGAGGGAGAAGTGGCGATTATGTTTAGACTTTCTCGGAACTGCTTCAAATCAACTAGATATCTTTGTGCTGTAAATCTCCCAACAGCCAAACGCAAAAGCAGCAAACATCTCGCTGTATGTCCCACATCCAAAGTGCCAAGAGAGAGCTTGCTCTCCCTCTCTTTGAGTACTGTTTTCACTGTCCCGGTTACCTCTTTGCTAACATTCTCTTCAGCGCTGCAGGGAAACCAGGAACCACGTGGAGAAGGCACCCACACTGAAAGTGCCTGGAGGGAACATTGGGGCTTCTTCTCAGTGTCTCTGACATAGGGTTTCACTGTCCCGGGAAAGTCTCTGCTAACACCCTGCAGAGCGCTGTGCCCAATCTACAGAAACGTCTTGCGGTATCTCCTACAGGGAAAGTGCCAGGAGGGAATTGTCGAGCTTGTCCTCAGTGTCTCTGAGAATTGCTCTGATTATCCCTGTGACCTCTTTGCTAAGACTCTCCAGAGAGCCGTCCTCAAGCCAAACACACATCTTGACATATCTCCCTCATTGATCGCAGTGTCTCCAGGAACGGCATTCAAGGAGCCAGGAACTTTTCTCCCTACACTGTCCATTGAGTTGTCCTCAAAACCAAGATACATCCTGCTATATCTCCCACATGGAAAGTGCCAGGAGGGAGAAGTGGCGATTATGTTTAGACTTTCTCGGAACTGCTTCAAATCAACTAGGTATCTTTGTGCTGTAAATCTCCCAACAGCCAAACGCAAAAGCAGCAAACATCTCGCTGTATGTCCCACATCCAAAGTGCCAAGAGAGAGCTTGCTCTCCCTCTCTTTGAGTACTGTTTTCACTGTCCCGGTTACCTCTTTGCTAACATTCTCTTCAGCGCTGCAGGGAAACCAGGAACCACGTGGAGAAGGCACCCACACTGAAAGTGCCTGGAGGGAACATTGGGGCTTCTTCTCAGTGTCTCTGACATAGGGTTTCACTGTCCCGGGAAAGTCTCTGCTAACACCCTGCAGAGCGCTGTGCCCAATGTACAGAAACGTCTTGCGGTATCTCCTACAGGGAAAGTGCCAGGAGGCAATTGTCGAGCTTGTCCTCAGTGTCTCTGAGAATTGCTCTGATTATCCCTGTGACCTCTTTGCTAAGACTCTCCAGAGAGCCGTCCTCAAAACAAACACACATCTTGACATATCTCCCTCATTGATCGCAGTGTCTCCAGGAACGGCATTCAAGGAGCCAGGAACTTTTCTCCCTACACTGTCCATTGAGTTGTCCTCAAAACCAAGATACATCCTGCTATATCTCCCACATGGAAAGTGCCAGGAGGGAGAAGTGGCGATTATGTTTAGACTTTCTCGGAACTGCTTCAAATCAACTAGGTATCTTTGTGCTGTAAATCTCCCAACAGCCAAACGCAAAAGCAGCAAACATCTCGCTGTATGTCCCACATCCAAAGTGCCAAGAGAGAGCTTGCTCTCTCTGTCTTTGAGTACTGTTTTCACTGTCCCGGTTACCTCTTTGCTAACATTCTCTTCAGCGCTGCAGGGAAACCAGGAACCACGTGGAGAAGGCACCCACACTGAAAGTGCCTGGAGGGAACATTGGGGCTTCTTCTCAGTGTCTCTGACATAGGGTTTCACTGTCCCGGGAAAGTCTCTGCTAACACCCTGCAGAGCGCTGTGCCCAATCTACAGAAACGTCTTGCGGTATCTCCTACAGGGAAAGTGCCAGGAGGGAATTGTCGAGCTTGTTCTCAGTGTCTCTGAGAATTGCTCTCATTATCCCTGTGACCTCTTTGCTAAGACTCTCCAGAGAGCCGTCCTCAAAACCAACACACATCTTGACATATCTCCCACATTGATCGCAGTGTCTCCAGGAACGGCATTCAAGGAGCCAGGAACTTTTCTCCCTACACTGTCCATTGAGTTGTCCTCAAAACCAATATACATCCTGCTATATCTCCCACATGGAAAGTGCCAGGAGGGAGAAGTGGCGATTATGTTTAGACTTTCTCGGAACTGCTTCAAATCAACTAGGTATCTTTGTGCTGTAAATCTCCCAACAGCCAAACGCAAAAGCAGCAAACATCTCGCTGTATGTCCCACATCCAAAGTGCAAAGAGAGAGCTTGCTCTCCCTCTCTTTGAGTACTGTTTTCACTGTCCCGGTTACCTCTTTGCTAACATTCTCTTCAGCGCTGCAGGGAAACCAGGAACCACGTGGAGAAGGCACCCACACTGAAAGTGCCTGGAGGGAACATTGGGGCTTCTTCTCAGTGTCTCTGACATAGGGTTTCACTGTCCCGGGAAAGTCTCTGCTAACACCCTGCAGAGCGCTGTGCCCAATCTACAGAAACGTCTTGCGGTATCTCCTACAGGGAAAGTGCCAGGAGGGAATTGTCGAGCTTGTTCTCAGTGTCTCTGAGAATTGCTCTGATTATCCCTGTGACCTCTTTGCTAAGACTCTCCAGAGAGCCGTCCTCAAAACAAACACACATCTTGACATATCTCCCACATTGATCGCAGTGTCTCCAGGAACGGCATTCAAGGAGCCAGGAACTTTTCTCCCTACACTGTCCATTGAGTTGTCCTCAAAACCAAGATACATCCTGCTATATCTCCCACATGGAAAGTGCCAGGAGGGAGAAGTGGCGATTATGTTTAGACTTTCTCGGAACTGCTTCAAATCAACTAGATATCTTTGTGCTGTAAATCTCCCAACAGCCAAACGCAAAAGCAGCAAACATCTCGCTGTATGTCCCACATCTAAAGTGCCAAGAGAGAGCTTGCTCTCCCTGTCTTTGAGTACTGTTTTCACTGTCCCGGTTACCTCTTTGCTAACATTCTCTTCAGCGCTGCAGGGAAACCAGGAACCACGTGGAGAAGGCACCCACACTGAAAGTGCCTGGAGGGAACATTGGGGCTTCTTCTCAGTGTCTCTGACATAGGGTTTCACTGTCCCGGGAAAGTCTCTGCTAACACCCTGCAGAGCGCTGTGCCCAATGTACAGAAACGTCTTGCGGTATCTCCTACAGGGAAAGTGCCAGGAGGGAATTGTCGAGCTTGTCCTCAGTGTCTCTGAGAATTGCTCTGATTATCCCTGTGACCTCTTTGCTAAGACTCTCCAGAGAGCCGTCCTCAAAACAAACACACATCTTGACATATCTCCCACATTGATCGCAGTGTCTCCAGGAACGGCATTCAAGGAGCCAGGAACTTTTCTCCCTACACTGTCCATTGAGTTGTCCTCAAAACCAATATACATCCTGCTATATCTCCCACATGGAAAGTGCCAGGAGGGAGAAGTGGCGATTATGTTTAGACTTTCTCGGAACTGCTTCAAATCAACTAGGTATCTTTGTGCTGTAAATCTCCCAACAGCCAAACGCAAAAGCAGCAAACATCTCGCTGTATGTCCCACATCCAAAGTGCCAAGAGAGAGCTTGCTCTCCCTCTCTTTGAGTACTGTTTTCACTGTCCCGGTTACCTCTTTGCTAACATTCTCTTCAGCGCTGCAGGGAAACCAGGAACCACGTGGAGAAGGCACCCACACTGAAAGTGCCTGGAGGGAACATTGGGGCTTCTTCTCAGTGTCTCTGACATAGGGTTTCACTGTCCCGGGAAAGTCTCTGCTAACACCCTGCAGAGCGCTGTGCCCAATCTACAGAAACGTCTTGCGGTATCTCCTACAGGGAAAGTGCCAGGAGGGAATTGTCGAGCTTGTTCTCAGTGTCTCTGAGAATTGCTCTGATTATCCCTGTGACCTCTTTGCTAAGACTCTCCAGAGAGCCGTCCTCAAAACAAACACACATCTTGACATATCTCCCACATTGATCGCAGTGTCTCCAGGAACGGCATTCAAGGAGCCAGGAACTTTTCTCCCTACACTGTTCATTGAGTTGTCCTCAAAACCAAGATACATCCTGCTATATCTCCCACATGGAAAGTGCCAGGAGGGAGAAGTGGCGATTATGTTTAGACTTTCTCGGAACTGCTTCAAATCAACTAGGTATCTTTGTGCTGTAAATCTCCCAACAGCCAAACGCAAAAGCAGCAAACATCTCGCTGTATGTCCCACATCCAAAGTGCCAAGAGAGAGCTTGCTCTCCCTGTCTTTGAGTACTGTTTTCACTGTCCCGGTTACCTCTTTGCTAACATTCTCTTCAGCGCTGCAGGGAAACCAGGAACCACGTGGAGAAGGCACCCACACTGAAAGTGCCTGGAGGGAACATTGGGGCTTCTTCTCAGTGTCTCTGACATAGGGTTTCACTGTCCCGGGAAAGTCTCTGCTAACACCCTGCAGAGCGCTGTGCCCAATCTACAGAAACGTCTTGCGGTATCTCCTACAGGGAAAGTGCCAGGAGGGAATTGTCGAGCTTGTCCTCAGTGTCTCTGAGAATTGCTCTGATTATCCCTGTGACCTCTTTGCTAAGACTCTCCAGAGAGCCGTCCTCAAAACAAACACACATCTTGACATATCTCCCACATTGATCGCAGTGTCTCCAGGAACGGCATTCAAGGAGCCAGGAACTTTTCTCCCTACACTGTCCATTGAGTTGTCCTCAAAACCGATATACATCCTGCTATATCTCCCACATGGAAAGTGCCAGGAGGGAGAAGTGGCGATTATGTTTAGACTTTCTCGGAACTGCTTCAAATCAACTAGGTATCTTTGTGCTGTAAATCTCCCAACAGCCAAACGCAAAAGCAGCAAACATCTCGCTGTATGTCCCACATCCAAAGTGCCAAGAGAGAGCTTGCTCTCCCTCTCTTTGAGTACTGTTTTCACTGTCCCGGTTACCTCTTTGCTAACATTCTCTTCAGCGCTGCTGGGAAACCAGGAACCACGTGGAGAAGGCACCCACACTGAAAGTGCCTGGAGGGAACATTGGGGCTTCTTCTCAGTGTCTCTGACATAGGGTTTCACTGTCCCGGGAAAGTCTCTGCTAACACCCTGCAGAGCGCTGTGCCCAATCTACAGAAACGTCTTGCGGTATCTCCTACAGGGAAAGTGCCAGGAGGGAATTGTCGAGCTTGTTCTCAGTGTCTCTGAGAATTGCTCTGATTATCCCTGTGACCTCTTTGCTAAGACTCTCCAGAGAGCCGTCCTCAAAACAAACACACATCTTGACATATCTCCCACATTGATCGCAGTGTCTCCAGGAACGGCATTCAAGGAGCCAGGAACTTTTCTCCCTACACTGTCCATTGAGTTGTCCTCAAAACCAAGATACATCCTGCTATATCTCCCACATGGAAAGTGCCAGGAGGTAGAAGTGGCGATTATGTTTAGACTTTCTCGGAACTGCTTCAAATCAACTAGGTATCTTTGTGCTGTAAATCTCCCAACAGCCAAACGCAAAAGCAGCAAACATCTCGCTGTATGTCCCACATCCAAAGTGCCAAGAGAGAGCTTGCTCTCCCTCTCTTTGAGTACTGTTTTCACTGTCCCGGTTACCTCTTTGCTAACATTCTCTTCAGCGCTGCAGGGAAACCAGGAACCACGTGGAGAAGGCACCCACACTGAAAGTGCCTGGAGGGAACATTGGGGCTTCTTCTCAGTGTCTCTGACATAGGGTTTCACTGTCCCGGGAAAGTCTCTGCTAACACCCTGCAGAGCGCTGTGCCCAATGTACAGAAACGTCTTGCGGTATCTCCTACAGGGAAAGTGCCAGGAGGCAATTGTCGAGCTTGTCCTCAGTGTCTCTGAGAATTGCTCTGATTATCCCTGTGACCTCTTTGCTAAGACTCTCCAGAGAGCCGTCCTCAAAACAAACACACATCTTGACATATCTCCCACATTGATCGCAGTGTCTCCAGGAACGGCATTCAAGGAGCCAGGAACTTTTCTCCCTACACTGTCCATTGAGTTGTCCTCAAAACCAATATACATCCTGCTATATCTCCCACATGGAAAGTGCCAGGAGGGAGAAGTGGCGATTATGTTTAGACTTTCTCGGAACTGCTTCAAATCAACTAGGTATCTTTGTGCTGTAAATCTCCCAACAGCCAAACGCAAAAGCAGCAAACATCTCGCTGTATGTCCCACATCCAAAGTGCCAAGAGAGAGCTTGCTCTCCCTCTCTTTGAGTACTGTTTTCACTGTCCCGGTTACCTCTTTGCTAACATTCTCTTCAGCGCTGCAGGGAAACCAGGAACCACGTGGAGAAGGCACCCACACTGAAAGTGCCTGGAGGGAACATTGGGGCTTCTTCTCAGTGTCTCTGACATAGGGTTTCACTGTCCCGGGAAAGTCTCTGCTAACACCCTGCAGAGCGCTGTGCCCAATCTACAGAAACGTCTTGCGGTATCTCCTACAGGGAAAGTGCCAGGAGGGAATTGTCGAGCTTGTTCTCAGTGTCTCTGAGAATTGCTCTGATTATCCCTGTGACCTCTTTGCTAAGACTCTCCAGAGAGCCGTCCTCAAAACAAACACACATCTTGACATATCTCCCACATTGATCGCAGTGTCTCCAGGAACGGCATTCAAGGAGCCAGGAACTTTTCTCCCTACACTGTCCATTGAGTTGTCCTCAAAACCAAGATACATCCTGCTATATCTCCCACATGGAAAGTGCCAGGAGGGAGAAGTGGCGATTATGTTTAGACTTTCTTGGAACTGCTTCGAATAAACTAGGTATCTTTGTGCTGTAAATCTCCCAACAGCCAAACGCAAAAGCAGCAAATATCTCGCTGTATGTCCCACATCCAAAGTGCCAAGAGAGAGCTTGCTCTCCCTGTCTTTGAGTACTGTTTTCACTGTCCCGGTTACCTCTTTGCTAACATTCTCTTCAGCGCTGCAGGGAAACCAGGAACCACGTGGAGAAGGCACCCACACTGAAAGTGCCTGGAGGGAACATTGGGGCTTCTTCTCAGTGTCTCTGACATAGGGTTTCACTGTCCCGGGAAAGTCTCTGCTAACACCCTGCAGAGCGCTGTGCCCAATCTACAGAAACGTCTTGCGGTATCTCCTACAGGGAAAGTGCCAGGAGGGAATTGTCGAGCTTGTCCTCAGTGTCTCTGAGAATTGCTCTGATTATCCCTGTGACCTCTTTGCTAAGACTCTCCAGAGAGCCGTCCTCAAAACAAACACACATCTTGACATATCTCCCACATTGATCGCAGTGTCTCCAGGAACGGCATTCAAGGAGCCAGGAACTTTTCTCCCTACACTGTCCATTGAGTTGTCCTCAAAACCAAGATACATCCTGCTATATCTCCCACATGGAAAGTGCCAGGAGGGAGAAGTGGGGATTATGTTTAGACTTTCTCGGAACTGCTTCGAATCAACTAGGTATCTTTGTGCTGTAAATCTCCCAACAGCCAAACGCAAAAGCAGCAAACATCTCGCTGTATGTCCCACATCCAAAGTGCCAAGAGAGAGCTTGCTCTCCCTGTCTTTGAGTACTGTTTTCACTGTCCCGGTTACCTCTTTGCTAACATTCTCTTCAGCGCTGCAGGGAAACCAGGAACCATGTGGAGAAGGCACCCACACTGAAAGTGCCTGGAGGGAACATTGGGGCTTCTTCTCAGTGTCTCTGACATAGGGTTTCACTGTCCCGGGAAAGTCTCTGCTAACACCCTGCAGAGCGCTGTGCCCAATCTACAGAAACGTCTTGCGGTATCTCCTACAGGGAAAGTGCCAGGAGGGAATTGTCGAGCTTGTTCTCAGTGTCTCTGAGAATTGCTCTGATTATCCCTGTGACCTCTTTGCTAAGACTCTCCAGAGAGCCGTCCTCAAACCAACACACATCTTGACATATCTCCCTCATTGATCGCAGTGTCTCCAGGAACGGCATTCAAGGAGCCAGGAACTTTTCTCCCTACACTGTCCATTGAGTTGTCCTCAAAACCAAGATACATCCTGCTATATCTCCCACATGGAAAGTGCCAGGAGGGAGAAGTGGCGATTATGTTTAGACTTTCTCGGAACTGCTTCAAATCAACTAGATATCTTTGTGCTGTAAATCTCCCAACAGCCAAACGCAAAAGCAGCAAACATCTCGCTGTATGTCCCACATCCAAAGTGCCAAGAGAGAGCTTGCTCTCTCTCTCTTTGAGTACTGTTTTCACTGTCCCGGTTACCTCTTTGCTAACATTCTCTTCAGCGCTGCAGGGAAACCAGGAACCACGTGGAGAAGGCACCCACACTGAAAGTGCCTGGAGGGAACATTGGGGCTTCTTCTCAGTGTCTCTGACATAGGGTTTCACTGTCCCGGGAAAGTCTCTGCTAACACCCTGCAGAGCGCTGTGCCCAATGTACAGAAACGTCTTGCGGTATCTCCTACAGGGAAAGTGCCAGGAAGGAATTGTCGAGCTTGTTCTCAGTGTCTCTGAGAATTGCTCTGATTATCTGTGTGACCTCTTTGCTAAGACTCTCCAGAGAGCCGTCCTCAAAACCAACACACATCTTGACATATCTCCCACATTGATCGCAGTGTCTCCAGGAACGGCATTCAAGGAGCCAGGACCTTTTCTCCCTACACTGTCCATTGAGTTGTCCTCAAAACCAAGATACATCCTGCTATATCTCCCACATGGAAAGTGCCAGGAGGGAGAAGTGGCGATTATGTTTAGACTTTCTCGGAACTGCTTCAAATCAACTAGATATCTTTGTGCTGTAAATCTCCCAACAGCCAAACGCAAAAGCAGCAAACATCTCGCTGTATGTCCCACATCCAAAGTGCCAAGAGAGAGCTTGCTCTCCCTGTCTTTGAGTACTGTTTTCACTGTCCCGGTTACCTCTTTGCTAACATTCTCTTCAGCGCTGCAGGGAAACCAGGAACCACGTGGAGAAGGCACCCACACTGAAAGTGCCTGGAGGGAACATTGGGGCTTCTTCTCAGTGTCTCTGACATAGGGTTTCACTGTCCCGGGAAAGTCTCTGCTAACACCCTGCAGAGCGCTGTGCCCAATGTACAGAAACGTCTTGCGGTATCTCCTACAGGGAAAGTGCCAGGAGGGAATTGTCGAGCTTGTTCTCAGTGTCTCTGAGAATTGCTCTGATTATCCCTGTGACCTCTTTGCTAAGACTCTCCAGAGAGCCGTCCTCAAAACAAACACACATCTTGACATATCTCCCACATTGATCGCAGTGTCTCCAGGAACGGCATTCAAGGAGCCAGGAACTTTTCTCCCTACACTGTCCATTGAGTTGTCCTCAAAACCAATATACATCCTGCTATATCTCCCACATGGAAAGTGCCAGGAGGGAGAAGTGGCGATTATGTTTAGACTTTCTCGGAACTGCTTCAAATCAACTAGGTATCTTTGTGCTGTAAATCTCCCAACAGCCAAACGCAAAAGCAGCAAACATCTCGCTGTATGTCCCACATCTAAAGTGCCAAGAGAGAGCTTGCTCTCCCTGTCTTTGAGTACTGTTTTCACTGTCCCGGTTACCTCTTTGCTAACATTCTCTTCAGCGCTGCAGGGAAACCAGGAACCACGTGGAGAAGGCACCCACACTGAAAGTGCCTGGAGGGAACATTGGGGCTTCTTCTCAGTGTCTCTGACATAGGGTTTCACTGTCCCGGGAAAGTCTCTGCTAACACCCTGCAGAGCGCTGTGCCCAATCTACAGAAACGTCTTGCGGTATCTCCTACAGGGAAAGTGCCAGGAGGGAATTGTCGAGCTTGTCCTCAGTGGATCTGAGAATTGCTCTGATTATCCCTGTGACCTCTTTGCTAAGACTCTCCAGAGAGACGTCCTCAAAACAAACACACATCTTGACATATCTCCCACATTGATCGCAGTGTCTCCAGGAACGGCATTCAAGGAGCCAGGAACTTTTCTCCCTACACTGTCCATTGAGTTGTCCTCAAAACCAAGATACATCCTGCTATATCTCCCACATGGAAAGTGCCAGGAGGGAGAAGTGGCGATTATGTTTAGACTTTCTCGGAACTGCTTCAAATCAACTAGATATCTTTGTGCTGTAAATCTCCCAACAGCCAAACGCAAAAGCAGCAAACATCTCGCTGTATGTCCCACATCCAAAGTGCTAAGAGAGAGCTTGCTCTCCCTGTCTTTGAGTACTGTTTTCACTGTCCCGGTTACCTCTTTGCTAACATTCTCTTCAGCGCTGCAGGGAAACCAGGAACCACGTGGAGAAGGCACCCACACTGAAAGTGCCTGGAGGGAACATTGGGGCTTCTTCTCAGTGTCTCTGACATAGGGTTTCACTGTCCCGGGAAAGTCTCTGCTAACACCCTGCAGAGCGCTGTGCCCAATCTACAGAAACGTCTTGCAGTATCTCCTACAGGGAAAGTGCCAGGAGGGAATTGTCGAGCTAGTTCTCAGTGTCTCTGAGAATTGCTCTGATTATCCCTGTGACCTCTTTGCTAAGACTCTCCAGAGAGCCGTCCTCAAAACAAACACACATCTTGACATATCTCCCACATTGATCGCAGTGTCTCCAGGAACGGCATTCAAGGAGCCAGGAACTTTTCTCCCTACACTGTCCATTGAGTTGTCCTCAAAACCAAGATACATCCTGCTATATCTCCCACATGGAAAGTGCCAGGAGGGAGAAGTGGCGATTATGTTTAGACTTTCTCGGAACTGCTTCAAATCAACTAGATATCTTTGTGCTGTAAATCTCCCAACAGCCAAACGCAAAAGCAGCAAACATCTCGCTGTATGTCCCACATCTAAAGTGCCAAGAGAGAGCTTGCTCTCCCTGTCTTTGAGTACTGTTTTCACTGTCCCGGTTACCTCTTTGCTAACATTCTCTTCAGCGCTGCAGGGAAACCAGGAACCACGTGGAGAAGGCACCCACACTGAAAGTGCCTGGAGGGAACATTGGGGCTTCTTCTCAGTGTCTCTGACATAGGGTTTCACTGTCCCGGGAAAGTCTCTGCTAACACCCTGCAGAGCGCTGTGCCCAATCTACAGAAACGTCTTGCGGTATCTCCTACAGGGAAAGTGCCAGGAGGGAATTGTCGAGCTTGTCCTCAGTGGATCTGAGAATTGCTCTGATTATCCCTGTGACCTCTTTGCTAAGACTCTCCAGAGAGACGTCCTCAAAACAAACACACATCTTGACATATCTCCCTCATTGATCGCAGTGTCTCCAGGAACGGCATTCAAGGAGCCAGGAACTTTTCTCCCTACACTGTCCATTGAGTTGTCCTCAAAACCAAGATACATCCTGCTATATCTCCCACATGGAAAGTGCCAGGAGGGAGAAGTGGCGATTATGTTTAGACTTTTTCGGAACTGCTTCAAATCAACTAGATATCTTTGTGCTGTAAATCTCCCAACAGCCAAACGCAAAAGCAGCAAACATCTCGCTGTATGTCCCACATCCAAAGTGCCAAGAGAGAGCTTGCTCTCCCTGTCTTTGAGTACTGTTTTCCCTGTCCCGGTTACCTCTTTGCTAACATTCTCTTCAGCGCTGCAGGGAAACCAGGAACCACGTGGAGAAGGCACCCACACTGAAAGTGCCTGGAGGGAACATTGGGGCTTCTTCTCAGTGTCTCTGACATAGGGTTTCACTGTCCCGGGAAAGTCTCTGCTAACACCCTGCAGAGCGCTGTGCCCAATCTACAGAAACGTCTTGCGGTATCTCCTACAGGGAAAGTGCCAGGAGGGAATTGTCGAGCTTGTTCTCAGTGTCTCTGAGAATTGCTCTGATTATCCCTGTGACCTCTTTGCTAAGACTCTCCAGAGAGCCGTCCTCAAAACAAACACACATCTTGACATATCTCCCACATTGATCGCAGTGTCTCCAGGAACGGCATTCAAGGAGCCAGGAACTTTTCTCCCTACACTGTCCATTGAGTTGTCCTCAAAACCAAGATACATCCTGCTATATCTCCCACATGGAAAGTGCCAGGAGGGAGAAGTGGCGATTATGTTTAGACTTTCTCGGAACTGCTTCAAATCAACTAGGTATCTTTGTGCTGTAAATCTCCCAACAGCCAAACGCAAAAGCAGCAAACATCTCGCTGTATGTCCCACATCCAAAGTGCCAAGAGAGAGCTTGCTCTCCCTGTCTTTGAGTACTGTTTTCCCTGTCCCGGTTACCTCTTTGCTAACATTCTCTTCAGCGCTGCAGGGAAACCAGGAACCACGTGGAGAAGGCACCCACACTGAAAGTGCCTGGAGGGAACATTGGGGCTTCTTCTCAGTGTCTCTGACATAGGGTTTCACTGTCCCGGGAAAGTCTCTGCTAACACCCTGCAGAGCGCTGTGCCCAATCTACAGAAACGTCTTGCGGTATCTCCTACAGGGAAAGTGCCAGGAGGGAATTGTCGAGCTTGTTCTCAGTGTCTCTGAGAATTGCTCTGATTATCCCTGTGACCTCTTTGCTAAGACTCTCCAGAGAGCCGTCCTCAAAACAAACACACATCTTGACATATCTCCCACATTGATCGCAGTGTCTCCAGGAACGGCATTCAAGGAGCCAGGAACTTTTCTCCCTACACTGTCCATTGAGTTGTCCTCAAAACCAAGATACATCCTGCTATATCTCCCACATGGAAAGTGCCAGGAGGGAGAAGTGGCGATTATGTTTAGACTTTCTCGGAACTGCTTCAAATCAACTAGGTATCTTTGTGCTGTAAATCTCCCAACAGCCAAACGCAAAAGCAGCAAACATCTCGCTGTATGTCCCACATCCAAAGTGCCAAGAGAGAGCTTGCTCTCCCTGTCTTTGAGTACTGTTTTCCCTGTCCCGGTTACCTCTTTGCTAACATTCTCTTCAGCGCTGCAGGGAAACCAGGAACCACGTGGAGAAGGCACCCACACTGAAAGTGCCTGGAGGGAACATTGGGGCTTCTTCTCAGTGTCTCTGACATAGGGTTTCACTGTCCCGGGAAAGTCTCTGCTAACACCCTGCAGAGCGCTGTGCCCAATCTACAGAAATGTCTTGCGGTATCTCCTACAGGGAAAGTGCCAGGAGGGAATTGTCGAGCTTGTTCTCAGTGTCTCTGAGAATTGCTCTGATTATCCCTGTGACCTCTTTGCTAAGACTCTCCAGAGAGCCGTCCTCAAAACAAACACACATCTTGACATATCTCCCACATTGATCGCAGTGTCTCCAGGAACGGCATTCAAGGAGCCAGGAACTTTTCTCCCTACACTGTCCATTGAGTTGTCCTCAAAACCAAGATACATCCTGCTATATCTCCCACATGGAAAGTGCCAGGAGGGAGAAGTGGCGATTATGTTTAGACTTTCTCGGAACTGCTTCAAATCAACTAGATATCTTTGTGCTGTAAATCTCCCAACAGCCAAACGCAAAAGCAGCAAACATCTCGCTGTATGTCCCACATCCAAAGTGCCAAGAGAGAGCTTGCTCTCCCTGTCTTTGAGTACTGTTTTCCCTGTCCCGGTTACCTCTTTGCTAACATTCTCTTCAGCGCTGCAGGGAAACCAGGAACCACGTGGAGAAGGCACCCACACTGAAAGTGCCTGGAGGGAACATTGGGGCTTCTTCTCAGTGTCTCTGACATAGGGTTTCACTGTCCCGGGAAAGTCTCTGCTAACACCCTGCAGAGCGCTGTGCCCAATCTACAGAAACGTCTTGCGGTATCTCCTACAGGGAAAGTGCCAGGAGGGAATTGTCGAGCTTGTTCTCAGTGTCTCTGAGAATTGCTCTGATTATCCCTGTGACCTCTTTGCTAAGACTCTCCAGAGAGCCGTCCTCAAAACAAACACACATCTTGACATATCTCCCACATTGATCGCAGTGTCTCCAGGAACGGCATTCAAGGAGCCAGGAACTTTTCTCCCTACACTGTCCATTGAGTTGTCCTCAAAACCAAGATACATCCTGCTATATCTCCCACATGGAAAGTGCCAGGAGGGAGAAGTGGCGATTATGTTTAGACTTTCTCGGAACTGCTTCAAATCAACTAGATATCTTTGTGCTGTAAATCTCCCAACAGCCAAACGCAAAAGCAGCAAACATCTCGCTGTATGTCCCACATCCAAAGTGCCAAGAGAGAGCTTGCTCTCCCTGTCTTTGAGTACTGTTTTCACTGTCCCGGTTACCTCTTTGCTAACATTCTCTTCAGCGCTGCAGGGAAACCAGGAACCACGTGGAGAAGGCACCCACACTGAAAGTGCCTGGAGGGAACATTGGGGCTTCTTCTCAGTGTCTCTGACATAGGGTTTCACTGTCCCGGGAAAGTCTCTGCTAACACCCTGCAGAGCGCTGTGCCCAATCTACAGAAACGTCTTGCGGTATCTCCTACAGGGAAAGTGCCAGGAGGGAATTGTCGAGCTTGTTCTCAGTGTCTCTGAGAATTGCTCTGATTATCCCTGTGACCTCTTTGCTAAGACTCTCCAGAGAGCCGTCCTCAAAACAAACACACATCTTGACATATCTCCCACATTGATCGCAGTGTCTCCAGGAACGGCATTCAAGGAGCCAGGAACTTTTCTCCCTACACTGTCCATTGAGTTGTCCTCAAAACCAAGATACATCCTGCTATATCTCCCACATGGAAAGTGCCAGGAGGGAGAAGTGGCGATTATGTTTAGACTTTCTCGGAACTGCTTCAAATCAACTAGATATCTTTGTGCTGTAAATCTCCCAACAGCCAAACGCAAAAGCAGCAAACATCTCGCTGTATGTCCCACATCCAAAGTGCCAAGAGAGAGCTTGCTCTCCCTGTCTTTGAGTACTGTTTTCACTGTCCCGGTTACCTCTTTGCTAACATTCTCTTCAGCGCTGCAGGGAAACCAGGAACCACGTGGAGAAGGCACCCACACTGAAAGTGCCTGGAGGGAACATTGGGGCTTCTTCTCAGTGTCTCTGACATAGGGTTTCACTGTCCCGGGAAAGTCTCTGCTAACACCCTGCAGAGCGCTGTGCCCAATCTACAGAAACGTCTTGCGGTATCTCCTACAGGGAAAGTGCCAGGAGGGAATTGTCGAGCTTGTTCTCAGTGTCTCTGAGAATTGCTCTGATTATCCCTGTGACCTCTTTGCTAAGACTCTCCAGAGAGCCGTCCTCAAAACAAACACACATCTTGACATATCTCCCACATTGATCGCAGTGTCTCCAGGAACGGCATTCAAGGAGCCAGGAACTTTTCTCCCTACACTGTCCATTGAGTTGTCCTCAAAACCAAGATACATCCTGCTATATCTCCCACATGGAAAGTGCCAGGAGGGAGAAGTGGCGATTATGTTTAGACTTTCTCGGAACTGCTTCAAATCAACTAGGTATCTTTGTGCTGTAAATCTCCCAACAGCCAAACGCAAAAGCAGCAAACATCTCGCTGTATGTCCCACATCCAAAGTGCCAAGAGAGAGCTTGCTCTCCCTGTCTTTGAGTACTGTTTTCCCTGTCCCGGTTACCTCTTTGCTAACATTCTCTTCAGCGCTGCAGGGAAACCAGGAACCACGTGGAGAAGGCACCCACACTGAAAGTGCCTGGAGGGAACATTGGGGCTTCTTCTCAGTGTCTCTGACATAGGGTTTCACTGTCCCGGGAAAGTCTCTGCTAACACCCTGCAGAGCGCTGTGCCCAATCTACAGAAACGTCTTGCGGTATCTCCTACAGGGAAAGTGCCAGGAGGGAATTGTCGAGCTTGTTCTCAGTGTCTCTGAGAATTGCTCTGATTATCCCTGTGACCTCTTTGCTAAGACTCTCCAGAGAGCCGTCCTCAAAACCAACACACATCTTGACATATCTCCCACATTGATCGCAGTGTCTCCAGGAACGGCATTCAAGGAGCCAGGAACTTTTCTCCCTACACTGTCCATTGAGTTGTCCTCAAAACCAAGATACATCCTGCTATATCTCCCACATGGAAAGTGCCAGGAGGGAGAAGTGGCGATTATGTTTAGACTTTCTCGGAACTGCTTCAAATCAACTAGATATCTTTGTGCTGTAAATCTCCCAACAGCCAAACGCAAAAGCAGCAAACATCTCGCTGTATGTCCCACATCCAAAGTGCCAAGAGAGAGCTTGCTCTCCCTGTCTTTGAGTACTGTTTTCCCTGTCCCGGTTACCTCTTTGCTAACATTCTCTTCAGCGCTGCAGGGAAACCAGGAACCACGTGGAGAAGGCACCCACACTGAAAGTGCCTGGAGGGAACATTGGGGCTTCTTCTCAGTGTCTCTGACATAGGGTTTCACTGTCCCGGGAAAGTCTCTGCTAACACCCTGCAGAGCGCTGTGCCCAATCTACAGAAACGTCTTGCGGTATCTCCTACAGGGAAAGTGCCAGGAGGGAATTGTCGAGCTTGTTCTCAGTGTCTCTGAGAATTGCTCTGATTATCCCTGTGACCTCTTTGCTAAGACTCTCCAGAGAGCCGTCCTCAAAACAAACACACATCTTGACATATCTCCCACATTGATCGCAGTGTCTCCAGGAACGGCATTCAAGGAGCCAGGAACTTTTCTCCCTACACTGTCCATTGAGTTGTCCTCAAAACCAAGATACATCCTGCTATATCTCCCACATGGAAAGTGCCAGGAGGGAGAAGTGGCGATTATGTTTAGACTTTCTCGGAACTGCTTCAAATCAACTAGGTATCTTTGTGCTGTAAATCTCCCAACAGCCAAATGCAAAAGCAGCAAACATCTCGCTGTATGTCCCACATCCAAAGTGCCAAGAGAGAGCTTGCTCTCCCTGTCTTTGAGTACTGTTTTCCCTGTCCCGGTTACCTCTTTGCTAACATTCTCTTCAGCGCTGCAGGGAAACCAGGAACCACGTGGAGAAGGCACCCACACTGAAAGTGCCTGGAGGGAACATTGGGGCTTCTTCTCAGTGTCTCTGACATAGGGTTTCACTGTCCCGGGAAAGTCTCTGCTAACACCCTGCAGAGCGCTGTGCCCAATCTACAGAAACGTCTTGCGGTATCTCCTACAGGGAAAGTGCCAGGAGGGAATTGTCGAGCTTGTTCTCAGTGTCTCTGAGAATTGCTCTGATTATCCCTGTGACCTCTTTGCTAAGACTCTCCAGAGAGCCGTCCTCAAAACAAACACACATCTTGACATATCTCCCACATTGTTCGCAGTGTCTCCAGGAACGGCATTCAAGGAGCCAGGAACTTTTCTCCCTACACTGTCCATTGAGTTGTCCTCAAAACCAATATACATCCTGCTATATCTCCCACATGGAAAGTGCCAGGAGGGAGAAGTGGCGATTATGTTTAGACTTTCTCGGAACTGCTTCAAATCAACTAGATATCTTTGTGCTGTAAATCTCCCAACAGCCAAACGCAAAAGCAGCAAACATCTCGCTGTATGTCCCACATCC
Source organism: Chroicocephalus ridibundus (assembly GCF_963924245.1). Classification (NCBI taxonomy): domain Eukaryota; kingdom Metazoa; phylum Chordata; class Aves; order Charadriiformes; family Laridae; genus Chroicocephalus; species Chroicocephalus ridibundus. The sequence continues at coordinate 277,796 of NW_026961694.1, forward strand.
AAAGTGCCAAGAGAGAGCTTGCTCTCCCTCTCTTTGAGTACTGTTTTCCCTGTCCCGGTTACCTCTTTGCTAACATTCTCTTCAGCGCTGCAGGGAAACCAGGAACCACGTGGAGAAGGCACCCACACTGAAAGTGCCTGGAGGGAACATTGGGGCTTCTTCTCAGTGTCTCTGACATAGGGTTTCACTGTCCCGGGAAAGTCTCTGCTAACACCCTGCAGAGCGCTGTGCCCAATCTACAGAAACGTCTTGCGGTATCTCCTACAGGGAAAGTGCCAGGAGGGAATTGTCGAGCTTGTCCTCAGTGTCTCTGAGAATTGCTCTGATTATCCCTGTGACCTCTTTGCTAAGACTCTCCAGAGAGCCGTCCTCAAAACAAACACACATCTTGACATATCTCCCACATTGATCGCAGTGTCTCCAGGAACGGCATTCAAGGAGCCAGGAACTTTTCTCCCTACACTGTCCATTGAGTTGTCCTCAAAACCAAGATACATCCTGCTATATCTCCCACATGGAAAGTGCCAGGAGGGAGAAGTGGCGATTATGTTTAGACTTTCTCGGAACTGCTTCAAATCAACTAGATATCTTTGTGCTGTAAATCTCCCAACAGCCAAACGCAAAAGCAGCAAACATCTCGCTGTATGTCCCACATCCAAAGTGCCAAGAGAGAGCTTGCTCTCCCTGTCTTTGAGTACTGTTTTCACTGTCCCGGTTACCTCTTTGCTAACATTCTCTTCAGCGCTGCAGGGAAACCAGGAACCACGTGGAGAAGGCACCCACACTGAAAGTGCCTGGAGGGAACATTGGGGCTTCTTCTCAGTGTCTCTGACATAGGGTTTCACTGTCCCGGGAAAGTCTCTGCTAACACCCTGCAGAGCGCTGTGCCCAATCTACAGAAACGTCTTGCGGTATCTCCTACAGGGAAAGTGCCAGGAGGGAATTGTCGAGCTTGTTCTCAGTGTCTCTGAGAATTGCTCTGATTATCCGTGTGACCTCTTTGCTAAGACTCTCCAGAGAGCCGTCCTCAAAACCAACACACATCTTGACATATCTCCCACATTGATCGCAGTGTCTCCAGGAACGGCATTCAAGGAGCCAGGAACTTTTCTCCCTACACTGTCCATTGAGTTGTCCTCAAAACCAAGATACATCCTGCTATATCTCCCACATGGAAAGTGCCAGGAGGGAGAAGTGGCGATTATGTTTAGACTTTCTCGGAACTGCTTCAAATCAACTAGGTATCTTTGTGCTGTAAATCTCCCAACAGCCAAACGCAAAAGCAGCAAACATCTCGCTGTATGTCCCACATCCAAAGTGCCAAGAGAGAGCTTGCTCTCCCTGTCTTTGAGTACTGTTTTCACTGTCCCGGTTACCTCTTTGCTAACATTCTCTTCAGCGCTGCAGGGAAACCAGGAACCACGTGGAGAAGGCACCCACACTGAAAGTGCCTGGAGGGAACATTGGGGCTTCTTCTCAGTGTCTCTGACATAGGGTTTCACTGTCCCGGGAAAGTCTCTGCTAACACCCTGCAGAGCGCTGTGCCCAATCTACAGAAACGTCTTGCGGTATCTCCTACAGGGAAAGTGCCAGGAGGGAATTGTCGAGCTTGTTCTCAGTGTCTCTGAGAATTGCTCTGATTATCCCTGTGACCTCTTTGCTAAGACTCTCCAGAGAGCCGTCCTCAAAACAAACACACATCTTGACATATCTCCCACATTGATCGCAGTGTCTCCAGGAACGGCATTCAAGGAGCCAGGAACTTTTCTCCCTACACTGTCCATTGAGTTGTCCTCAAAACCAAGATACATCCTGCTATATCTCCCACATGGAAAGTGCCAGGAGGGAGAAGTGGCGATTATGTTTAGACTTTCTCGGAACTGCTTCAAATCAACTAGATATCTTTGTGCTGTAAATCTCCCAACAGCCAAACGCAAAAGCAGCAAACATCTCGCTGTATGTCCCACATCCAAAGTGCCAAGAGAGAGCTTGCTCTCCCTGTCTTTGAGTACTGTTTTCACTGTCCCGGTTACCTCTTTGCTAACATTCTCTTCAGCGCTGCAGGGAAACCAGGAACCACGTGGAGAAGGCACCCACACTGAAAGTGCCTGGAGGGAACATTGGGGCTTCTTCTCAGTGTCTCTGACATAGGGTTTCACTGTCCCGGGAAAGTCTCTGCTAACACCCTGCAGAGCGCTGTGCCCAATCTACAGAAACGTCTTGCGGTATCTCCTACAGGGAAAGTGCCAGGAGGGAATTGTCGAGCTTGTTCTCAGTGTCTCTGAGAATTGCTCTGATTATCCCTGTGACCTCTTTGCTAAGACTCTCCAGAGAGCCGTCCTCAAAACAAACACACATCTTGACATATCTCCCACATTGATCGCAGTGTCTCCAGGAACGGCATTCAAGGAGCCAGGAACTTTTCTCCCTACACTGTCCATTGAGTTGTCCTCAAAACCAATATACATCCTGCTATATCTCCCACATGGAAAGTGCCAGGAGGGAGAAGTGGCGATTATGTTTAGACTTTCTCGGAACTGCTTCAAATCAACTAGGTATCTTTGTGCTGTAAATCTCCCAACAGCCAAACGCAAAAGCAGCAAACATCTCGCTGTATGTCCCACATCCAAAGTGCCAAGAGAGAGCTTGCTCTCCCTGTCTTTGAGTACTGTTTTCACTGTCCCGGTTACCTCTTTGCTAACATTCTCTTCAGCGCTGCAGGGAAACCAGGAACCACGTGGAGAAGGCACCCACACTGAAAGTGCCTGGAGGGAACATTGGGGCTTCTTCTCAGTGTCTCTGACATAGGGTTTCACTGTCCCGGGAAAGTCTCTGCTAACACCCTGCAGAGCGCTGTGCCCAATCTACAGAAACGTCTTGCGGTATCTCCTACAGGGAAAGTGCCAGGAGGGAATTGTCGAGCTTGTTCTCAGTGTCTCTGAGAATTGCTCTGATTATCCCTGTGACCTCTTTGCTAAGACTCTCCAGAGAGCCGTCCTCAAAACAAACACACATCTTGACATATCTCCCACATTGATCGCAGTGTCTCCAGGAACGGCATTCAAGGAGCCAGGAACTTTTCTCCCTACACTGTCCATTGAGTTGTCCTCAAAACCAAGATACATCCTGCTATATCTCCCACATGGAAAGTGCCAGGAGGGAGAAGTGGCGATTATGTTTAGACTTTCTCGGAACTGCTTCAAATCAACTAGATATCTTTGTGCTGTAAATCTCCCAACAGCCAAACGCAAAAGCAGCAAACATCTCGCTGTATGTCCCACATCCAAAGTGCCAAGAGAGAGCTTGCTCTCCCTGTCTTTGAGTACTGTTTTCACTGTCCCGGTTACCTCTTTGCTAACATTCTCTTCAGCGCTGCAGGGAAACCAGGAACCACGTGGAGAAGGCACCCACACTGAAAGTGCCTGGAGGGAACATTGGGGCTTCTTCTCAGTGTCTCTGACATAGGGTTTCACTGTCCCGGGAAAGTCTCTGCTAACACCCTGCAGAGCGCTGTGCCCAATCTACAGAAACGTCTTGCGGTATCTCCTACAGGGAAAGTGCCAGGAGGGAATTGTCGAGCTTGTTCTCAGTGTCTCTGAGAATTGCTCTGATTATCCGTGTGACCTCTTTGCTAAGACTCTCCAGAGAGCCGTCCTCAAAACCAACACACATCTTGACATATCTCCCACATTGATCGCAGTGTCTCCAGGAACGGCATTCAAGGAGCCAGGAACTTTTCTCCCTACACTGTCCATTGAGTTGTCCTCAAAACCAAGATACATCCTGCTATATCTCCCACATGGAAAGTGCCAGGAGGGAGAAGTGGCGATTATGTTTAGACTTTCTCGGAACTGCTTCAAATCAACTAGGTATCTTTGTGCTGTAAATCTCCCAACAGCCAAACGCAAAAGCAGCAAACATCTCGCTGTATGTCCCACATCCAAAGTGCCAAGAGAGAGCTTGCTCTCCCTGTCTTTGAGTACTGTTTTCACTGTCCCGGTTACCTCTTTGCTAACATTCTCTTCAGCGCTGCAGGGAAACCAGGAACCACGTGGAGAAGGCACCCACACTGAAAGTGCCTGGAGGGAACATTGGGGCTTCTTCTCAGTGTCTCTGACATAGGGTTTCACTGTCCCGGGAAAGTCTCTGCTAACACCCTGCAGAGCGCTGTGCCCAATCTACAGAAACGTCTTGCGGTATCTCCTACAGGGAAAGTGCCAGGAGGGAATTGTCGAGCTTGTTCTCAGTGTCTCTGAGAATTGCTCTGATTATCCCTGTGACCTCTTTGCTAAGACTCTCCAGAGAGCCGTCCTCAAAACAAACACACATCTTGACATATCTCCCACATTGATCGCAGTGTCTCCAGGAACGGCATTCAAGGAGCCAGGAACTTTTCTCCCTACACTGTCCATTGAGTTGTCCTCAAAACCAAGATACATCCTGCTATATCTCCCACATGGAAAGTGCCAGGAGGGAGAAGTGGCGATTATGTTTAGACTTTCTCGGAACTGCTTCAAATCAACTAGATATCTTTGTGCTGTAAATCTCCCAACAGCCAAACGCAAAAGCAGCAAACATCTCGCTGTATGTCCCACATCCAAAGTGCCAAGAGAGAGCTTGCTCTCCCTCTCTTTGAGTACTGTTTTCACTGTCCCGGTTACCTCTTTGCTAACATTCTCTTCAGCGCTGCAGGGAAACCAGGAACCACGTGGAGAAGGCACCCACACTGAAAGTGCCTGGAGGGAACATTGGGGCTTCTTCTCAGTGTCTCTGACATAGGGTTTCACTGTCCCGGGAAAGTCTCTGCTAACACCCTGCAGAGCGCTGTGCCCAATCTACAGAAACGTCTTGCGGTATCTCCTACAGGGAAAGTGCCAGGAGGGAATTGTCGAGCTTGTTCTCAGTGTCTCTGAGAATTGCTCTGATTATCCCTGTGACCTCTTTGCTAAGACTCTCCAGAGAGCCGTCCTCAAAACAAACACACATCTTGACATATCTCCCACATTGATCGCAGTGTCTCCAGGAACGGCATTCAAGGAGCCAGGAACTTTTCTCCCTACACTGTCCATTGAGTTGTCCTCAAAACCAATATACATCCTGCTATATCTCCCACATGGAAAGTGCCAGGAGGGAGAAGTGGCGATTATGTTTAGACTTTCTCGGAACTGCTTCAAATCAACTAGGTATCTTTGTGCTGTAAATCTCCCAACAGCCAAACGCAAAAGCAGCAAACATCTCGCTGTATGTCCCACATCCAAAGTGCCAAGAGAGAGCTTGCTCTCCCTGTCTTTGAGTACTGTTTTCACTGTCCCGGTTACCTCTTTGCTAACATTCTCTTCAGCGCTGCAGGGAAACCAGGAACCACGTGGAGAAGGCACCCACACTGAAAGTGCCTGGAGGGAACATTGGGGCTTCTTCTCAGTGTCTCTGACATAGGGTTTCACTGTCCCGGGAAAGTCTCTGCTAACACCCTGCAGAGCGCTGTGCCCAATCTACAGAAACGTCTTGCGGTATCTCCTACAGGGAAAGTGCCAGGAGGGAATTGTCGAGCTTGTTCTCAGTGTCTCTGAGAATTGCTCTGATTATCCCTGTGACCTCTTTGCTAAGACTCTCCAGAGAGCCGTCCTCAAAACAAACACACATCTTGACATATCTCCCACATTGATCGCAGTGTCTCCAGGAACGGCATTCAAGGAGCCAGGAACTTTTCTCCCTACACTGTCCATTGAGTTGTCCTCAAAACCAAGATACATCCTGCTATATCTCCCACATGGAAAGTGCCAGGAGGGAGAAGTGGCGATTATGTTTAGACTTTCTCGGAACTGCTTCAAATCAACTAGATATCTTTGTGCTGTAAATCTCCCAACAGCCAAACGCAAAAGCAGCAAACATCTCGCTGTATGTCCCACATCCAAAGTGCCAAGAGAGAGCTTGCTCTCCCTGTCTTTGAGTACTGTTTTCACTGTCCCGGTTACCTCTTTGCTAACATTCTCTTCAGCGCTGCAGGGAAACCAGGAACCACGTGGAGAAGGCACCCACACTGAAAGTGCCTGGAGGGAACATTGGGGCTTCTTCTCAGTGTCTCTGACATAGGGTTTCACTGTCCCGGGAAAGTCTCTGCTAACACCCTGCAGAGCGCTGTGCCCAATCTACAGAAACGTCTTGCGGTATCTCCTACAGGGAAAGTGCCAGGAGGGAATTGTCGAGCTTGTTCTCAGTGTCTCTGAGAATTGCTCTGATTATCCGTGTGACCTCTTTGCTAAGACTCTCCAGAGAGCCGTCCTCAAAACCAACACACATCTTGACATATCTCCCACATTGATCGCAGTGTCTCCAGGAACGGCATTCAAGGAGCCAGGAACTTTTCTCCCTACACTGTCCATTGAGTTGTCCTCAAAACCAAGATACATCCTGCTATATCTCCCACATGGAAAGTGCCAGGAGGGAGAAGTGGCGATTATGTTTAGACTTTCTCGGAACTGCTTCAAATCAACTAGGTATCTTTGTGCTGTAAATCTCCCAACAGCCAAACGCAAAAGCAGCAAACATCTCGCTGTATGTCCCACATCCAAAGTGCCAAGAGAGAGCTTGCTCTCCCTGTCTTTGAGTACTGTTTTCACTGTCCCGGTTACCTCTTTGCTAACATTCTCTTCAGCGCTGCAGGGAAACCAGGAACCACGTGGAGAAGGCACCCACACTGAAAGTGCCTGGAGGGAACATTGGGGCTTCTTCTCAGTGTCTCTGACATAGGGTTTCACTGTCCCGGGAAAGTCTCTGCTAACACCCTGCAGAGCGCTGTGCCCAATCTACAGAAACGTCTTGCGGTATCTCCTACAGGGAAAGTGCCAGGAGGGAATTGTCGAGCTTGTTCTCAGTGTCTCTGAGAATTGCTCTGATTATCCCTGTGACCTCTTTGCTAAGACTCTCCAGAGAGCCGTCCTCAAAACAAACACACATCTTGACATATCTCCCACATTGATCGCAGTGTCTCCAGGAACGGCATTCAAGGAGCCAGGAACTTTTCTCCCTACACTGTCCATTGAGTTGTCCTCAAAACCAAGATACATCCTGCTATATCTCCCACATGGAAAGTGCCAGGAGGGAGAAGTGGCGATTATGTTTAGACTTTCTCGGAACTGCTTCAAATCAACTAGATATCTTTGTGCTGTAAATCTCCCAACAGCCAAACGCAAAAGCAGCAAACATCTCGCTGTATGTCCCACATCCAAAGTGCCAAGAGAGAGCTTGCTCTCCCTGTCTTTGAGTACTGTTTTCCCTGTCCCGGTTACCTCTTTGCTAACATTCTCTTCAGCGCTGCAGGGAAACCAGGAACCACGTGGAGAAGGCACCCACACTGAAAGTGCCTGGAGGGAACATTGGGGCTTCTTCTCAGTGTCTCTGACATAGGGTTTCACTGTCCCGGGAAAGTCTCTGCTAACACCCTGCAGAGCGCTGTGCCCAATCTACAGAAACGTCTTGCGGTATCTCCTACAGGGAAAGTGCCAGGAGGGAATTGTCGAGCTTGTTCTCAGTGTCTCTGAGAATTGCTCTGATTATCCCTGTGACCTCTTTGCTAAGACTCTCCAGAGAGCCGTCCTCAAAACAAACACACATCTTGACATATCTCCCACATTGATCGCAGTGTCTCCAGGAACGGCATTCAAGGAGCCAGGAACTTTTCTCCCTACACTGTCCATTGAGTTGTCCTCAAAACCAATATACATCCTGCTATATCTCCCACATGGAAAGTGCCAGGAGGGAGAAGTGGCGATTATGTTTAGACTTTCTCGGAACTGCTTCAAATCAACTAGGTATCTTTGTGCTGTAAATCTCCCAACAGCCAAACGCAAAAGCAGCAAACATCTCGCTGTATGTCCCACATCCAAAGTGCCAAGAGAGAGCTTGCTCTCCCTGTCTTTGAGTACTGTTTTCACTGTCCCGGTTACCTCTTTGCTAACATTCTCTTCAGCGCTGCAGGGAAACCAGGAACCACGTGGAGAAGGCACCCACACTGAAAGTGCCTGGAGGGAACATTGGGGCTTCTTCTCAGTGTCTCTGACATAGGGTTTCACTGTCCCGGGAAAGTCTCTGCTAACACCCTGCAGAGCGCTGTGCCCAATCTACAGAAACGTCTTGCGGTATCTCCTACAGGGAAAGTGCCAGGAGGGAATTGTCGAGCTTGTTCTCAGTGTCTCTGAGAATTGCTCTGATTATCCCTGTGACCTCTTTGCTAAGACTCTCCAGAGAGCCGTCCTCAAAACAAACACACATCTTGACATATCTCCCACATTGATCGCAGTGTCTCCAGGAACGGCATTCAAGGAGCCAGGAACTTTTCTCCCTACACTGTCCATTGAGTTGTCCTCAAAACCAAGATACATCCTGCTATATCTCCCACATGGAAAGTGCCAGGAGGGAGAAGTGGCGATTATGTTTAGACTTTCTCGGAACTGCTTCAAATCAACTAGATATCTTTGTGCTGTAAATCTCCCAACAGCCAAACGCAAAAGCAGCAAACATCTCGCTGTATGTCCCACATCCAAAGTGCCAAGAGAGAGCTTGCTCTCCCTGTCTTTGAGTACTGTTTTCACTGTCCCGGTTACCTCTTTGCTAACATTCTCTTCAGCGCTGCAGGGAAACCAGGAACCACGTGGAGAAGGCACCCACACTGAAAGTGCCTGGAGGGAACATTGGGGCTTCTTCTCAGTGTCTCTGACATAGGGTTTCACTGTCCCGGGAAAGTCTCTGCTAACACCCTGCAGAGCGCTGTGCCCAATCTACAGAAACGTCTTGCGGTATCTCCTACAGGGAAAGTGCCAGGAGGGAATTGTCGAGCTTGTTCTCAGTGTCTCTGAGAATTGCTCTGATTATCCGTGTGACCTCTTTGCTAAGACTCTCCAGAGAGCCGTCCTCAAAACCAACACACATCTTGACATATCTCCCACATTGATCGCAGTGTCTCCAGGAACGGCATTCAAGGAGCCAGGAACTTTTCTCCCTACACTGTCCATTGAGTTGTCCTCAAAACCAAGATACATCCTGCTATATCTCCCACATGGAAAGTGCCAGGAGGGAGAAGTGGCGATTATGTTTAGACTTTCTCGGAACTGCTTCAAATCAACTAGGTATCTTTGTGCTGTAAATCTCCCAACAGCCAAACGCAAAAGCAGCAAACATCTCGCTGTATGTCCCACATCCAAAGTGCCAAGAGAGAGCTTGCTCTCCCTGTCTTTGAGTACTGTTTTCACTGTCCCGGTTACCTCTTTGCTAACATTCTCTTCAGCGCTGCAGGGAAACCAGGAACCACGTGGAGAAGGCACCCACACTGAAAGTGCCTGGAGGGAACATTGGGGCTTCTTCTCAGTGTCTCTGACATAGGGTTTCACTGTCCCGGGAAAGTCTCTGCTAACACCCTGCAGAGCGCTGTGCCCAATCTACAGAAACGTCTTGCGGTATCTCCTACAGGGAAAGTGCCAGGAGGGAATTGTCGAGCTTGTTCTCAGTGTCTCTGAGAATTGCTCTGATTATCCCTGTGACCTCTTTGCTAAGACTCTCCAGAGAGCCGTCCTCAAAACAAACACACATCTTGACATATCTCCCACATTGATCGCAGTGTCTCCAGGAACGGCATTCAAGGAGCCAGGAACTTTTCTCCCTACACTGTCCATTGAGTTGTCCTCAAAACCAAGATACATCCTGCTATATCTCCCACATGGAAAGTGCCAGGAGGGAGAAGTGGCGATTATGTTTAGACTTTCTCGGAACTGCTTCAAATCAACTAGATATCTTTGTGCTGTAAATCTCCCAACAGCCAAACGCAAAAGCAGCAAACATCTCGCTGTATGTCCCACATCCAAAGTGCCAAGAGAGAGCTTGCTCTCCCTCTCTTTGAGTACTGTTTTCACTGTCCCGGTTACCTCTTTGCTAACATTCTCTTCAGCGCTGCAGGGAAACCAGGAACCACGTGGAGAAGGCACCCACACTGAAAGTGCCTGGAGGGAACATTGGGGCTTCTTCTCAGTGTCTCTGACATAGGGTTTCACTGTCCCGGGAAAGTCTCTGCTAACACCCTGCAGAGCGCTGTGCCCAATCTACAGAAACGTCTTGCGGTATCTCCTACAGGGAAAGTGCCAGGAGGGAATTGTCGAGCTTGTTCTCAGTGTCTCTGAGAATTGCTCTGATTATCCCTGTGACCTCTTTGCTAAGACTCTCCAGAGAGCCGTCCTCAAAACAAACACACATCTTGACATATCTCCCACATTGATCGCAGTGTCTCCAGGAACGGCATTCAAGGAGCCAGGAACTTTTCTCCCTACACTGTCCATTGAGTTGTCCTCAAAACCAATATACATCCTGCTATATCTCCCACATGGAAAGTGCCAGGAGGGAGAAGTGGCGATTATGTTTAGACTTTCTCGGAACTGCTTCAAATCAACTAGGTATCTTTGTGCTGTAAATCTCCCAACAGCCAAACGCAAAAGCAGCAAACATCTCGCTGTATGTCCCACATCCAAAGTGCCAAGAGAGAGCTTGCTCTCCCTGTCTTTGAGTACTGTTTTCACTGTCCCGGTTACCTCTTTGCTAACATTCTCTTCAGCGCTGCAGGGAAACCAGGAACCACGTGGAGAAGGCACCCACACTGAAAGTGCCTGGAGGGAACATTGGGGCTTCTTCTCAGTGTCTCTGACATAGGGTTTCACTGTCCCGGGAAAGTCTCTGCTAACACCCTGCAGAGCGCTGTGCCCAATCTACAGAAACGTCTTGCGGTATCTCCTACAGGGAAAGTGCCAGGAGGGAATTGTCGAGCTTGTTCTCAGTGTCTCTGAGAATTGCTCTGATTATCCCTGTGACCTCTTTGCTAAGACTCTCCAGAGAGCCGTCCTCAAAACAAACACACATCTTGACATATCTCCCACATTGATCGCAGTGTCTCCAGGAACGGCATTCAAGGAGCCAGGAACTTTTCTCCCTACACTGTCCATTGAGTTGTCCTCAAAACCAAGATACATCCTGCTATATCTCCCACATGGAAAGTGCCAGGAGGGAGAAGTGGCGATTATGTTTAGACTTTCTCGGAACTGCTTCAAATCAACTAGATATCTTTGTGCTGTAAATCTCCCAACAGCCAAACGCAAAAGCAGCAAACATCTCGCTGTATGTCCCACATCCAAAGTGCCAAGAGAGAGCTTGCTCTCCCTCTCTTTGAGTACTGTTTTCACTGTCCCGGTTACCTCTTTGCTAACATTCTCTTCAGCGCTGCAGGGAAACCAGGAACCACGTGGAGAAGGCACCCACACTGAAAGTGCCTGGAGGGAACATTGGGGCTTCTTCTCAGTGTCTCTGACATAGGGTTTCACTGTCCCGGGAAAGTCTCTGCTAACACCGTGCAGAGCGCTGTGCCCAATCTACAGAAACGTCTTGCGGTATCTCCTACAGGGAAAGTGCCAGGAGGGAATTGTCGAGCTTGTTCTCAGTGTCTCTGAGAATTGCTCTGATTATCCCTGTGACCTCTTTGCTAAGACTCTCCAGAGAGCCGTCCTCAAAACAAACACACATCTTGACATATCTCCCACATTGTTCGCAGTGTCTCCAGGAACGGCATTCAAGGAGCCAGGAACTTTTCTCCCTACACTGTCCATTGAGTTGTCCTCAAAACCAATATACATCCTGCTATATCTCCCACATGGAAAGTGCCAGGAGGGAGAAGTGGCGATTATGTTTAGACTTTCTCGGAACTGCTTCAAATCAACTAGGTATCTTTGTGCTGTAAATCTCCCAACAGCCAAACGCAAAAGCAGCAAACATCTCGCTGTATGTCCCACATCCAAAGTGCCAAGAGAGAGCTTGCTCTCCCTCTCTTTGAGTACTGTTTTCCCTGTCCCGGTTACCTCTTTGCTAACATTCTCTTCAGCGCTGCAGGGAAACCAGGAACCACGTGGAGAAGGCACCCACACTGAAAGTGCCTGGAGGGAACATTGGGGCTTCTTCTCAGTGTCTCTGACATAGGGTTTCACTGTCCCGGGAAAGTCTCTGCTAACACCCTGCAGAGCGCTGTGCCCAATCTACAGAAACGTCTTGCGGTATCTCCTACAGGGAAAGTGCCAGGAGGGAATTGTCGAGCTTGTTCTCAGTGTCTCTGAGAATTGCTCTGATTATCCCTGTGACCTCTTTGCTAAGACTCTCCAGAGAGCCGTCCTCAAAACAAACACACATCTTGACATATCTCCCACATTGATCGCAGTGTCTCCAGGAACGGCATTCAAGGAGCCAGGAACTTTTCTCCCTACACTGTCCATTGAGTTGTCCTCAAAACCAAGATACATCCTGCTATATCTCCCACATGGAAAGTGCCAGGAGGGAGAAGTGGCGATTATGTTTAGACTTTCTCGGAACTGCTTCAAATCAACTAGATATCTTTGTGCTGTAAATCTCCCAACAGCCAAACGCAAAAGCAGCAAACATCTCGCTGTATGTCCCACATCCAAAGTGCCAAGAGAGAGCTTGCTCTCCCTGTCTTTGAGTACTGTTTTCACTGTCCCGGTTACCTCTTTGCTAACATTCTCTTCAGCGCTGCAGGGAAACCAGGAACCACGTGGAGAAGGCACCCACACTGAAAGTGCCTGGAGGGAACATTGGGGCTTCTTCTCAGTGTCTCTGACATAGGGTTTCACTGTCCCGGGAAAGTCTCTGCTAACACCCTGCAGAGCGCTGTGCCCAATCTACAGAAACGTCTTGCGGTATCTCCTACAGGGAAAGTGCCAGGAGGGAATTGTCGAGCTTGTTCTCAGTGTCTCTGAGAATTGCTCTGATTATCCGTGTGACCTCTTTGCTAAGACTCTCCAGAGAGCCGTCCTCAAAACCAACACACATCTTGACATATCTCCCACATTGATCGCAGTGTCTCCAGGAACGGCATTCAAGGAGCCAGGAACTTTTCTCCCTACACTGTCCATTGAGTTGTCCTCAAAACCAAGATACATCCTGCTATATCTCCCACATGGAAAGTGCCAGGAGGGAGAAGTGGCGATTATGTTTAGACTTTCTCGGAACTGCTTCAAATCAACTAGGTATCTTTGTGCTGTAAATCTCCCAACAGCCAAACGCAAAAGCAGCAAACATCTCGCTGTATGTCCCACATCCAAAGTGCCAAGAGAGAGCTTGCTCTCCCTGTCTTTGAGTACTGTTTTCACTGTCCCGGTTACCTCTTTGCTAACATTCTCTTCAGCGCTGCAGGGAAACCAGGAACCACGTGGAGAAGGCACCCACACTGAAAGTGCCTGGAGGGAACATTGGGGCTTCTTCTCAGTGTCTCTGACATAGGGTTTCACTGTCCCGGGAAAGTCTCTGCTAACACCCTGCAGAGCGCTGTGCCCAATCTACAGAAACGTCTTGCGGTATCTCCTACAGGGAAAGTGCCAGGAGGGAATTGTCGAGCTTGTTCTCAGTGTCTCTGAGAATTGCTCTGATTATCACTGTGACCTCTTTGCTAAGACTCTCCAGAGAGCCGTCCTCAAAACAAACACACATCTTGACATATCTCCCACATTGATCGCAGTGTCTCCAGGAACGGCATTCAAGGAGCCAGGAACTTTTCTCCCTACACTGTCCATTGAGTTGTCCTCAAAACCAAGATACATCCTGCTATATCTCCCACATGGAAAGTGCCAGGAGGGAGAAGTGGCGATTATGTTTAGACTTTCTCGGAACTGCTTCAAATCAACTAGATATCTTTGTGCTGTAAATCTCCCAACAGCCAAACGCAAAAGCAGCAAACATCTCGCTGTATGTCCCACATCCAAAGTGCCAAGAGAGAGCTTGCTCTCCCTCTCTTTGAGTACTGTTTTCACTGTCCCGGTTACCTCTTTGCTAACATTCTCTTCAGCGCTGCAGGGAAACCAGGAACCACGTGGAGAAGGCACCCACACTGAAAGTGCCTGGAGGGAACATTGGGGCTTCTTCTCAGTGTCTCTGACATAGGGTTTCACTGTCCCGGGAAAGTCTCTGCTAACACCCTGCAGAGCGCTGTGCCCAATCTACAGAAACGTCTTGCGGTATCTCCTACAGGGAAAGTGCCAGGAGGGAATTGTCGAGCTTGTTCTCAGTGTCTCTGAGAATTGCTCTGATTATCCCTGTGACCTCTTTGCTAAGACTCTCCAGAGAGCCGTCCTCAAAACAAACACACATCTTGACATATCTCCCACATTGATCGCAGTGTCTCCAGGAACGGCATTCAAGGAGCCAGGAACTTTTCTCCCTACACTGTCCATTGAGTTGTCCTCAAAACCAATATACATCCTGCTATATCTCCCACATGGAAAGTGCCAGGAGGGAGAAGTGGCGATTATGTTTAGACTTTCTCGGAACTGCTTCAAATCAACTAGGTATCTTTGTGCTGTAAATCTCCCAACAGCCAAACGCAAAAGCAGCAAACATCTCGCTGTATGTCCCACATCCAAAGTGCCAAGAGAGAGCTTGCTCTCCCTGTCTTTGAGTACTGTTTTCACTGTCCCGGTTACCTCTTTGCTAACATTCTCTTCAGCGCTGCAGGGAAACCAGGAACCACGTGGAGAAGGCACCCACACTGAAAGTGCCTGGAGGGAACATTGGGGCTTCTTCTCAGTGTCTCTGACATAGGGTTTCACTGTCCCGGGAAAGTCTCTGCTAACACCCTGCAGAGCGCTGTGCCCAATCTACAGAAACGTCTTGCGGTATCTCCTACAGGGAAAGTGCCAGGAGGGAATTGTCGAGCTTGTTCTCAGTGTCTCTGAGAATTGCTCTGATTATCCCTGTGACCTCTTTGCTAAGACTCTCCAGAGAGCCGTCCTCAAAACAAACACACATCTTGACATATCTCCCACATTGATCGCAGTGTCTCCAGGAACGGCATTCAAGGAGCCAGGAACTTTTCTCCCTACACTGTCCATTGAGTTGTCCTCAAAACCAAGATACATCCTGCTATATCTCCCACATGGAAAGTGCCAGGAGGGAGAAGTGGCGATTATGTTTAGACTTTCTCGGAACTGCTTCAAATCAACTAGATATCTTTGTGCTGTAAATCTCCCAACAGCCAAACGCAAAAGCAGCAAACATCTCGCTGTATGTCCCACATCCAAAGTGCCAAGAGAGAGCTTGCTCTCCCTCTCTTTGAGTACTGTTTTCACTGTCCCGGTTACCTCTTTGCTAACATTCTCTTCAGCGCTGCAGGGAAACCAGGAACCACGTGGAGAAGGCACCCACACTGAAAGTGCCTGGAGGGAACATTGGGGCTTCTTCTCAGTGTCTCTGACATAGGGTTTCACTGTCCCGGGAAAGTCTCTGCTAACACCGTGCAGAGCGCTGTGCCCAATCTACAGAAACGTCTTGCGGTATCTCCTACAGGGAAAGTGCCAGGAGGGAATTGTCGAGCTTGTTCTCAGTGTCTCTGAGAATTGCTCTGATTATCCCTGTGACCTCTTTGCTAAGACTCTCCAGAGAGCCGTCCTCAAAACAAACACACATCTTGACATATCTCCCACATTGTTCGCAGTGTCTCCAGGAACGGCATTCAAGGAGCCAGGAACTTTTCTCCCTACACTGTCCATTGAGTTGTCCTCAAAACCAATATACATCCTGCTATATCTCCCACATGGAAAGTGCCAGGAGGGAGAAGTGGCGATTATGTTTAGACTTTCTCGGAACTGCTTCAAATCAACTAGGTATCTTTGTGCTGTAAATCTCCCAACAGCCAAACGCAAAAGCAGCAAACATCTCGCTGTATGTCCCACATCCAAAGTGCCAAGAGAGAGCTTGCTCTCCCTCTCTTTGAGTACTGTTTTCCCTGTCCCGGTTACCTCTTTGCTAACATTCTCTTCAGCGCTGCAGGGAAACCAGGAACCACGTGGAGAAGGCACCCACACTGAAAGTGCCTGGAGGGAACATTGGGGCTTCTTCTCAGTGTCTCTGACATAGGGTTTCACTGTCCCGGGAAAGTCTCTGCTAACACCCTGCAGAGCGCTGTGCCCAATCTACAGAAACGTCTTGCGGTATCTCCTACAGGGAAAGTGCCAGGAGGGAATTGTCGAGCTTGTTCTCAGTGTCTCTGAGAATTGCTCTGATTATCCCTGTGACCTCTTTGCTAAGACTCTCCAGAGAGCCGTCCTCAAAACAAACACACATCTTGACATATCTCCCACATTGATCGCAGTGTCTCCAGGAACGGCATTCAAGGAGCCAGGAACTTTTCTCCCTACACTGTCCATTGAGTTGTCCTCAAAACCAAGATACATCCTGCTATATCTCCCACATGGAAAGTGCCAGGAGGGAGAAGTGGCGATTATGTTTAGACTTTCTCGGAACTGCTTCAAATCAACTAGATATCTTTGTGCTGTAAATCTCCCAACAGCCAAACGCAAAAGCAGCAAACATCTCGCTGTATGTCCCACATCCAAAGTGCCAAGAGAGAGCTTGCTCTCCCTGTCTTTGAGTACTGTTTTCACTGTCCCGGTTACCTCTTTGCTAACATTCTCTTCAGCGCTGCAGGGAAACCAGGAACCACGTGGAGAAGGCACCCACACTGAAAGTGCCTGGAGGGAACATTGGGGCTTCTTCTCAGTGTCTCTGACATAGGGTTTCACTGTCCCGGGAAAGTCTCTGCTAACACCCTGCAGAGCGCTGTGCCCAATCTACAGAAACGTCTTGCGGTATCTCCTACAGGGAAAGTGCCAGGAGGGAATTGTCGAGCTTGTTCTCAGTGTCTCTGAGAATTGCTCTGATTATCCCTGTGACCTCTTTGCTAAGACTCTCCAGAGAGCCGTCCTCAAAACAAACACACATCTTGACATATCTCCCACATTGATCGCAGTGTCTCCAGGAACGGCATTCAAGGAGCCAGGAACTTTTCTCCCTACACTGTCCATTGAGTTGTCCTCAAAACCAAGATACATCCTGCTATATCTCCCACATGGAAAGTGCCAGGAGGGAGAAGTGGCGATTATGTTTAGACTTTCTCGGAACTGCTTCAAATCAACTAGGTATCTTTGTGCTGTAAATCTCCCAACAGCCAAACGCAAAAGCAGCAAACATCTCGCTGTATGTCCCACATCCAAAGTGCCAAGAGAGAGCTTGCTCTCCCTGTCTTTGAGTACTGTTTTCACTGTCCCGGTTACCTCTTTGCTAACATTCTCTTCAGCGCTGCAGGGAAACCAGGAACCACGTGGAGAAGGCACCCACACTGAAAGTGCCTGGAGGGAACATTGGGGCTTCTTCTCAGTGTCTCTGACATAGGGTTTCACTGTCCCGGGAAAGTCTCTGCTAACACCCTGCAGAGCGCTGTGCCCAATCTACAGAAACGTCTTGCGGTATCTCCTACAGGGAAAGTGCCAGGAGGGAATTGTCGAGCTTGTTCTCAGTGTCTCTGAGAATTGCTCTGATTATCCCTGTGACCTCTTTGCTAAGACTCTCCAGAGAGCCGTCCTCAAAACCAACACACATCTTGACATATCTCCCACATTGATCGCAGTGTCTCCAGGAACGGCATTCAAGGAGCCAGGAACTTTTCTCCCTACACTGTCCATTGAGTTGTCCTCAAAACCAAGATACATCCTGCTATATCTCCCACATGGAAAGTGCCAGGAGGGAGAAGTGGCGATTATGTTTAGACTTTCTCGGAACTGCTTCGAATCAACTAGGTATCTTTGTGCTGTAAATCTCCCAACAGCCAAACGCAAAAGCAGCAAACATCTCGCTGTATGTCCCACATCCAAAGTGCCAAGAGAGAGCTTGCTCTCCCTGTCTTTGAGTACTGTTTTCCCTGTCCCGGTTACCTCTTTGCTAACATTCTCTTCAGCGCTGCAGGGAAACCAGGAACCACGTGGAGAAGGCACCCACACTGAAAGTGCCTGGAGGGAACATTGGGGCTTCTTCTCAGTGTCTCTGACATAGGGTTTCACTGTCCCGGGAAAGTCTCTGCTAACACCCTGCAGAGCGCTGTGCCCAATCTACAGAAACGTCTTGCGGTATCTCCTACAGGGAAAGTGCCAGGAGGGAATTGTCGAGCTTGTTCTCAGTGTCTCTGAGAATTGCTCTGATTATCCCTGTGACCTCTTTGCTAAGACTCTCCAGAGAGCCGTCCTCAAAACAAACACACATCTTGACATATCTCCCACATTGTTCGCAGTGTCTCCAGGAACGGCATTCAAGGAGCCAGGAACTTTTCTCCCTACACTGTCCATTGAGTTGTCCTCAAAACCAATATACATCCTGCTATATCTCCCACATGGAAAGTGCCAGGAGGGAGAAGTGGCGATTATGTTTAGACTTTCTCGGAACTGCTTCAAATCAACTAGATATCTTTGTGCTGTAAATCTCCCAACAGCCAAACGCAAAAGCAGCAAACATCTCGCTGTATGTCCCACATCCAAAGTGCCAAGAGAGAGCTTGCTCTCCCTCTCTTTGAGTACTGTTTTCCCTGTCCCGGTTACCTCTTTGCTAACATTCTCTTCAGCGCTGCAGGGAAACCAGGAACCACGTGGAGAAGGCACCCACACTGAAAGTGCCTGGAGGGAACATTGGGGCTTCTTCTCAGTGTCTCTGACATAGGGTTTCACTGTCCCGGGAAAGTCTCTGCTAACACCCTGCAGAGCGCTGTGCCCAATCTACAGAAACGTCTTGCGGTATCTCCTACAGGGAAAGTGCCAGGAGGGAATTGTCGAGCTTGTCCTCAGTGTCTCTGAGAATTGCTCTGATTATCCCTGTGACCTCTTTGCTAAGACTCTCCAGAGAGCCGTCCTCAAAACAAACACACATCTTGACATATCTCCCACATTGATCGCAGTGTCTCCAGGAACGGCATTCAAGGAGCCAGGAACTTTTCTCCCTACACTGTCCATTGAGTTGTCCTCAAAACCAAGATACATCCTGCTATATCTCCCACATGGAAAGTGCCAGGAGGGAGAAGTGGCGATTATGTTTAGACTTTCTCGGAACTGCTTCAAATCAACTAGGTATCTTTGTGCTGTAAATCTCCCAACAGCCAAACGCAAAAGCAGCAAACATCTCGCTGTATGTCCCACATCCAAAGTGCCAAGAGAGAGCTTGCTCTCCCTGTCTTTGAGTACTGTTTTCACTGTCCCGGTTACCTCTTTGCTAACATTCTCTTCAGCGCTGCAGGGAAACCAGGAACCACGTGGAGAAGGCACCCACACTGAAAGTGCCTGGAGGGAACATTGGGGCTTCTTCTCAGTGTCTCTGACATAGGGTTTCACTGTCCCGGGAAAGTCTCTGCTAACACCCTGCAGAGCGCTGTGCCCAATCTACAGAAACGTCTTGCGGTATCTCCTACAGGGAAAGTGCCAGGAGGGAATTGTCGAGCTTGTTCTCAGTGTCTCTGAGAATTGCTCTGATTATCCCTGTGACCTCTTTGCTAAGACTCTCCAGAGAGCCGTCCTCAAAACAAACACACATCTTGACATATCTCCCACATTGATCGCAGTGTCTCCAGGAACGGCATTCAAGGAGCCAGGAACTTTTCTCCCTACACTGTCCATTGAGTTGTCCTCAAAACCAAGATACATCCTGCTATATCTCCCACATGGAAAGTGCCAGGAGGGAGAAGTGGCGATTATGTTTAGACTTTCTCGGAACTGCTTCAAATCAACTAGGTATCTTTGTGCTGTAAATCTCCCAACAGCCAAACGCAAAAGCAGCAAACATCTCGCTGTATGTCCCACATCCAAAGTGCCAAGAGAGAGCTTGCTCTCCCTGTCTTTGAGTACTGTTTTCACTGTCCCGGTTACCTCTTTGCTAACATTCTCTTCAGCGCTGCAGGGAAACCAGGAACCACGTGGAGAAGGCACCCACACTGAAAGTGCCTGGAGGGAACATTGGGGCTTCTTCTCAGTGTCTCTGACATAGGGTTTCACTGTCCCGGGAAAGTCTCTGCTAACACCCTGCAGAGCGCTGTGCCCAATCTACAGAAACGTCTTGCGGTATCTCCTACAGGGAAAGTGCCAGGAGGGAATTGTCGAGCTTGTTCTCAGTGTCTCTGAGAATTGCTCTGATTATCCCTGTGACCTCTTTGCTAAGACTCTCCAGAGAGCCGTCCTCAAAACAAACACACATCTTGACATATCTCCCACATTGATCGCAGTGTCTCCAGGAACGGCATTCAAGGAGCCAGGAACTTTTCTCCCTACACTGTCCATTGAGTTGTCCTCAAAACCAAGATACATCCTGCTATATCTCCCACATGGAAAGTGCCAGGAGGGAGAAGTGGCGATTATGTTTAGACTTTCTCGGAACTGCTTCAAATCAACTAGATATCTTTGTGCTGTAAATCTCCCAACAGCCAAACGCAAAAGCAGCAAACATCTCGCTGTATGTCCCACATCCAAAGTGCCAAGAGAGAGCTTGCTCTCCCTGTCTTTGAGTACTGTTTTCACTGTCCCGGTTACCTCTTTGCTAACATTCTCTTCAGCGCTGCAGGGAAACCAGGAACCACGTGGAGAAGGCACCCACACCGAAAGTGCCTGGAGGGAACATTGGGGCTTCTTCTCAGTGTCTCTGACATAGGGTTTCACTGTCCCGGGAAAGTCTCTGCTAACACCCTGCAGAGCGCTGTGCCCAATCTACAGAAACGTCTTGCGGTATCTCCTACAGGGAAAGTGCCAGGAGGGAATTGTCGAGCTTGTTCTCAGTGTCTCTGAGAATTGCTCTGATTATCCCTGTGACCTCTTTGCTAAGACTCTCCAGAGAGCCGTCCTCAAAACAAACACACATCTTGACATATCTCCCACATTGATCGCAGTGTCTCCAGGAACGGCATTCAAGGAGCCAGGAACTTTTCTCCCTACACTGTCCATTGAGTTGTCCTCAAAACCAAGATACATCCTGCTATATCTCCCACATGGAAAGTGCCAGGAGGGAGAAGTGGCGATTATGTTTAGACTTTCTCGGAACTGCTTCAAATCAACTAGGTATCTTTGTGCTGTAAATCTCCCAACAGCCAAACGCAAAAGCAGCAAACATCTCGCTGTATGTCCCACATCCAAAGTGCCAAGAGAGAGCTTGCTCTCCCTCTCTTTGAGTACTGTTTTCACTGTCCCGGTTACCTCTTTGCTAACATTCTCTTCAGCGCTGCAGGGAAACCAGGAACCACGTGGAGAAGGCACCCACACTGAAAGTGCCTGGAGGGAACATTGGGGCTTCTTCTCAGTGTCTCTGACATAGGGTTTCACTGTCCCGGGAAAGTCTCTGCTAACACCCTGCAGAGCGCTGTGCCCAATCTACAGAAACGTCTTGCGGTATCTCCTACAGGGAAAGTGCCAGGAGGGAATTGTCGAGCTTGTTCTCAGTGTCTCTGAGAATTGCTCTGATTATCCCTGTGACCTCTTTGCTAAGACTCTCCAGAGAGCCGTCCTCAAAACAAACACACATCTTGACATATCTCCCACATTGATCGCAGTGTCTCCAGGAACGGCATTCAAGGAGCCAGGAACTTTTCTCCCTACACTGTCCATTGAGTTGTCCTCAAAACCAAGATACATCCTGCTATATCTCCCACATGGAAAGTGCCAGGAGGGAGAAGTGGCGATTATGTTTAGACTTTCTCGGAACTGCTTCGAATCAACTAGGTATCTTTGTGCTGTAAATCTCCCAACAGCCAAACGCAAAAGCAGCAAACATCTCGCTGTATGTCCCACATCCAAAGTGCCAAGAGAGAGCTTGCTCTCCCTGTCTTTGAGTACTGTTTTCACTGTCCCGGTTACCTCTTTGCTAACATTCTCTTCAGCGCTGCAGGGAAACCAGGAACCACGTGGAGAAGGCACCCACACTGAAAGTGCCTGGAGGGAACATTGGGGCTTCTTCTCAGTGTCTCTGACATAGGGTTTCACTGTCCCGGGAAAGTCTCTGCTAACACCCTGCAGAGCGCTGTGCCCAATCTACAGAAACGTCTTGCGGTATCTCCTACAGGGAAAGTGCCAGGAGGGAATTGTCGAGCTTGTTCTCAGTGTCTCTGAGAATTGCTCTGATTATCCCTGTGACCTCTTTGCTAAGACTCTCCAGAGAGCCGTCCTCAAAACAAACACACATCTTGACATATCTCCCACATTGATCGCAGTGTCTCCAGGAACGGCATTCAAGGAGCCAGGAACTTTTCTCCCTACACTGTCCATTGAGTTGTCCTCAAAACCAAGATACATCCTGCTATATCTCCCACATGGAAAGTGCCAGGAGGGAGAAGTGGCGATTATGTTTAGACTTTCTCGGAACTGCTTCAAATCAACTAGATATCTTTGTGCTGTAAATC
This sequence comes from Chroicocephalus ridibundus, assembly GCF_963924245.1. Taxonomy (NCBI): domain Eukaryota; kingdom Metazoa; phylum Chordata; class Aves; order Charadriiformes; family Laridae; genus Chroicocephalus; species Chroicocephalus ridibundus. The sequence continues at coordinate 300,081 of NW_026961694.1, forward strand.
TCCCAACAGCCAAACGCAAAAGCAGCAAACATCTCGCTGTATGTCCCACATCCAAAGTGCCAAGAGAGAGCTTGCTCTCCCTGTCTTTGAGTACTGTTTTCACTGTCCCGGTTACCTCTTTGCTAACATTCTCTTCAGCGCTGCAGGGAAACCAGGAACCACGTGGAGAAGGCACCCACACCGAAAGTGCCTGGAGGGAACATTGGGGCTTCTTCTCAGTGTCTCTGACATAGGGTTTCACTGTCCCGGGAAAGTCTCTGCTAACACCCTGCAGAGCGCTGTGCCCAATCTACAGAAACGTCTTGCGGTATCTCCTACAGGGAAAGTGCCAGGAGGGAATTGTCGAGCTTGTTCTCAGTGTCTCTGAGAATTGCTCTGATTATCCCTGTGACCTCTTTGCTAAGACTCTCCAGAGAGCCGTCCTCAAAACAAACACACATCTTGACATATCTCCCACATTGATCGCAGTGTCTCCAGGAACGGCATTCAAGGAGCCAGGAACTTTTCTCCCTACACTGTCCATTGAGTTGTCCTCAAAACCAAGATACATCCTGCTATATCTCCCACATGGAAAGTGCCAGGAGGGAGAAGTGGCGATTATGTTTAGACTTTCTCGGAACTGCTTCAAATCAACTAGGTATCTTTGTGCTGTAAATCTCCCAACAGCCAAACGCAAAAGCAGCAAACATCTCGCTGTATGTCCCACATCCAAAGTGCCAAGAGAGAGCTTGCTCTCCCTGTCTTTGAGTACTGTTTTCACTGTCCCGGTTACCTCTTTGCTAACATTCTCTTCAGCGCTGCAGGGAAACCAGGAACCACGTGGAGAAGGCACCCACACTGAAAGTGCCTGGAGGGAACATTGGGGCTTCTTCTCAGTGTCTCTGACATAGGGTTTCACTGTCCCGGGAAAGTCTCTGCTAACACCCTGCAGAGCGCTGTGCCCAATCTACAGAAACGTCTTGCGGTATCTCCTACAGGGAAAGTGCCAGGAGGGAATTGTCGAGCTTGTTCTCAGTGTCTCTGAGAATTGCTCTGATTATCCCTGTGACCTCTTTGCTAAGACTCTCCAGAGAGCCGTCCTCAAAACAAACACACATCTTGACATATCTCCCACATTGATCGCAGTGTCTCCAGGAACGGCATTCAAGGAGCCAGGAACTTTTCTCCCTACACTGTCCATTGAGTTGTCCTCAAAACCAAGATACATCCTGCTATATCTCCCACATGGAAAGTGCCAGGAGGGAGAAGTGGCGATTATGTTTAGACTTTCTCGGAACTGCTTCGAATCAACTAGGTATCTTTGTGCTGTAAATCTCCCAACAGCCAAACGCAAAAGCAGCAAACATCTCGCTGTATGTCCCACATCCAAAGTGCCAAGAGAGAGCTTGCTCTCCCTGTCTTTGAGTACTGTTTTCACTGTCCCGGTTACCTCTTTGCTAACATTCTCTTCAGCGCTGCAGGGAAACCAGGAACCACGTGGAGAAGGCACCCACACTGAAAGTGCCTGGAGGGAACATTGGGGCTTCTTCTCAGTGTCTCTGACATAGGGTTTCACTGTCCCGGGAAAGTCTCTGCTAACACCCTGCAGAGCGCTGTGCCCAATCTACAGAAACGTCTTGCGGTATCTCCTACAGGGAAAGTGCCAGGAGGGAATTGTCGAGCTTGTTCTCAGTGTCTCTGAGAATTGCTCTGATTATCCCTGTGACCTCTTTGCTAAGACTCTCCAGAGAGCCGTCCTCAAAACAAACACACATCTTGACATATCTCCCACATTGATCGCAGTGTCTCCAGGAACGGCATTCAAGGAGCCAGGAACTTTTCTCCCTACACTGTCCATTGAGTTGTCCTCAAAACCAAGATACATCCTGCTATATCTCCCACATGGAAAGTGCCAGGAGGGAGAAGTGGCGATTATGTTTAGACTTTCTCGGAACTGCTTCAAATCAACTAGATATCTTTGTGCTGTAAATCTCCCAACAGCCAAACGCAAAAGCAGCAAACATCTCGCTGTATGTCCCACATCCAAAGTGCCAAGAGAGAGCTTGCTCTCCCTGTCTTTGAGTACTGTTTTCACTGTCCCGGTTACCTCTTTGCTAACATTCTCTTCAGCGCTGCAGGGAAACCAGGAACCACGTGGAGAAGGCACCCACACCGAAAGTGCCTGGAGGGAACATTGGGGCTTCTTCTCAGTGTCTCTGACATAGGGTTTCACTGTCCCGGGAAAGTCTCTGCTAACACCCTGCAGAGCGCTGTGCCCAATCTACAGAAACGTCTTGCGGTATCTCCTACAGGGAAAGTGCCAGGAGGGAATTGTCGAGCTTGTTCTCAGTGTCTCTGAGAATTGCTCTGATTATCCCTGTGACCTCTTTGCTAAGACTCTCCAGAGAGCCGTCCTCAAAACAAACACACATCTTGACATATCTCCCACATTGATCGCAGTGTCTCCAGGAACGGCATTCAAGGAGCCAGGAACTTTTCTCCCTACACTGTCCATTGAGTTGTCCTCAAAACCAAGATACATCCTGCTATATCTCCCACATGGAAAGTGCCAGGAGGGAGAAGTGGCGATTATGTTTAGACTTTCTCGGAACTGCTTCAAATCAACTAGGTATCTTTGTGCTGTAAATCTCCCAACAGCCAAACGCAAAAGCAGCAAACATCTCGCTGTATGTCCCACATCCAAAGTGCCAAGAGAGAGCTTGCTCTCCCTCTCTTTGAGTACTGTTTTCACTGTCCCGGTTACCTCTTTGCTAACATTCTCTTCAGCGCTGCAGGGAAACCAGGAACCACGTGGAGAAGGCACCCACACTGAAAGTGCCTGGAGGGAACATTGGGGCTTCTTCTCAGTGTCTCTGACATAGGGTTTCACTGTCCCGGGAAAGTCTCTGCTAACACCCTGCAGAGCGCTGTGCCCAATCTACAGAAACGTCTTGCGGTATCTCCTACAGGGAAAGTGCCAGGAGGGAATTGTCGAGCTTGTTCTCAGTGTCTCTGAGAATTGCTCTGATTATCCCTGTGACCTCTTTGCTAAGACTCTCCAGAGAGCCGTCCTCAAAACAAACACACATCTTGACATATCTCCCACATTGATCGCAGTGTCTCCAGGAACGGCATTCAAGGAGCCAGGAACTTTTCTCCCTACACTGTCCATTGAGTTGTCCTCAAAACCAAGATACATCCTGCTATATCTCCCACATGGAAAGTGCCAGGAGGGAGAAGTGGCGATTATGTTTAGACTTTCTCGGAACTGCTTCGAATCAACTAGGTATCTTTGTGCTGTAAATCTCCCAACAGCCAAACGCAAAAGCAGCAAACATCTCGCTGTATGTCCCACATCCAAAGTGCCAAGAGAGAGCTTGCTCTCCCTGTCTTTGAGTACTGTTTTCACTGTCCCGGTTACCTCTTTGCTAACATTCTCTTCAGCGCTGCAGGGAAACCAGGAACCACGTGGAGAAGGCACCCACACTGAAAGTGCCTGGAGGGAACATTGGGGCTTCTTCTCAGTGTCTCTGACATAGGGTTTCACTGTCCCGGGAAAGTCTCTGCTAACACCCTGCAGAGCGCTGTGCCCAATCTACAGAAACGTCTTGCGGTATCTCCTACAGGGAAAGTGCCAGGAGGGAATTGTCGAGCTTGTTCTCAGTGTCTCTGAGAATTGCTCTGATTATCCCTGTGACCTCTTTGCTAAGACTCTCCAGAGAGCCGTCCTCAAAACAAACACACATCTTGACATATCTCCCACATTGATCGCAGTGTCTCCAGGAACGGCATTCAAGGAGCCAGGAACTTTTCTCCCTACACTGTCCATTGAGTTGTCCTCAAAACCAAGATACATCCTGCTATATCTCCCACATGGAAAGTGCCAGGAGGGAGAAGTGGCGATTATGTTTAGACTTTCTCGGAACTGCTTCAAATCAACTAGATATCTTTGTGCTGTAAATCTCCCAACAGCCAAACGCAAAAGCAGCAAACATCTCGCTGTATGTCCCACATCCAAAGTGCCAAGAGAGAGCTTGCTCTCCCTGTCTTTGAGTACTGTTTTCACTGTCCCGGTTACCTCTTTGCTAACATTCTCTTCAGCGCTGCAGGGAAACCAGGAACCACGTGGAGAAGGCACCCACACCGAAAGTGCCTGGAGGGAACATTGGGGCTTCTTCTCAGTGTCTCTGACATAGGGTTTCACTGTCCCGGGAAAGTCTCTGCTAACACCCTGCAGAGCGCTGTGCCCAATCTACAGAAACGTCTTGCGGTATCTCCTACAGGGAAAGTGCCAGGAGGGAATTGTCGAGCTTGTTCTCAGTGTCTCTGAGAATTGCTCTGATTATCCCTGTGACCTCTTTGCTAAGACTCTCCAGAGAGCCGTCCTCAAAACAAACACACATCTTGACATATCTCCCACATTGATCGCAGTGTCTCCAGGAACGGCATTCAAGGAGCCAGGAACTTTTCTCCCTACACTGTCCATTGAGTTGTCCTCAAAACCAAGATACATCCTGCTATATCTCCCACATGGAAAGTGCCAGGAGGGAGAAGTGGCGATTATGTTTAGACTTTCTCGGAACTGCTTCAAATCAACTAGGTATCTTTGTGCTGTAAATCTCCCAACAGCCAAACGCAAAAGCAGCAAACATCTCGCTGTATGTCCCACATCCAAAGTGCCAAGAGAGAGCTTGCTCTCCCTCTCTTTGAGTACTGTTTTCACTGTCCCGGTTACCTCTTTGCTAACATTCTCTTCAGCGCTGCAGGGAAACCAGGAACCACGTGGAGAAGGCACCCACACTGAAAGTGCCTGGAGGGAACATTGGGGCTTCTTCTCAGTGTCTCTGACATAGGGTTTCACTGTCCCGGGAAAGTCTCTGCTAACACCCTGCAGAGCGCTGTGCCCAATCTACAGAAACGTCTTGCGGTATCTCCTACAGGGAAAGTGCCAGGAGGGAATTGTCGAGCTTGTTCTCAGTGTCTCTGAGAATTGCTCTGATTATCCCTGTGACCTCTTTGCTAAGACTCTCCAGAGAGCCGTCCTCAAAACAAACACACATCTTGACATATCTCCCACATTGATCGCAGTGTCTCCAGGAACGGCATTCAAGGAGCCAGGAACTTTTCTCCCTACACTGTCCATTGAGTTGTCCTCAAAACCAAGATACATCCTGCTATATCTCCCACATGGAAAGTGCCAGGAGGGAGAAGTGGCGATTATGTTTAGACTTTCTCGGAACTGCTTCGAATCAACTAGGTATCTTTGTGCTGTAAATCTCCCAACAGCCAAACGCAAAAGCAGCAAACATCTCGCTGTATGTCCCACATCCAAAGTGCCAAGAGAGAGCTTGCTCTCCCTGTCTTTGAGTACTGTTTTCACTGTCCCGGTTACCTCTTTGCTAACATTCTCTTCAGCGCTGCAGGGAAACCAGGAACCACGTGGAGAAGGCACCCACACTGAAAGTGCCTGGAGGGAACATTGGGGCTTCTTCTCAGTGTCTCTGACATAGGGTTTCACTGTCCCGGGAAAGTCTCTGCTAACACCCTGCAGAGCGCTGTGCCCAATCTACAGAAACGTCTTGCGGTATCTCCTACAGGGAAAGTGCCAGGAGGGAATTGTCGAGCTTGTTCTCAGTGTCTCTGAGAATTGCTCTGATTATCCCTGTGACCTCTTTGCTAAGACTCTCCAGAGAGCCGTCCTCAAAACAAACACACATCTTGACATATCTCCCACATTGATCGCAGTGTCTCCAGGAACGGCATTCAAGGAGCCAGGAACTTTTCTCCCTACACTGTCCATTGAGTTGTCCTCAAAACCAAGATACATCCTGCTATATCTCCCACATGGAAAGTGCCAGGAGGGAGAAGTGGCGATTATGTTTAGACTTTCTCGGAACTGCTTCAAATCAACTAGATATCTTTGTGCTGTAAATCTCCCAACAGCCAAACGCAAAAGCAGCAAACATCTCGCTGTATGTCCCACATCCAAAGTGCCAAGAGAGAGCTTGCTCTCCCTCTCTTTGAGTACTGTTTTCACTGTCCCGGTTACCTCTTTGCTAACATTCTCTTCAGCGCTGCAGGGAAACCAGGAACCACGTGGAGAAGGCACCCACACCGAAAGTGCCTGGAGGGAACATTGGGGCTTCTTCTCAGTGTCTCTGACATAGGGTTTCACTGTCCCGGGAAAGTCTCTGCTAACACCCTGCAGAGCGCTGTGCCCAATCTACAGAAACGTCTTGCGGTATCTCCTACAGGGAAAGTGCCAGGAGGGAATTGTCGAGCTTGTTCTCAGTGTCTCTGAGAATTGCTCTGATTATCCCTGTGACCTCTTTGCTAAGACTCTCCAGAGAGCCGTCCTCAAAACAAACACACATCTTGACATATCACCCACATTGATCGCAGTGTCTCCAGGAACGGCATTCAAGGAGCCAGGACCTTTTCTCCCTACACTGTCCATTGAGTTGTCCTCAAAACCAAGATACATCCTGCTATATCTCCCACATGGAAAGTGCCAGGAGGGAGAAGTGGCGATTATGTTTAGACTTTCTCGGAACTGCTTCAAATCAACTAGGTATCTTTGTGCTGTAAATCTCCCAACAGCCAAACGCAAAAGCAGCAAACATCTCGCTGTATGTCCCACATCCAAAGTGCCAAGAGAGAGCTTGCTCTCCCTGTCTTTGAGTACTGTTTTCACTGTCCCGGTTACCTCTTTGCTAACATTCTCTTCAGCGCTGCAGGGAAACCAGGAACCACGTGGAGAAGGCACCCACACTGAAAGTGCCTGGAGGGAACATTGGGGCTTCTTCTCAGTGTCTCTGACATAGGGTTTCACTGTCCCGGGAAAGTCTCTGCTAACACCCTGCAGAGCGCTGTGCCCAATCTACAGAAACGTCTTGCGGTATCTCCTACAGGGAAAGTGCCAGGAGGGAATTGTCGAGCTTGTTCTCAGTGTCTCTGAGAATTGCTCTGATTATCCCTGTGACCTCTTTGCTAAGACTCTCCAGAGAGCCGTCCTCAAAACAAACACACATCTTGACATATCTCCCACATTGATCGCAGTGTCTCCAGGAACGGCATTCAAGGAGCCAGGAACTTTTCTCCCTACACTGTCCATTGAGTTGTCCTCAAAACCAAGATACATCCTGCTATATCTCCCACATGGAAAGTGCCAGGAGGGAGAAGTGGCGATTATGTTTAGACTTTCTCGGAACTGCTTCGAATCAACTAGGTATCTTTGTGCTGTAAATCTCCCAACAGCCAAACGCAAAAGCAGCAAACATCTCGCTGTATGTCCCACATCCAAAGTGCCAAGAGAGAGCTTGCTCTCCCTGTCTTTGAGTACTGTTTTCACTGTCCCGGTTACCTCTTTGCTAACATTCTCTTCAGCGCTGCAGGGAAACCAGGAACCACGTGGAGAAGGCACCCACACTGAAAGTGCCTGGAGGGAACATTGGGGCTTCTTCTCAGTGTCTCTGACATAGGGTTTCACTGTCCCGGGAAAGTCTCTGCTAACACCCTGCAGAGCGCTGTGCCCAATCTACAGAAACGTCTTGCGGTATCTCCTACAGGGAAAGTGCCAGGAGGGAATTGTCGAGCTTGTTCTCAGTGTCTCTGAGAATTGCTCTGATTATCCCTGTGACCTCTTTGCTAAGACTCTCCAGAGAGCCGTCCTCAAAACAAACACACATCTTGACATATCTCCCACATTGATCACAGTGTCTCCAGGAACGGCATTCAAGGAGCCAGGAACTTTTCTCCCTACACTGTCCATTGAGTTGTCCTCAAAACCAAGATACATCCTGCTATATCTCCCACATGGAAAGTGCCAGGAGGGAGAAGTGGCGATTATGTTTAGACTTTCTCGGAACTGCTTCAAATCAACTAGATATCTTTGTGCTGTAAATCTCCCAACAGCCAAACGCAAAAGCAGCAAACATCTCGCTGTATGTCCCACATCCAAAGTGCCAAGAGAGAGCTTGCTCTCCCTCTCTTTGAGTACTGTTTTCACTGTCCCGGTTACCTCTTTGCTAACATTCTCTTCAGCGCTGCAGGGAAACCAGGAACCACGTGGAGAAGGCACCCACACTGAAAGTGCCTGGAGGGAACATTGGGGCTTCTTCTCAGTGTCTCTGACATAGGGTTTCACTGTCCCGGGAAAGTCTCTGCTAACACCCTGCAGAGCGCTGTGCCCAATCTACAGAAACGTCTTGCGGTATCTCCTACAGGGAAAGTGCCAGGAGGGAATTGTCGAGCTTGTTCTCAGTGTCTCTGAGAATTGCTCTGATTATCCCTGTGACCTCTTTGCTAAGACTCTCCAGAGAGCCGTCCTCAAAACAAACACACATCTTGACATATCTCCCACATTGATCGCAGTGTCTCCAGGAACGGCATTCAAGGAGCCAGGAACTTTTCTCCCTACACTGTCCATTGAGTTGTCCTCAAAACCAAGATACATCCTGCTATATCTCCCACATGGAAAGTGCCAGGAGGGAGAAGTGGCGATTATGTTTAGACTTTCTCGGAACTGCTTCAAATCAACTAGATATCTTTGTGCTGTAAATCTCCCAACAGCCAAACGCAAAAGCAGCAAACATCTCGCTGTATGTCCCACATCCAAAGTGCCAAGAGAGAGCTTGCTCTCCCTCTCTTTGAGTACTGTTTTCACTGTCCCGGTTACCTCTTTGCTAACATTCTCTTCAGCGCTGCAGGGAAACCAGGAACCACGTGGAGAAGGCACCCACACTGAAAGTGCCTGGAGGGAACATTGGGGCTTCTTCTCAGTGTCTCTGACATAGGGTTTCACTGTCCCGGGAAAGTCTCTGCTAACACCCTGCAGAGCGCTGTGCCCAATCTACAGAAACGTCTTGCGGTATCTCCTACAGGGAAAGTGCCAGGAGGGAATTGTCGAGCTTGTTCTCAGTGTCTCTGAGAATTGCTCTGATTATCCCTGTGACCTCTTTGCTAAGACTCTCCAGAGAGCCGTCCTCAAAACAAACACACATCTTGACATATCTCCCACATTGATCGCAGTGTCTCCAGGAACGGCATTCAAGGAGCCAGGAACTTTTCTCCCTACACTGTCCATTGAGTTGTCCTCAAAACCAAGATACATCCTGCTATATCTCCCACATGGAAAGTGCCAGGAGGGAGAAGTGGCGATTATGTTTAGACTTTCTCGGAACTGCTTCAAATCAACTAGATATCTTTGTGCTGTAAATCTCCCAACAGCCAAACGCAAAAGCAGCAAACATCTCGCTGTATGTCCCACATCCAAAGTGCCAAGAGAGAGCTTGCTCTCCCTGTCTTTGAGTACTGTTTTCACTGTCCCGGTTACCTCTTTGCTAACATTCTCTTCAGCGCTGCAGGGAAACCAGGAACCACGTGGAGAAGGCACCCACACTGAAAGTGCCTGGAGGGAACATTGGGGCTTCTTCTCAGTGTCTCTGACATAGGGTTTCACTGTCCCGGGAAAGTCTCTGCTAACACCCTGCAGAGCGCTGTGCCCAATCTACAGAAACGTCTTGCGGTATCTCCTACAGGGAAAGTGCCAGGAGGGAATTGTCGAGCTTGTTCTCAGTGTCTCTGAGAATTGCTCTGATTATCCCTGTGACCTCTTTGCTAAGACTCTCCAGAGAGCCGTCCTCAAAACAAACACACATCTTGACATATCTCCCACATTGATCGCAGTGTCTCCAGGAACGGCATTCAAGGAGCCAGGAACTTTTCTCCCTACACTGTCCATTGAGTTGTCCTCAAAACCAAGATACATCCTGCTATATCTCCCACATGGAAAGTGCCAGGAGGGAGAAGTGGCGATTATGTTTAGACTTTCTCGGAACTGCTTCAAATCAACTAGATATCTTTGTGCTGTAAATCTCCCAACAGCCAAACGCAAAAGCAGCAAACATCTCGCTGTATGTCCCACATCCAAAGTGCCAAGAGAGAGCTTGCTCTCCCTGTCTTTGAGTACTGTTTTCACTGTCCCGGTTACCTCTTTGCTAACATTCTCTTCAGCGCTGCAGGGAAACCAGGAACCACGTGGAGAAGGCACCCACACCGAAAGTGCCTGGAGGGAACATTGGGGCTTCTTCTCAGTGTCTCTGACATAGGGTTTCACTGTCCCGGGAAAGTCTCTGCTAACACCCTGCAGAGCGCTGTGCCCAATCTACAGAAACGTCTTGCGGTATCTCCTACAGGGAAAGTGCCAGGAGGGAATTGTCGAGCTTGTTCTCAGTGTCTCTGAGAATTGCTCTGATTATCCCTGTGACCTCTTTGCTAAGACTCTCCAGAGAGCCGTCCTCAAAACAAACACACATCTTGACATATCACCCACATTGATCGCAGTGTCTCCAGGAACGGCATTCAAGGAGCCAGGACCTTTTCTCCCTACACTGTCCATTGAGTTGTCCTCAAAACCAAGATACATCCTGCTATATCTCCCACATGGAAAGTGCCAGGAGGGAGAAGTGGCGATTATGTTTAGACTTTCTCGGAACTGCTTCAAATCAACTAGATATCTTTGTGCTGTAAATCTCCCAACAGCCAAACGCAAAAGCAGCAAACATCTCGCTGTATGTCCCACATCCAAAGTGCCAAGAGAGAGCTTGCTCTCCCTCTCTTTGAGTACTGTTTTCACTGTCCCGGTTACCTCTTTGCTAACATTCTCTTCAGCGCTGCAGGGAAACCAGGAACCACGTGGAGAAGGCACCCACACTGAAAGTGCCTGGAGGGAACATTGGGGCTTCTTCTCAGTGTCTCTGACATAGGGTTTCACTGTCCCGGGAAAGTCTCTGCTAACACCCTGCAGAGCGCTGTGCCCAATCTACAGAAACGTCTTGCGGTATCTCCTACAGGGAAAGTGCCAGGAGGGAATTGTCGAGCTTGTTCTCAGTGTCTCTGAGAATTGCTCTGATTATCCCTGTGACCTCTTTGCTAAGACTCTCCAGAGAGCCGTCCTCAAAACAAACACACATCTTGACATATCTCCCACATTGATCGCAGTGTCTCCAGGAACGGCATTCAAGGAGCCAGGAACTTTTCTCCCTACACTGTCCATTGAGTTGTCCTCAAAACCAAGATACATCCTGCTATATCTCCCACATGGAAAGTGCCAGGAGGGAGAAGTGGCGATTATGTTTAGACTTTCTCGGAACTGCTTCAAATCAACTAGATATCTTTGTGCTGTAAATCTCCCAACAGCCAAACGCAAAAGCAGCAAACATCTCGCTGTATGTCCCACATCCAAAGTGCCAAGAGAGAGCTTGCTCTCCCTCTCTTTGAGTACTGTTTTCACTGTCCCGGTTACCTCTTTGCTAACATTCTCTTCAGCGCTGCAGGGAAACCAGGAACCACGTGGAGAAGGCACCCACACTGAAAGTGCCTGGAGGGAACATTGGGGCTTCTTCTCAGTGTCTCTGACATAGGGTTTCACTGTCCCGGGAAAGTCTCTGCTAACACCCTGCAGAGCGCTGTGCCCAATCTACAGAAACGTCTTGCGGTATCTCCTACAGGGAAAGTGCCAGGAGGGAATTGTCGAGCTTGTTCTCAGTGTCTCTGAGAATTGCTCTGATTATCCCTGTGACCTCTTTGCTAAGACTCTCCAGAGAGCCGTCCTCAAAACAAACACACATCTTGACATATCTCCCACATTGATCGCAGTGTCTCCAGGAACGGCATTCAAGGAGCCAGGAACTTTTCTCCCTACACTGTCCATTGAGTTGTCCTCAAAACCAAGATACATCCTGCTATATCTCCCACATGGAAAGTGCCAGGAGGGAGAAGTGGCGATTATGTTTAGACTTTCTCGGAACTGCTTCAAATCAACTAGATATCTTTGTGCTGTAAATCTCCCAACAGCCAAACGCAAAAGCAGCAAACATCTCGCTGTATGTCCCACATCCAAAGTGCCAAGAGAGAGCTTGCTCTCCCTGTCTTTGAGTACTGTTTTCACTGTCCCGGTTACCTCTTTGCTAACATTCTCTTCAGCGCTGCAGGGAAACCAGGAACCACGTGGAGAAGGCACCCACACTGAAAGTGCCTGGAGGGAACATTGGGGCTTCTTCTCAGTGTCTCTGACATAGGGTTTCACTGTCCCGGGAAAGTCTCTGCTAACACCCTGCAGAGCGCTGTGCCCAATCTACAGAAACGTCTTGCGGTATCTCCTACAGGGAAAGTGCCAGGAGGGAATTGTCGAGCTTGTTCTCAGTGTCTCTGAGAATTGCTCTGATTATCCCTGTGACCTCTTTGCTAAGACTCTCCAGAGAGCCGCCCTCAAAACAAACACACATCTTGACATATCTCCCACATTGATCGCAGTGTCTCCAGGAACGGCATTCAAGGAGCCAGGAACTTTTCTCCCTACACTGTCCATTGAGTTGTCCTCAAAACCAAGATACATCCTGCTATATCTCCCACATGGAAAGTGCCAGGAGGGAGAAGTGGCGATTATGTTTAGACTTTCTCGGAACTGCTTCAAATCAACTAGATATCTTTGTGCTGTAAATCTCCCAACAGCCAAACGCAAAAGCAGCAAACATCTCGCTGTATGTCCCACATCCAAAGTGCCAAGAGAGAGCTTGCTCTCCCTGTCTTTGAGTACTGTTTTCACTGTCCCGGTTACCTCTTTGCTAACATTCTCTTCAGCGCTGCAGGGAAACCAGGAACCACGTGGAGAAGGCACCCACACCGAAAGTGCCTGGAGGGAACATTGGGGCTTCTTCTCAGTGTCTCTGACATAGGGTTTCACTGTCCCGGGAAAGTCTCTGCTAACACCCTGCAGAGCGCTGTGCCCAATCTACAGAAACGTCTTGCGGTATCTCCTACAGGGAAAGTGCCAGGAGGGAATTGTCGAGCTTGTTCTCAGTGTCTCTGAGAATTGCTCTGATTATCCCTGTGACCTCTTTGCTAAGACTCTCCAGAGAGCCGTCCTCAAAACAAACACACATCTTGACATATCTCCCACATTGATCGCAGTGTCTCCAGGAACGGCATTCAAGGAGCCAGGAACTTTTCTCCCTACACTGTCCATTGAGTTGTCCTCAAAACCAAGATACATCCTGCTATATCTCCCACATGGAAAGTGCCAGGAGGGAGAAGTGGCGATTATGTTTAGACTTTCTCGGAACTGCTTCAAATCAACTAGATATCTTTGTGCTGTAAATCTCCCAACAGCCAAACGCAAAAGCAGCAAACATCTCGCTGTATGTCCCACATCCAAAGTGCCAAGAGAGAGCTTGCTCTCCCTCTCTTTGAGTACTGTTTTCACTGTCCCGGTTACCTCTTTGCTAACATTCTCTTCAGCGCTGCAGGGAAACCAGGAACCACGTGGAGAAGGCACCCACACTGAAAGTGCCTGGAGGGAACATTGGGGCTTCTTCTCAGTGTCTCTGACATAGGGTTTCACTGTCCCGGGAAAGTCTCTGCTAACACCCTGCAGAGCGCTGTGCCCAATCTACAGAAACGTCTTGCGGTATCTCCTACAGGGAAAGTGCCAGGAGGGAATTGTCGAGCTTGTTCTCAGTGTCTCTGAGAATTGCTCTGATTATCCCTGTGACCTCTTTGCTAAGACTCTCCAGAGAGCCGTCCTCAAAACAAACACACATCTTGACATATCTCCCACATTGATCGCAGTGTCTCCAGGAACGGCATTCAAGGAGCCAGGAACTTTTCTCCCTACACTGTCCATTGAGTTGTCCTCAAAACCAAGATACATCCTGCTATATCTCCCACATGGAAAGTGCCAGGAGGGAGAAGTGGCGATTATGTTTAGACTTTCTCGGAACTGCTTCAAATCAACTAGATATCTTTGTGCTGTAAATCTCCCAACAGCCAAACGCAAAAGCAGCAAACATCTCGCTGTATGTCCCACATCCAAAGTGCCAAGAGAGAGCTTGCTCTCCCTGTCTTTGAGTACTGTTTTCACTGTCCCGGTTACCTCTTTGCTAACATTCTCTTCAGCGCTGCAGGGAAACCAGGAACCACGTGGAGAAGGCACCCACACTGAAAGTGCCTGGAGGGAACATTGGGGCTTCTTCTCAGTGTCTCTGACATAGGGTTTCACTGTCCCGGGAAAGTCTCTGCTAACACCCTGCAGAGCGCTGTGCCCAATCTACAGAAACGTCTTGCGGTATCTCCTACAGGGAAAGTGCCAGGAGGGAATTGTCGAGCTTGTTCTCAGTGTCTCTGAGAATTGCTCTGATTATCCCTGTGACCTCTTTGCTAAGACTCTCCAGAGAGCCGTCCTCAAAACAAACACACATCTTGACATATCTCCCACATTGATCGCAGTGTCTCCAGGAACGGCATTCAAGGAGCCAGGAACTTTTCTCCCTACACTGTCCATTGAGTTGTCCTCAAAACCAAGATACATCCTGCTATATCTCCCACATGGAAAGTGCCAGGAGGGAGAAGTGGCGATTATGTTTAGACTTTCTCGGAACTGCTTCAAATCAACTAGATATCTTTGTGCTGTAAATCTCCCAACAGCCAAACGCAAAAGCAGCAAACATCTCGCTGTATGTCCCACATCCAAAGTGCCAAGAGAGAGCTTGCTCTCCCTGTCTTTGAGTACTGTTTTCACTGTCCCGGTTACCTCTTTGCTAACATTCTCTTCAGCGCTGCAGGGAAACCAGGAACCACGTGGAGAAGGCACCCACACTGAAAGTGCCTGGAGGGAACATTGGGGCTTCTTCTCAGTGTCTCTGACATAGGGTTTCACTGTCCCGGGAAAGTCTCTGCTAACACCCTGCAGAGCGCTGTGCCCAATCTACAGAAACGTCTTGCGGTATCTCCTACAGGGAAAGTGCCAGGAGGGAATTGTCGAGCTTGTTCTCAGTGTCTCTGAGAATTGCTCTGATTATCCCTGTGACCTCTTTGCTAAGACTCTCCAGAGAGCCGTCCTCAAAACAAACACACATCTTGACATATCTCCCACATTGATCGCAGTGTCTCCAGGAACGGCATTCAAGGAGCCAGGAACTTTTCTCCCTACACTGTCCATTGAGTTGTCCTCAAAACCAAGATACATCCTGCTATATCTCCCACATGGAAAGTGCCAGGAGGGAGAAGTGGCGATTATGTTTAGACTTTCTCGGAACTGCTTCAAATCAACTAGATATCTTTGTGCTGTAAATCTCCCAACAGCCAAACGCAAAAGCAGCAAACATCTCGCTGTATGTCCCACATCCAAAGTGCCAAGAGAGAGCTTGCTCTCCCTGTCTTTGAGTACTGTTTTCACTGTCCCGGTTACCTCTTTGCTAACATTCTCTTCAGCGCTGCAGGGAAACCAGGAACCACGTGGAGAAGGCACCCACACCGAAAGTGCCTGGAGGGAACATTGGGGCTTCTTCTCAGTGTCTCTGACATAGGGTTTCACTGTCCCGGGAAAGTCTCTGCTAACACCCTGCAGAGCGCTGTGCCCAATCTACAGAAACGTCTTGCGGTATCTCCTACAGGGAAAGTGCCAGGAGGGAATTGTCGAGCTTGTTCTCAGTGTCTCTGAGAATTGCTCTGATTATCCCTGTGACCTCTTTGCTAAGACTCTCCAGAGAGCCGTCCTCAAAACAAACACACATCTTGACATATCACCCACATTGATCGCAGTGTCTCCAGGAACGGCATTCAAGGAGCCAGGACCTTTTCTCCCTACACTGTCCATTGAGTTGTCCTCAAAACCAAGATACATCCTGCTATATCTCCCACATGGAAAGTGCCAGGAGGGAGAAGTGGCGATTATGTTTAGACTTTCTCGGAACTGCTTCAAATCAACTAGATATCTTTGTGCTGTAAATCTCCCAACAGCCAAACGCAAAAGCAGCAAACATCTCGCTGTATGTCCCACATCCAAAGTGCCAAGAGAGAGCTTGCTCTCCCTCTCTTTGAGTACTGTTTTCACTGTCCCGGTTACCTCTTTGCTAACATTCTCTTCAGCGCTGCAGGGAAACCAGGAACCACGTGGAGAAGGCACCCACACTGAAAGTGCCTGGAGGGAACATTGGGGCTTCTTCTCAGTGTCTCTGACATAGGGTTTCACTGTCCCGGGAAAGTCTCTGCTAACACCCTGCAGAGCGCTGTGCCCAATCTACAGAAACGTCTTGCGGTATCTCCTACAGGGAAAGTGCCAGGAGGGAATTGTCGAGCTTGTTCTCAGTGTCTCTGAGAATTGCTCTGATTATCCCTGTGACCTCTTTGCTAAGACTCTCCAGAGAGCCGTCCTCAAAACAAACACACATCTTGACATATCTCCCACATTGATCGCAGTGTCTCCAGGAACGGCATTCAAGGAGCCAGGAACTTTTCTCCCTACACTGTCCATTGAGTTGTCCTCAAAACCAAGATACATCCTGCTATATCTCCCACATGGAAAGTGCCAGGAGGGAGAAGTGGCGATTATGTTTAGACTTTCTCGGAACTGCTTCAAATCAACTAGATATCTTTGTGCTGTAAATCTCCCAACAGCCAAACGCAAAAGCAGCAAACATCTCGCTGTATGTCCCACATCCAAAGTGCCAAGAGAGAGCTTGCTCTCCCTCTCTTTGAGTACTGTTTTCACTGTCCCGGTTACCTCTTTGCTAACATTCTCTTCAGCGCTGCAGGGAAACCAGGAACCACGTGGAGAAGGCACCCACACTGAAAGTGCCTGGAGGGAACATTGGGGCTTCTTCTCAGTGTCTCTGACATAGGGTTTCACTGTCCCGGGAAAGTCTCTGCTAACACCCTGCAGAGCGCTGTGCCCAATCTACAGAAACGTCTTGCGGTATCTCCTACAGGGAAAGTGCCAGGAGGGAATTGTCGAGCTTGTTCTCAGTGTCTCTGAGAATTGCTCTGATTATCCCTGTGACCTCTTTGCTAAGACTCTCCAGAGAGCCGTCCTCAAAACAAACACACATCTTGACATATCTCCCACATTGATCGCAGTGTCTCCAGGAACGGCATTCAAGGAGCCAGGAACTTTTCTCCCTACACTGTCCATTGAGTTGTCCTCAAAACCAAGATACATCCTGCTATATCTCCCACATGGAAAGTGCCAGGAGGGAGAAGTGGCGATTATGTTTAGACTTTCTCGGAACTGCTTCAAATCAACTAGATATCTTTGTGCTGTAAATCTCCCAACAGCCAAACGCAAAAGCAGCAAACATCTCGCTGTATGTCCCACATCCAAAGTGCCAAGAGAGAGCTTGCTCTCCCTGTCTTTGAGTACTGTTTTCACTGTCCCGGTTACCTCTTTGCTAACATTCTCTTCAGCGCTGCAGGGAAACCAGGAACCACGTGGAGAAGGCACCCACACCGAAAGTGCCTGGAGGGAACATTGGGGCTTCTTCTCAGTGTCTCTGACATAGGGTTTCACTGTCCCGGGAAAGTCTCTGCTAACACCCTGCAGAGCGCTGTGCCCAATCTACAGAAACGTCTTGCGGTATCTCCTACAGGGAAAGTGCCAGGAGGGAATTGTCGAGCTTGTTCTCAGTGTCTCTGAGAATTGCTCTGATTATCCCTGTGACCTCTTTGCTAAGACTCTCCAGAGAGCCGTCCTCAAAACAAACACACATCTTGACATATCACCCACATTGATCGCAGTGTCTCCAGGAACGGCATTCAAGGAGCCAGGAACTTTTCTCCCTACACTGTCCATTGAGTTGTCCTCAAAACCAATATACATCCTGCTATATCTCCCACATGGAAAGTGCCAGGAGGGAGAAGTGGCGATTATGTTTAGACTTTCTCGGAACTGCTTCAAATCAACTAGGTATCTTTGTGCTGTAAATCTCCCAACAGCCAAACGCAAAAGCAGCAAACATCTCGCTGTATGTCCCACATCCAAAGTGCCAAGAGAGAGCTTGCTCTCCCTGTCTTTGAGTACTGTTTTCACTGTCCCGGTTACCTCTTTGCTAACATTCTCTTCAG